>NC_086102.1:97525199-97842224 GCF_963921235.1 Mobula hypostoma
TTTAACATTGTATTAATGTTTATATGGCTTACCTTTTTTGTATACTTACTCAATAAAAAGATTTAAAAAGAAAGAAAGAACTTTTTGAGGATGTAGCTAGTAGAGTGGATGGGGAGAACCAGTGGTATATTTAGATTTTCAAAAGGCTTTTGACAAGGTCCCATACAGGAGATTAGTGTGCAAACTTAAAGCACACGGGGTAAGGTATTGGTGTGGCTAGAGAATTGGTTGGCATACAGGAAGCAAAGAGTGGGAATAAACGGGACCTTTTCAGAATGGCAGGTGGTGACTAGTGGGGTACCGCAAGGCTCAGTGCTGGGACCCCAGTTGTTTACAATATATATTAATGACTTAGATGAGGGAATTAAATGCAGCATCTCCAAGTTTGTGGATGACACGAAGCTGGGCGACAGTGTTAGCTGTGAGGAGGATGCTAAGAGGATGCAGGGTGACTTGGATAGGTTAGGTGAGTGGGCAAATTCATGGCAGATGCAATTTAATGTGGATAAATGTGAGGTTATCCACTTTGGTGGCAAAAACAGGAAAACAGATTATTATCTGAATGGTGTGGCCGATTAGGAAATGGGGAGGTGCAACGAGACCTGGGTGTCATTATACACCAGTCATTGAAAGTGCGCATGCAGGTACAGCAGGCGGTGAAAAAGGTGAATGGTATGCTGGCATTCATAGCGAGAGGATTCGAGTACAGGAGCAGGGAGGTACTACTGCAGTTGTACAAGGCCTTGGTGAGACCACACTTGGAGTATTGTGTGCAGTTTTGGTCCCCTAATCTGAGGAAAGACATTCTTGCCATAGAGGGAGTACAAAGAAGGTTCACCAGATTGATTCCTGAGATGGTAGGACTTTCATGTGATGAAAGACTGGATTAACTAGCCTTATACTCGTTGGAATTTAGAAGATTGAGGGGGGATCTTATTGAAACGTATAAAATCCTAAAGGGATTGGACAGGCTAGATGCAGGAAGATTGTTCCCGATGTTGGGGAAGTCCAGAACAAGGGGTCACAGTTTGAGTATAAAGGGGAAGCCTTTTAGGACCGAGATTAGGAAAAACTTCTTCACACAGAGAGTGGTGAATCTGTGGAATTCTCTGCCACAGGAAACAGTTGAGGCCAGTTCATTGGCTATATTTAAGAGGGAGTTAGATATGGCCCTTGTGGCTAAAGGGATCGGGGGGGTATGGAGGGAAGGCTGGTACAGGGTTCTGAGTTGGATGATTAGCCATGATCATACTGAATGGCGGTGCAGGCTTGAAGGGCCGAATGGCCTACTCCTGCACCTATTTTCTATGTTTCTATGTTTGTAAGCCGGTGTTTATGCCAGTTCCGTGGCGTGAAGCGACTAAGAGCTGTTGGGGAGGGTTTAAACTAATTTGGCAGGGAGATGGGAACCGGAGAGGACGGGGCAGTTTTTTTTTTGTGCTACTTATTTCAGCTTAACTATTTAATAGGCAAGTGTATACTTACTGTAATTCAGTTTTTTTCCTCTAGGTTTATTTATCATGTATTTCATTGTACTGCTGTCGTAAAGTTAACACATTTCATGACATTTGCCGGTGATATTAAATCTGATTCTGAACTAGATGCAATGTGCAGTGAAACTGTGAAGAAGTACAGACAGATAATAGAGCAAAATTGCAGTCAGGGTGTTGAGTTAAAGTGTTCAAGGAGCCAAAATCAAAAAGAATGATGAATACAGGACTGAAGGTTTATACTTCAATGCACACAGTATACGGAATAAAGTGGTGATCTTGTAACGCAGTTAGAGATTAGCAGGTATGACATTGTGGGCATCACTGAGTTGTGGCTGAAAAAAGATCATAGTTGGGAGTTTGACTTTCAAGGATACACATTGTATTGAAAGTTCAGGCAGGTAGGCAAGGGGGTGGGGTGACTCTGTTGGTAAAAAATGAAATCAAGTCATTACAAACAGGTGACAATGGATCGGAAGGTGTCAAATCCTTGTGGGTAGAGTTAAGAAATTGCAAAGATAAAAAGACCCTGATGGGATTTGTATACGGACCTCCGAAAAGTAGGCAGGATGTGGATTACAAATTACAACAGGTGATAGAAGAGGCATGTAAAAAGGGTAGTGTTACAATAGTCATGGGGGATTTCAATATGCAGCTAGATTGGGAAAATCAGGTTGGTGCTGAATTTGTAGAATGCCTGTGAGATGACTTTTTAGAGCAGGTTGTGGTTGAGCCCACTAGGGGATCAGCAATTTTGGATTAGGTGTTGTGCAATGTGCCAGATTTGATTAGGGAGGTTAAGGTAAAGGAATTCTTAGGTGATAGTGATCATAATATAATAGAATTCACCCTGCAGTTTGAGAACGACAGGCGAAAATCAGATGTATCAATATTACAGTAGAGTAAAAGGGAATTAAAGAGGCATGAGAAGAGCTGGCCAAAGTTGATTGGAAGGGGACACTAGCAGGGATGTTGGCAGAACAACAATGGCTGGTGTTTGTGGGGGAAATTTGGAAGAGGCAGCAAAGATGAAGAAGTATTCTAAAGGGAGGACGAGGAAACCGTGGCTGGCAAGGGAAGTCAAAAACAGCTTAACAGCAAATGGAAGGGCATATAGTATAGCAAAAATAGTGGGGAGTTAGAGGATTGGGGAGCTTTTAAAAACAACTAACAACAAAAGAGAGCGAAGATTAAATATGAAGATAAGCTAGCCAATAATATAAAATTTCTTTCAAACATCACCAGATTCTGAATAGTTCCAGAGGACTGCAAAATTGCAAATGTCACTATCCTCTTTAAGAAGGGAGGGAGGCAGAAGAAATGGAATTATACACCAGTTAGCCTGACCACAGTGGCTGGAAAGCTATTGGAGTCTATTGTTAAGGATGAGGTTTTGGGGTACTTGCAAGCACATAATAAAGTAGATTGAAGTCAGCATGGTTTCCTTAGGGGAAATTTTGCATGACAAGCTGTTGGAATTATCTTAGGAAATAACAGTCAGTATACAAAGGAGAGTCAGTGGCTGTTGTTTACTTGGATTTTCAGAAGACCTTTGATAAGGTGACACACATAAGGCCTTGGTGAGACCACACCTGGAGTATTGTGTGCAGTTTTGGTCCCCTAATCTGAGGAAAGACATCCTTGCCATAGAGGGAGTACAAAGAAGGTTCACCAGATTGATTCCTGGGATGGCAGGACTTTCATATGATGAAAGACTGGATCGACTAGGCTTATACTCTCTGGAATTTAGAAGATTGAGGGGGGATCTTATTGAAACGTATAAAATTCTAAAGGGATTGGACAGGCTAGATGCAGGAAGATTGTTCCCGATGATGGGCAAGTCCAGAACGAGGGGTCACAGTTTGAGGATAAAGGGGAAGCCTTTTAGGACCAAGATTAGGAAAAACTTCTTCACACAGAGAATCTGTGGAATTCTCTGCCACTGGGAACAGTTGAGGCCAGTTCATTGGCTATATTTAAGAGGGAGTTAGATATGGCCCTTGTGGCTAAAGGGATCAGGTGGTATGGAGGGAAGGCAGGTACAGAGTTCTGAGTTGGATGATTAGCCATGGTCATACTGAATGGCAGTGCAGGCTCGAAGTACCAAATGGCCTACTCCTGCACCTATTTTCTATGTTTAACAAGTTAGGAGCCCATGATGTTACAAGGAAGGCACTAGCATGGATAGAAGATTGGCTGACTGGCACGAGGCAAAGAGTGGGAATGATGGGGGCCTCTTCTGGTTAGCTGCTGCTGACTAGTGTGCAGCAAGGGGCTGTGTTGGAACAACTTCTTTTCACGTTATAGGTCAATTGTTTGGATGAAGGAATTGAGGGCTTTGTGGCTACATTTGTGGATGATATGAGGAAAGATAAAGGAACAGGTAGTGTTGAGGATGCAGGGTGTCTGCAGAAGGACTTAGGCAGATTGGGGGAATGACCTACAAAGTGGCAGATGGAATATAGTATCGAAAAATATATGATCATGCACTTAGGTAGAATGAATAATTTTGTGAACTATTTTCTAAATGGGGAGAAAATTCAAAAAATCAGAGGTGCATAGGGGTCTTGGGAGTCCTCATGCAGAATTCCCTGAAGGTTAACTTGCAGGTTGAGTCTGTATTAAGGAAGGCAAATGCGATGTTAGTATTCAATTCACGAAAACTGGTATACGAAAGTAAGGATGTAATACTGTGGCTTTATAAGAAATTGGTCAGATGCACTTGGAAGATTGTGAGCAGCTTTGTGCCCCTTACCTAAGAAAATATTGACAGGGTCTTGATGAGTTACACAAGAATTATCCCAGTAATAAAAGGGTTAACATATGAGGAACATTTGATGATCTGGTCTTTACTCTCTGGAGTTTAGAAGAATGAGGGAGATCTTATTCGAACCTATTGAATATTGAAAGGCCTAGATAGAGTAGATGTGGAGAGGATGTTTCCTACAGTGGGGGAGTCTAGGACCACAGGGCACAGCCTCAGCATTGAGGGGCATGCATTTTGAACAGAGATAAGTAATAGGTTCTTTAGCCAGAGGATGGTGAATTTGTTCAATTCAGTGCCAGAGATGGTTGTGCAGGCGAAGTAATTTGGTATATTTAAGGTGGAGGTTGATAGGTTCTTAATTAATCAGGGTCTTAAAGGTTACGGGGAGAGGGCAGGCTAATGGGGTCGAGAGGGATAATAAATCAGCCATGATGGAATAGCTTAGCACACTCATTTGCATAACCAACTCATTGCATTCATCAATCTAGTGAATCTATATTCACCAAAATCAAAGAGAGGCATATCCTTCCAGTCACTTTGGAAGCTCCCATTTTTCCCACCAACTATTTCCTTGGGTCGCTCTTGTGAGTAACTCGGTGAGCTTTTTGAAAGTACGTCAAAGGTGTATATGTGAAAAGTTCAGAGGTGGTGGTTTGGTATTGGCTTGATGATGCCTCTGGTGATTTATTGCTGGGCAGCAGTTTGTTTGCTGAAGTCATTAGTAATATTGAAGCACTACTGTTGTTAGCCCTACAGCTGTGAATCAACGTGAGGTTATTTGATCTTGTAATGTGGCCCCCGTTTCCGAACGTTCACTTTATGACACCTCGCTGTTATGAAAGACCTACATTAGTTACCTGTTTTCGCTAACAGAAGGTGTTTTCACTGTTACGAAAAAAGGCAGCGTGCGTCCAAACAGCCAACCTCCTCTCCTGGAACTGCATTCTAGCTGACATTGCTTAAACATGTGCTTTATCTCGATTTATTTTCTGCATCCGTTAGCAAGATGAGTTCTAAGGTATCGGAGAGCTCATGAGGGTGTTACACTTAGCATAAAACTGGACATAATTAAGCATTTCGATCGTGGTGAACGAAGTAAGGACATTGTCTGTGTGTTGAACTTGCCTGCGTCCACCATTTGCACTATTTATACGCAGAGGGAAAGGATTTTGAAAGCTGCCGATGTTACTGTTGGATCTGCTTGTAGCAAAGTGGTCTCTCTTAGTTGGCATCCAATAATGGATAAAATGGAAAGTCTATTGCTTGAGTGGATTGATGGGTGTACAAAGCGTGGTGTTCCATTAAGTTTTCTTATACTTAAGGAGAAATTAGTCAGTCTTTTTAATAAGCTGAAATAGAAAGCACTGGATGATGATGATGAAAGTGTTGCAAAAGTGGAATTTAAAGGTAGTCATGAGTGGTTTGATCAATTTCTGAGGCGAGGGCAGCTTCATAGATTAAGCAGTGGTCCCAAACCTCCGGGCCGCAGACCAATACATTGCCGTGAAGAATGCAGTGGTGCAGCGGTAGTCAGAATGCACCCAGCACATCTTTAAGAAAAAAGCCAAAATAAGCAAGCTAATTAATTAGGTGCCACCCGGCACGTAAATGTCAGCCCAGATCGGAGGTGATTGCCGATTGCATCAGGTGGTTATTCGTATAAGCAAGTGTTTAACTGTGACGAAACTGCAATTTTCGTCCAATTCCAATTTATTGGAGTCTTCCTGATTCAGGTAAGTGAAACTACACTGTATATACATTATTTCTACTTTATATAGGCTGTGTATTTTTATGTGCTATTTGGTATGATTTGGCAGCTTCATAGCTTAAAGGTTACTGGAGAGAGTGTTTCTGTTGAGAGCGCTTGCGCCGTGTTTCTGCCGAGAGTGCTTCTGCGAGATTTTCGCTGTGCTAGACAGTGCTACAGAAAAGTATTTCTACTTTATATAGGCTGTGTATTTACCATATCATTCCTGCTTTTACTATATGTTACTGTTATTTTAGGTTTCATGTGTTATTTGGCATGATTTTGTAGGTAACTTTTTGGGTCTGGGAACGTTTCAAATTTTTTCCCATATTAATAAATGGTAATTGCTTATTCACTTTACGGCATTCCAGCTTATGAACTGTTTCATAGGAACACTCTAGCTTCGGATAGTGGGGGAAACCTGTATTAAAAGTAGATTAATTTATTCTGACCTTGTTGTTTTTGTTTTAAAACACAGTGCTGATGTTACATTTATCTTTTTTTGCAAATGCATTCTAAGGAGCACAAGTATTCTTTGTTTAGATCTGCATAAAGGGTAAAGTGCACGTATTCAAGTACCTGAACATAGAAGCACGTAGAACTGATAAGACTGCAGAATGCCTTTATCAACCGCCAATGGAGAAGGCCTGTGTTCCACAACTTGTTTCTGGGAGGTAAGTTTGAAATGCATTGTATGTCTTCCTGAGGCCTGTTCTTTAATGTGAAATTTATGAATACTTCTTTGCATAATCCTACAATACAAAATAATATGTTTAGACTAATTAATGCCTGGAAAAGGACTATTTATTTATGTGCCAGGAGCCACCTACACTTGGATTTATAATGTATGTTGCTTATCAACTGTTTTAAGATCAGGATGTGGAGATGCCTGATGCACAGAAGGAATGGAGCACTAGGCCACGCAGCAACATCAAATTGTGAAATTTCATAACGCTCGTCTTCCTTGACAAAATAAAGAAACTCAGTCTTGCTCCCCACAACACTACTCTTCCACTGAAATGTCCAAGTAAATACTCCTCTTCCTGTCTTCATTATCGGTAAGGGCACTCTTTCTCACTGACCTGTAATCATTCTCTCTTTCACACCAATGTAGAGAAGTTAAGCCGTGAAACTGTTGGGCAGGGTGGTCCCTGCTGAATTTACCTTCCATGTATTCCTTTATCCAGTTGTGAAAGCCTCAAGTAATAATTCACAGCACTGTAACTTCCAAACAGGTTGACCTTCCTCACTCTTCAAAATCTGACATTTGTGTCTGAAGCTTTTTTGTCCTCTTGCCAATCTGTCTTTTCACACCAATTTATCATTTTAAACATGTGCTTCATGCCTTGTACGTAACAAAAGAAAACACAGCTTTTTATGTTTTACTGCCTTGTGCTCCATCTTCCACTCCCAACCCTCTAGTGAACCACTGTGCGTCAGTTACCTGCTCCTTCTCACACTCCCTCATCCTGCTCATATCCACTCATACTATATTGCTCCCTCTCCACCTCCCTCCCACTCCCCTCCTCCTTCCCTCCTCCTCCTCCCCTCCCCCTCCCCTCCCCCTCCCCTCATCGCCCCCACCCTCATCCCCCTCACCCCCCTCACCCTCCTCCCCTGCACCTCCCTCACCCTCCTCCCCCTCACCCCCTCCCCCTCCTCCCCCTCACCCTCCTAATCCTCCTCCTCCTCCTCCTCCCCTCCCTCCTCTTCCCTCTCCCCCCTCTTCCCCTCCCCCTCTTCCCCCTCCCCTCCCCTCTTCCCCTCCCCTCCCCTCTTCCCCCTCCCCCCTCCTCTTCCCCCTCCCCCCTCCTCTTCCCCCTCCCCCCTCCTCTTCCCCCTCCCCCTCCTCTTCCCCTCCCCCTCCTCTTCTCCCTCCCCCTCCCCCCTCCCCCTCCCCCTCCCCTCCCCCCTCCTCTTCCCCCTCCCCCTCCCCCCTCCCCTCCCCCTCCCCCCTCCCCTCCTCTTCCCCCTCCCCCCTCCTCCTCCTCCCCCTCCTCCTCCTCCCCCCTCCTCCTCTTCCCCGCCCCCTCCTCCTCTTCCCCCTCCCCCTCCCCCTTCCTCCTCTTCCCCTCCCCCTCCTCTTCCCCCTCATCTTCCCCCTCCCCCTCCCCTCCTCTCCCCCCTCCCCCTCCCCTCCTCTCCCCCCTCCCCCTCCCCTCCTCCCCCCTCCCCCTCCCCTCCCCTCCTCCCTCCCCTTCCCCCTCCCCTTCCCCCTCCCCTCCCCTTCTCTTCCCCCTCCCCTCCCCTCCTCTTCCCCCTCCCCTCCCCTCCTCTTCCCCCTCCCCTCCCCTCCTCTTCCCCCTCCCCCTCCCCCTCCTCTTCCCCCTCCCCCCTCCTCTTCCCCCTCCCCCCTCCTCTTCCCCCTCCCCTCCTCTTCCCCCTCCCCCCTCCCCTTCCCCCTCCCCGCACCCCATCCCCCTCCCCGTCCCCCTCCCCTTCCCCCTCCCCCTCCCCCTCCCCCCTCCCCTTCCCCCTCCCCTTCCCCCTCCCCTTCCCCCTCCCCTTCCCCCTCCCCCTCTGTTGTAAGTGAGTAAACAGATTCGATAAGTCTCACGGACAAGGACTCTGGACACGCAGCCTTCGTAGTAAAGGACTTTATTTAAAGAAGGCAAACGTGGGGAAATGGCAAAAGAAGCAACACGCACACAATTTACAGTAGTCAGATCAGCAATAAAACACATGCGGACAATTAATAAAATCGCTTGGGAACAAAGTACACACACACCCACCCCCCACAAGGGAAAAGTCAGTACGATACCCGACACTCTGCGCAGGCATGGCTCTTATGATATTAGGGACAATACCCACACTCCTAACCCTATTCAGTGCACGACTCGCCAATGGCAGGGTGGTCCCTCAGAGGTAGCAAAAAGGAGAGAGAGTCAAGCACACGTGGCATCTTTTGTAGTGCAGCTGGGCTGATGAGTCCAGCCCAGGTGATTCTCAGGGAAACCAATGGCTCGGTGCCAGCAGGATTAAGCTACTTACAAAGACCAATTGCCTGAGCTCAAGTACAAGGCTCATTGAAAGGGCCAATGGTTAGGTGTGCAGTGATGGTGAGGAGGGGTCAAACATTGATTGGCAAATGGCGTGTCTTTCGACCAGGTAAATGGGCAGTGCTGTCACATGACAGTCTCGACCACACCGATACAGTCCACCCCTCGGAAGTCACGCCACTGGTCAAGCATAACATATAACACAGTGAGAAGGAAAGTAATATATCTTAATGGAAGTCTTACACTTAACTATTTCTAAGGTTAACGCTAATTGTGACTATATAGAACTAAAGAAAGGCAGATGTGCTCTTAATACTTTGGCAAGCACAGCATAAAATACACACAGCGATGATAACGAGAATGAGTTTCAAAGCTTCCAGAGAGATTTAGACCAGTTAGAAGAGTGGGCTGAAAGACGGCAGATGGAATTTAATGCTGAAAAATATGAGGTGCTACATTTTGGTAGGACTAATCAAAATAGGACATACATGGTAAATGGTAGGGCATTGAAGAATGCAGTAGAACAGAGGGATCTAGGAATTTCCCTGAATATTTCCCTGAAGGTGGAATCTCATGTGGATAGGATGGTGAAGAAAGCTTTTGGAATGCTGGCCTTTATTAATCAGAGCATTGAGTATAGGAGTTGGGATGTAATGTTGAAATTGTATAAGGCATTGGTAAGGCCAAATTTGGAGTATTGTGCGCAGTTCTGGTCACCGAATTATAGGAAAGATGTCAATAAAATTGAGAGAGTACAGAGGAGGTTTACTAAAATGTTGCCTGGGTTTCATCTCCTAAGTTACAGAGAAAGGTTGAACAAGTTAGGTCTTTATTCTTTGGAGCGTAGAAGGTTGAGGGGGGACTTGATAGAGGTGTTTAAAATTAAGATTGATAGAGTTGACGTGGATAGGCTTTTTCTATTGAGAGTGGGGAAGATTCAAACTAGAGGACATGAGTTGAGAGTTAAAGGGCAAAAGTTTAGGGGTAACATGAGGGGGAACTTCTTTACTGAGAGAGTGGTAGCTGTGTGGAACGAGCATCCAGCAGAAGTGGTTGAGGCAGGTTCGATGTTGTCACTTAAAGTTAAATTGGATAGATATATGGACAGGAAAGGAACGGAGTGTTATGGGCTGAGTGCAGGTCGGTGGGACTAGGTGAGAGTAAGAGTTCAGCACGGACTAGAAGGGCCGAGATGGCCTGTTTCCGTGCTGTAATTGTTATATGGTTATATGAGTGCAATCGACCAGTGGATGACAGTTGCCCACCACTCCCCCAGGGACTGAAACGGCCACCAGTTTCCCCATGAGGTGTCATGCTGGAGGAGCTGGTGTCTTGATTTTTGAATTTTAGCCGCGAGTCCCAATTGTGAGCAGCCAAGTGGATGATGTTACTCGACTCATCAGGGATTCATTCCTGTTTCATTCCTGTAGAATTAGATAGCATACTTGCAGGGTTAGTGCTTTGTTCAGGGTGTCAGATGTGGGAATCCTGAGAGACCTCCAGCCTCCCTGATGGCCACATCTGCACCAGATGCACCGAGATGCAGCTCCTCAGAGACCGTGTTAGGGATCTGGAGCTGCAGCTTGATGACCTACTGCTTATCAGGGAAAGTGAAGAGGTGATAGACAGGAGCTACAGGGAGGGAGTCATCCCTAGGCTACAGGAGTCAGAAAACTGGGTCACTGTCAAGACAGGGAAGGGAAATGCCCGGATAGTGGAGACCACACCTGTGGCTGTCCCCCTCAGCAACAAATATCTTGTTCTGGATGCTGTTGAGGAGGATGACCTGACAGGGAACACCCACAGTGACCGGGTCTCTGGCACTGAGCCTGGCACTGTTGTGCAGGAGAGAAGGAGGGAGAAGAGAAATGCAGTAGTCGTAGGGGATTCCATAGTCAGGGGAACGGACAGGAGATTCTGTGAGCCTGATAGAGATACCCGCATGGTGTGTTGCCTCCCAGGTGCCAGGGTACGGGATGTTTCGGATCAGGTCCTGAATATTCTAAAGGGGGAGGGTGAGCAGCCAGTTGTCTTGGTACATGTTGGTACCAATGACATAGATAGGACAAAGGAGGAGGTCCTGAAGAGCGATTTCTGGGAGTTAGGAAGGAAGCTGAGAAGCAGGACCTCCAGGGTAGTAATCTTGGGATTGCTACCTGTGCCACGTGCTAGCGAGGGCAAGAATAGTCGGATCCAGGAGATGAATGTGTGGCTGAGAGACTGGTGTAGGGGGCAGGGCTTCAGATTCTTGGATAATTGGGATCTCTTCTGGGGGAAGTATGACCTGTTCAAAAAGGACACGTTACACCTGAACCCGAAGGGGACCAATATCCTGGCGGGAAAGTTTAATAGAGCTGTTAGGGAGGGTTTAAACTAATTTGGCAGGGGGATGGGAACCGGAATGACAGAGCGGAGGAAGGGGAAAACAGAAATAAATCTAAGATAGTGAGCAGTAAAGATGTCAGGATAGACAGGCAGGTGATGGGGCAAATTTGTAGCCATTGGGATGAGTTGCAGTGCAATAAAGTTGCAGTGAAATCAAAGCGAAAAGTATCAAATACTGGTCTTAAGGTGCTGTACTTAAATGCACGCAACATAAGGAATAAGGTGGATGATCTTGTCGTACAGCTACAGATTGGCAGGTATGATATTGTGGCCATCACTGAGACCTGGCTAAAAGATGCATGTCTCTGGAAGCTGAACGTCCAAGGATACACAGTGTATCGGAAGGATAGGAAGGTAGGCAGAGGGGGAGGCGTGGCTTTATTGGTAAGAAATGATATTAAATCATTAGAGAGAGGTGATATAGGATCGGAAGGTGCAGAATCTTTATGGGTTGAGCTAAGAAATAGCAGGGTTAAAGGGATCCTGATGGCAGTTATTTATAGGCCTCCAAACAGCTGCAGTGATGTGGACTACAAATTGCAACAGGAATTAGAAAAGGCTTGTCAGAAGGGCAGTGTTACTGTAGCGGTGTGCTACACACAGCGCTAGAATAACCACACGGAGTCGGTGAGTTGGAGTTGCGATAAAGAGATTTATTCAAACTTCGCAGCCTGCTTTAAAGCCTTCCCGTTCCCGTCCTCCCTGGGGTGGGACTGCTGTGGGAAATGCATATTCCCACAACACACATCAAAGTTGCTGGTTGAACGCAGCAGGCCAAGCAGCATCTATAGGAAGAGGCGCAGTCGACGTTTCAGGCCGAGACCCTTCGTCAGGACTAACTGAAGGAAGAGTGAGTAAGGGATTTGAAAGCTGGAGGGGGAGGGGTAGATGCAAAATGATAGGAGAAGACAGGAGGGGGAGGGATAGAGCCAAGAGCTGGACAGGTGATAGGCAAAAGGGGATACGAGAGGATCATGGGACAGGAGGTCCGGGAAGAAAGACGGGGGGGGGGTGACCCAGAGGATGGGCAAGAGGTATATTCAGAGGGACAGAGGGAGAAAAAGGAGAGTGAGAGAAAGAATGTGTGCATAAAAATGAGTAACAGATGGGGTACGAGGGGGAGGTGGGGCCTAGCGGAAGTTAGAGAAGTCAATGTTCATGCCCGGACCTCCTGTCCCATGATCCTCTCGTATCCCCTTTTGCCTATCACCTGTCCAGTTCTCGGCTCTATCCCTCCCCCTCCTGTCTTCTCCTATCATTTTGCATCTCCCCCTCCCCCTCCAGCTTTCAAATCCCTTACTCACTCTTCCTTCAGTTAGTCCTGACGAAGGGTCTCGGCCTGAAACGTCGACTGCGCCTCTTCCTATAGATGCTGCTTGGCCTGCTGCGTTCAACCAGCAACTTTGATGTGTGTTGCTTGATTTTCCAGCATCTGCAGAATTCCTGTTGAATGCATATTCCCAGACTCTTTCTGCGCGCGGGATTTTCCCCCTTTTTGGGGCCGGCCCTCTGCCTGCGCGCGCTGTTTCGTGAGCCGGTTCGTGGGTGCTAGAAAATGGGTCGCCACATAACCCACCCCCCACCGCAGAACTGGCGATACCTCCCCCAATGTCCACAGTCTGGATCGGCCTCTGTTTGGGTGTCTGACCCTGCGCCGCGGTGCCTGAGCCTGGACCGGCTGCGCCAAGTCCACATGAGCCAGTTTGAGTCAGTCCACCATGAAAACCTCCTGTCTCCCCCCAATGTCCAGCAAGAACGTGGACCCGTTGTTCCTGATCACCTTAAACGGCCCCTCGTAGCGCCGCTGTAGCGGTGCCTGGTGTCCGCCCTGTCGTACAAAAAGAAACTTACAGTTCTGCAGGTCTTTGGGTACGTAGGTCGGGCTCTGTCTGTGCTGTGAAGTGGGTATGAGGGCCAGGTTACCGAGCCTCTCCCGTAATCTGTCCAGGACTGCTGTGGGTTCTTCCTCTTGCCCCCTTGGGGCTGGTGTGAACTCTCCTGGGACTACCAGGGGTGCGCCGTACACCAACTCGGCCGACAAGGTGAGCAGATCTTCCTTGGGCGCCGTGCGGATTCCGAGCAGGACCCAGGGAAGCTCGTCCACCCAGTTAGGCCCTTCCAGGCGGGCCATGAGAGCCGACTTCAGGTGATGGTGGAAACGCTCCACTAGTCCGTTCAACTGTGGGTGGTAGGCAGTTGTGTGGTGTAGCTGCGATCCTAAAAGGCTGGCCATAGCCGACCACAGGCTGGAGGTGAACTAGGCGCCCCTGTCGGAGGTAATGTGGGCCGGTACCCCGAAGCAAGCTACCCAGGTTGCAATCAGTGCTCAGGCACAGGATTCGGAGATGGTGTCGGTGAGCAGGACTGCCTCTGGCCATCTGGTGAACCGGTCTATCATAGTTAGGAGGTACCGCGCTCCTCGTGACACCGGCAGGAGCCCCACGATATCCACATGAATGTGGTCGAACCTCCGGCGGGTGGGTTCGAACTGCTGTGTCGGAGCCTTGGTGTGCCGCTGCACCTTGGCCATTTGGCACTGCATGCACATTTTGGCCCATTCACTGACCTGTTTACGCAGCCCACGCCACACGAACCTGTTGGCGACCAGCCGGACGGTTGTCCTGATGGAGGGGTGCGCTAAGTTGTGAATGGATTCGAAAACCCGCCGGCGCCAGGCTGCTGGGACAACGGGGCAGGGTTGGCCGGTAGCTACGTCACATAGTAGGGTCCTCTCACCTGGGCCTACGGGGAGGTCTTGGAGCGGCAAACCGGAGACTGCAGTCCTGTAACTGGGGATCTCAGCGTCTGCCTGCTGTGCCTCTGCCAGCGCTGCATAGTGCACCCCCTGGGACAGGGCCTGTATGGTAGGTCTGGAAAGTGCGTCTGCCACTACGTTGTTCTTTCCCGAGACATGCCGGATGTCTGTTGTGTACTCGGAGATGTAGAACAGATGTCGCTGCTGGCGGGACGACCAGGGGTCGGACACCTTTGTGAATGCAAAGGTAAGTGGTTTGTTGTCTGTAAACGCGGTGAAGGGCCTACCTTCTAAGAAGTACCTGAAATGTCGGATTGCCAGGTATAGTGCCAATCGCTCCTGGTCGAAAGCACTGTATTTGAGTTCGGGTGGTCGTAGGTGTTTGCCGAAGAACGCCAGGGGTTGCCAGCGACCCTCGATGAGTTGCTCCAGCACTCCACCGACTGCTGTGTTGGATGCGTCCACCATGAAGGCAGTAGGAACGTCCGTTCTGGGGTGCACTAGCATCGCGGCGTTTGCCAAGGCTTCTTTGGTTTTAACGAAAGCGGCTGCGGCCTCTTCGTCCCAGGTAATGTCCTTGCCCTTACCCGACATCAGAGTGAACAGGGGGCGCATGGTTCGGGCTGCTGAGGGGAGGAAACGGTGGTAGAAATTCACCATACCCACGAATTCCTGCAGGCCTTTGGTTGTGTTGGGTTGGGGGAAGTGGCGGACCGCGTCTACCTTGGCGGGCAGAGGGGTTGCCCCGTCTTTAGTAATCCTGTGGCCCAGGAAGTCGATGGTGTCGAGTCCAAACTGGCATTTGGCCGGGTTGATTGTAAGGCCGAATTCACTCAGGCGGGAGTAGAGCTGGCGGAGGTGGGACAGATGCTCTTGACGACTACTGCTGGCTATGAGGATGTCGTCCAAATAGATGAATGCAAAGTCCAGGTCGCGTCCCACCGCGTCCATTAGCCGCTGGAACGTCTGTGCGGCATTCTTTAGACCAAACGGCATTCGGAGGAATTCGAAAAGTCCAAACGGGGTGATGAGTGCTGTTTTGGGGATGTCGTCCGGATGTACCAGGATTTGATGGTATCCCCGGACGAGGTCTACCTTGGAAAAGATCCTTGCGCCATGTAGGTTTGCAGCAAAGTCTTGAATGTGCGGCACAGGGTAGCGGTCTGGCGTTGTAACCTCGTTCAGTCTGCGGTAGTCACCGCATGGTCTCCAGTCCCCCGTTGCCTTGGGCACCATGTGCAGGGGGGAGGCCCATGGGCTGTCAGACCGTCATATGATCCCCAATTCCTCCATCTTCTTGAACTCCTCCTTCGCCAGTCGGAGCTTGTCTGAGGGAAGCCTTTGAGCACGGGCATGGAGGGGTGGTCCCTGGGTCGGGATGTGGTGCTGTACTCTGTGTCTGGGCATGGCTGCCGTGAACTGCGGTGTCAGTACTGATGGGAAATCCGCCAGGACCCCGGTGAATTCATCGTTGGACAGCGTGATGGAGTCCAGGTGTGGGGCTGGCAACTTTGCTTCACCCAGGGAGAACGTTTGAAAAGTCTTGGTGTGGACTAGTTGCTTCCCTTGCAGGTCAACCAGCAGGCTGTGGGCTTGCAGAAAATCCGCCCCCAGGAGTGGTTGGGCCACGGCGGCCAATGTGAAGTCCCACGTGAACCGGCTGGAGCTGAACTGTAGCCACACCGTGAGGGTGCCGTAGGTTCGTATTGTGCTGCCATTTGTGGCCCTCAGGGTGGGTCCCGGTTCTCTGTTGCGGGTGCCATAACTCGTTGGAGGTAAAACGCTGATCTCCGCTCCGGTGTCGACCAAAAATCGGCGTCCCGTCTGCTTGTCCCAGACGTACAGGAGGCTGTCCTGATTACCAGCCGCTGTAGCGATCGGCGGCGGCTGGGCCTTGGTGTTTCCCGGGAACTTGCGTGGCGGTCTACAGCGGCGGGCCTCTGTGCCCCACCGCTGGTGGTAGAAGCACCATTGTTCGTTGGGCTCTGCTGCCGGGCCTGGTCTGGTCTGCCGTTGGGCGCGCAGCTTGGTGATCTGTGCGACGAATGCCCCTCTCTCCTTCCTGGCATTCCACAGCACATCTGCTTGGGCCGCCACCTCCTGGGGGTCGCTGAAATCTGTGTTTGACAGCAGCAGGCGTATGTCCTCAGGCAGTTGCTGTAGGAATGCCTGCTCAAACATGAGGCAGGGTTTGTGTCTTTCAGCCAGGGCCAGCATTTCGTTCATTAATGCCGACGGCGGCCTGTCTTCCAAACCATCTAGGTGCAGTAAGCGGGCAGCTCGTTCGCGCCGTGAGAGTCCAAAAGTCCTTATGAGCAGGGCTTTGAATGCTGTGTATTTGCCGTTCTCCGGGGGTGACAGTATAAACTCCTCAACTTGTGCAGCTGTCTCCTGGTCGAGGGAGCTCAGCACGTGGTAGTAGCGAGTGGACTCCGAGGTTATCTGCCGAATGTGGAATTGTGCTTCTACCTGTTCAAACCACAGACGGAGTCTCAGCGGCCAAAAGCTTGGCAGTTGTAACGAAACCGCGTGAACAGATGCAGCGTCGGTCATCTCTGGCCCAAATATCGTTTGGGCCGTCAGGGTCACCAAATGTAGCGGTGTGCTACACACAGCGCTAGAATAACCACACGGAGTCGGTGAGTTGGAGTTGCGATAAAGAGATTTATTCAAACTTCGCGGCCTGCTTTAAAGCCTTCCCATTCCCGCCCTCCCTGGGGCGGGACTGCTGTGGGGAATGCATATTCCCAGACCCTTTCCGCGCACGGGATTTTCCCCCTGCTGGTGAAGATGGCCTGGCGCCTTTTTTGAGGCCGGCCCTCTGCCTGCGCGCGCTGTTTCGTGAGCCGGTTCGTGGGTACTAGAAAATGGGTCGCCTCATTACGATAATTGTGGGGGATTTTAACATGCGAGTGGATTGGGAAAATCAGGTCAGCACTGGATCTCAAGAGAGAGAATTTGTAGAATGTCTGCGAGATGGCTTTTTAGAACAGCTTGTTGTTGAGCCCACCAGGGGATCTGCTGTACTAGATTGGGTATTGTGTAATGAAACGGAGGTGATTAGAGAGATTGAGGTGAAGGAACCCTTAGGAGGCAGTGATCATAACATGATTGAGTTCTCTGTGAAATTTGAAAAAGAGAAGCCAAAATCTGATGTGTCAGTATTTCAGTGGAGTAAAGGAAATTACAGTGGCATGAGAGAGGAACTGGCCAAAGTTGACTGGAAAGGGACACTGGCGGGAAAGACAGCAGAGCAGCAGTGGCTGGAGTTTATGCGAGAAATGAGGAAGGTGCAAGACAGGTATATTCCAAAAAAGAAGAAATTTTCGAATGGAAAAAGGATGCAACCGTGGTTGACAAGAGAAGTCAAAGCCAAAGTTAAAGCAAGGGAGAGGGCATACAAGGAAGCAAAAATTAGTGGGAAGACAGAGGATTGGGAAGTTTTTAAAACCTTACAAAAGGAAACCAAGAAGATTTAAGAGGGAAAAGATTAACTATGAAAGAAAGCTAGCAAATAATATCTAAGAGGATACTAAAAGCTTTTTCAGTAAAAGACAGGTGAGAGTAGATATAGGACCGATAAAAAATGATGCTGGAGAAATTGTAATGGGAGATAAGGAGATGGCAGAGGAACTGAATGAGTATTTTGCATCAATCTTCACTGAGGAAGATATCAGCAGTATACCGGACACTCAAGGGTGGCAGGGAAGAGAAGTGTGTACAGTCACAATTACGACAGAGAAAGTACTCAGGAAGCTGAATAGTTTAAAGGTAGATAAATCTTCTGGACCAGATGGAATGCACCTGCGTGTTCTAAAGGAAGTAGCTGTGGAGATTACGGAGGCATTAGCGATGATCTTTCAAAAGTCGATAGATTCTGGCATGGTTCCAGAGGACTGGAAGATTGCAAGTGTCACTCCGCTATTTAAGAAGGGGGCAAGGAAGCAAAAAGGAAATTATAGACCTGTTAGCTTGACATCGGTGGTTGGGAAGTTGTTGGAGTCGATTGTCAAGGATGAGGTTACAGAGTACCTGGAGGCATATGACAAGATAGGCAGAACTCAGCATGGATTCCTTAAAGGAAAATCCTGCCTGACAAACCTATTACAATTTTTTGAGGAAATTACCAGTAGGCTAGACAAGGGAGATGCAGTGGATGTTGTATATTTGGATTTTCAGAAGGCCTTTGACAAGGTGCCACACATGAGGCTACTTAACAAGATAAGAGCCCATGGAATTACGGGAAAGTTACATACGTGGATGGAGCATTGGCTGATTGGCAGGAGACAGAGAGTGGGAATAAAGGGATCCTATTCTTGTTGGCTGCCGGTTACCAGTGGTGTTCCACAGGGGTCCGTGTTGGGGCCGCTTCTTTTTACATTGTACATCAACGATTTGGATTATGGAATAGATGGCTTTGTGGCTAAGTTTGCTTACGATACAAAGATAGGTGGAGGGGCCGGTAGTGCTGAGAAAACGGAGAGTCTGCAGAGAGACTTGGATAGATTGGAAGAATGGGCAGAGAAGTGGCAAATGAAATACAATGTTGGAAAGTGTATGGTTATGCACTTTGGCAGAAAAAATAAACGGGCAGACTATTATTTAAATGGGGAAAGAATTCAAAGTTCTGAGATGCAACAGGACTTGGGAGTCCTCGTACAGGGTTCCCTTAAAGTTAACCTCCAGGTTGAGTCAGTAGTGAAGAAGATGAATGCAATGTTGGCATTCATTTCTAGAGGAATAGAGTATAGGAGCAGGGACGTGATGTTGAGGCTGTATAGGTGCTGGTGAGACCTCACTTGGAGTACTGTGGGCAGTTTTGGTCTCCTTATTTAAGAAAGGATGTACTGACGTTGGAGAGGGTACAGAGAAAATTCACTAGAATGATTCCGGGAATGAGAGGGTTAACATGTGCGGAACGTTTGTCCGTTGTTGGAATGTATTCCTTGGAGTTTAGAAGAATGAGGGGAGACCTCATAGAAACATTTCGAATGTTGAAAGGCATGGACAGAATGGATGTGGCAAAGTTGTTTCCCATGATGGGGGAGTCTAGTACGAGAGGGCATGACTTAAGGATTGAAGGGCGCCCATTCAGAACAGAAATGCGAAGAAATTTTTTTAGTGAGGGGGTGGTGAAACTATGGAATTTATTGCTACAGGCAGCAGTGGAAGCCAAGTCATTGGGTGTATTTAAGGCAGAGATTGATAGGTATCTGCCAGGGCATCAAAGGTTATGGTGAGAAGGCGGGGGAGTGGGACTAAATGGGAGAATGGATCAGCTCATGGTAAAATGGCAGAGCAGACTCGATGGGCCGAATGGCCAACTTCTGCTCCTTTGTCTTATGGTCTTAAACGTGCAGCACTCCTTACCAATCACTGCACAGGTACCACTATCAGCCGCGAGTAGGTAATCCACGGTCAGTCGATTCTGCAGGGCGACCATCTTGATGGCGAACAGCTCTGCCGCCGTTCGGGTGAGGGCATCTCGGTGTGTTGCAGTGCCACTGCCGTGTTGTTGGCCAGCATCTTGAGCAGAATGGCCATCTGGATCACCTCACGGGACAATCGGGCTGTGCCGTATCTGGGAGAGGCTATCATCCAGAACCTCTCCGCCTCCGTGATGGCCCTCTGGTCCTGGTGGCCGCTGTGTGCCGGGTGCTCCCGCAGGTCGTTCAGGGGATGGATGAAAGGCACCACATATGCTGGAAAGCAACAATCGTACCAGCTGGTGGGGAGCCAGGGGTAGGCGTGGTGGCCGCAAATCCAGTGGGTCCCATTCGAAGTTCAGGGAGTCCCCAGCTTAGCAGCACCATCAGCAGTGGTCACTGGAGTGTTCGGATACCAGTCTTGCTCGGAGTCACTGTGGCCAATTGAAAGGTTGGAACTGTGCTCATTTCGGACCCTGCACCAACATTCCCTGGGTCTGCTCACTGGCTGAGGGATAACCCTGAGGGTCAGGACTCGGGTGGAGGTCAAATTTTAGGGAGGGAAATACCAGTTCCTGAAGCACGCACCCCATCGGGGATCGCTGGAAGAGATGTTATGTCGTGTTGAGGGGAGTGGTGGGGGACTGTCATCAGGCCCCCCACCCAAACAGATATACCATAACCCACAGGAGCAAACAGTCTGTGTAAACAGTTCATTTCAGAGTCAACCAGCATGATCGGCATGAGTGGCAGGGCGTCATGAATGCGTGCTGGGGTTCGCATGCAGATCCAGCAGTCCGATCTGTTTGGTTGTGCTGGCGAACTCGTAAGCGACCCTGAGGAAGGTGTTGGCAACTGTCACGAAGCTGATCATCACGGTGACCAGGAGGGATGACTGGAGTAACGCCAGTGTCCTGTAGGGGGTGGGTGGTTGGGGGGTGGAACAGACTTATTCTCGTCAGGTTGGGTATCGGGTATGTAGACAAGACAAGTCAGTTTTACCCAGAATCGCCACCCAACGGGTGTCACCTGGACCACGCATGACAACTTCTCCCTTCTTGGGGGAGGGGGAGGTGGCATGTGGCCGTTGTATCCATACTTTCCTCGAGTCCTTGGTCTCGGGGGGGTTCGATGTTTTCTAAGTCGGGGGATGGGGAGTGTGCCAGATGGTGGGACAGTGGGGACCCCCCCAGCCGGTGCGCGGTGTATTTAACTGGTCAACTGCCTACTGGAGCATGCTCAACCACCCCTGCAGTGTGTGAGAGGGCATTAGCCTGCGTACTTTGTCTTTAAGCAGGCCGTTCATCCTCTCGATTAATCCGGATGCCTGTGGGTGATAGGGTATATGGAACAGCCACAAGATCCCCACTTCAGCAGCCCAGCTCTGAACCTGGGCCCAGCAAAGTGCGAGCCCTGATCGGATTGTACCTCCCACGGGACTCCATAGATGGAGGAGAGGTACTATAATCCTTTGATGGTGCTGTTCTGGTCGGCTCTCTCACAGAGCACCGCCACCAGGACACCAGATGGTGTCCACCATCGTCAGGATGTACTGTTTTTTACTTTGGCGTGGGAGTGGTCCAATATAGTCAATACGCGACCCGCTCCCGTCCCGTGACAAATGTGACCCCGCGGCCCTGTCAGCCAGCCATGTGGTTTCACCTGTTGGTAGATGGGGCAATTGGCAACAGAGGTCTTACATTGATCTAGCATGATTGCGACCCAAATTGCTCTGTCCAACGCCGTGTACTGTCAGCCCCTAAATGGCCACCTTTGCGGTGCGCCCACACAGCTAGCGCATTGAGGTCGGTTTCTGGTCGGGAAGTTGTGGCACGGCATATTTGGGCAGCCTGGTCCACAGCGGCGTTATGTATTGGTTCGTCAGTGTTTCTCTGGGTATGGGCATCCACGTGATGGACTGAAAATTTTCTGTGGGCAGCCTGGTCCCAAATGAACCACCAGTGCTGCTACCCCATCTCATGCCACCGGGCCATCCACACAGCCATACTGTTAGCCACTGCCCAAGAGTTGGTGTAAATGTGGACTGGGCCGGTGGTATCCTGCAGGGTAAGGGCTACTGCCGCCAGCTTGGCAAGTTGGCTGGACCCACCCGCTCCCTCTGTGATTAAAATTTTGCCTGTGGTGGGACGAAGTGCCGCCGCCTTCCAATACTACTTTCCCCCTTTCCAGCGGCTGGATCCGTCTGTGAACCAGGCATGCAATTTGTGATCAGGGTCGAGGGAGTCGAATGGTTGGCCCCAGGACACAGGGATGACAGGGTCAGTGCCTGTTTGGTGTTCAGTGGTGAGGAGCACTAGGTAACAGGCCAGCAGCTGGCGCTCGAATGGGCTGTAGCGTACAGCAGCTTCAGGAAGAGACTTGGTCCAGAAACCAAGCGGGACTCTGTGCCCTTGGGTCTTCTGCCAGAGGCTCCATTCGGCGATCGTCTCACTGGCCGAAACCTGCAATTTAAAAGGGGCACCTGCGTGGCGGGGAGCAAGTGGCAGTGCTTGTTGCACAGCTTGCTTAGCAGTATCGAAAGCCGCTTGTTGCTCGGGTTCCCATAGGAATGTGGCTTTCTTGTGGGAGATTGTATAGAGGGGTCTGAGAAGCATGGTAAGGTGAGGTATATGCTGCCGCCAGTAGCCTAGGAGGCCGATGGATCTCTGGGTGTCCGTTTTATTTGAGAGGACGGCAAAGTGTAAAATTTTGTTTTTGGCAGTCTCGGGAATGTCTCTTTGGCCTTAGTGTCATTGAATCCCGAGGAACAGAACATTTTGGCTGGGGCCCTGTACCTTTTCAAGGTTAATTGCCCAGCCACATTCCTTGGGGGATGACATATCAACGGTCTCAGATGAACCTTGCAGGAAGATATCATCTATATAATGGGCGAATGACACCTCTGGGGGAAGTTGAATTTTATTAAATCACGGGAGATTAGGCCGTGGCAAATTGTTGGGCTGTGGACATAGCCCTGGGGTAAGCGACAGAAGGTGTATTGTCTCCCGTCCCATGTAAATGCAAATTGCTCCTGGCAATCTTGATGGAGGGGAATGGAGAAAAATGCCAAGTCCACTACTGCATACCAGGGCTTATCTGGGCGTCCTGCAATGTCTTCTGCAAGGGTGACTGTCGGGTACTACAGAAGCAAGGGGGAAGGCTGCCTTGTTTAAGTGTCGGTAGTCCACCGTCATGTGCCACGACCCATCCTTTTTGTGGACGGGCCAGACGGGACTGTTGAAGGGGAAGGCTGTGGGTCTAATGACACCCTCCCGCAATAGGGTTTGGATGGCCTCAGTAATGTCTTGGTGTCCTCCTGGCACTCTGTACTGACAGTTACAGACGATTTTGGAAGGGGGGGTGTGACAAAAATGGGTTCCCACTTGGCCGCTCCAACTACAATAGCTACAATAGCAGCCCGTGCAACCCCGAAGGTAAACCTGCCTCTGTTAATGTCAAAGGACTGTCCCTTTAAGACATTAATGCCAAGGATGCACTCAGGCGAAGTGGTTATAAGGACTTTTACAGGTCAGGGAGGTTGGTTCCCAGTGGCTAGGCAGAGTGTGACCTTTTTTGTGGGTAAAAAGGAACCCCCTAAACCCTCTACCAGCATCTCGGTGCCCTTCCATCCGGTGGGATTGCCCGGGATGATGGTGTGTTGGCCACCCATGTCGACGAGTGCCATCCATCTCTGTGTGTTTCTTTTTCCCCAACATACAGCAACGGGTATATGTGGCCTTTGGTCCCCTGGGTGGGAGAGGGCGATGGAGTAAATGCGCCGGGGGCCCCTGGCCTTCATCCTATGGGAGGGGGTGGAGGTCTGCCATCCTGTGGGTGAATTGCCCTGCTGGTGAAGATGGGACATTTCCTATCTCAGCCCCTCTCTGTGCTCTGCCTTGAGGGTAGGAGAGACAGTTTCGGGTGGGGGAGTGAGCAGAGAGCAGAGGGAGAGACGTGTCGGCTTGGGCTGGCTGCATGGTCCGGAGGTTGGGGGCGCTCCCTGTGTCGGGCTTAATCCTAGGGCAGGCGTTGGTTTTTCCCTGGCCTGTTTTCCCCCCACAAAGGGCGTAGAGGTCAGGGTTTGGGATCCTGTCTATGCCAGAGATCCCACTCTGCAAAATCTCATTTCAGGGAGGTCCATCAATTTGCTGGACACTCCCGGAACTTCCGGGAGAAGTGGGATGTCTGCAATAGAGTAGCTCCTTAGCAGCTAGCCAGCTAGTTTAAATAACATTAGCTGTGCTAATGAACGAATGACACCTGTTAAACTCACATCAATATGTCTTTTACAGTCTTAACCTACCATGGGCAGTAGAAAAGTCACTGTTGCAAACAGTGCAGCGAGCAACACTGTCATTATTTTTGATCCCTATTGGGCAGGGGAACACTTTAGTGTAGTCCAGGGTGACGTACGTTTTATATTTTTTTTTGGAACACTCTGCCATGGCGCGTGTTCTCGTTCTCTCTCTCTCTCTCTCTCTCTCTCTCTCTCTCTCTCTCTCTCTCTCTCTCTCTCTCTCTCTCTCTCTCTCTCTCTCTCTCTCTCTCTCTCTCTCTCTCTCAAAAAATCTCTTTCTAGGATATTGTATATAACTTGCAGACATCAGGGAGCCACTATCAATATGTGGGAGACTCCCGGAACTTCCAGGAGAGGTAGGATGTCTGGTCTATGCTATCGCAGTCCACCCCTGTGCGTAAAGCGGGGAGGGATTGTGTTTCCAACCCTTGCCCTCTGCCCTACGGCCCTGGGTGAGTGCCTCCCGCTGCATATATTCAAGCCCTTCCAGGAGGGTGATGGCATCCTGCATGGTCCTCCCGTTAGCTGGTGCCATGAGGGGCAGAATCACTGACTTTAAATCGGGGTGCGCGGCGGTGCACCCTGTTAGGGCACCAGTCACCCGGGTTTTTTCTAAAAATTTACAGTGGCAGGCTCCCTGGTAGATGCCGTTGACCAGCGCCCACTCTCTAACAACCTGGGTGCCCTCACTTACCATACCCCACTGCGGGCGCCCGTGTAGATCCCACTCCAGGAGGGTGGGGTATCGGACCCTCACTGCGGTCACCACCCGATCCCACAGAGTAGTGCTTTCCCGGATCTCTGGCAGTGGTGCCCATAGGGCATTGTTCATGTTTTGTTGGTCAGAGATGCTCCCCAGGGCGCTTGCCTCTTGATGAGAGAGGCTCAAGTTGGTGGCCCCCTCATCCCAGTCGGAGCAGCCACGCGACCAGGTGCTCGCCCAGCCGTTGGCGGTACCGATCCGCCAGCTGGGTCAGCTCCTTTGGGGAGAAATCCCAGGTCTCAGTGGGACAGCCGGCATGCGACTCTGCGGCTTGGTCATCCTCATTACCCCTCCTCTCTGTGTGGACCTGGGACCGCGTGGTGACAGGTTGAGCGTGCAGGGGTTCGGGGGCACAGGGGGTTGTGGGACCTAGGCTCCTCGGGCATCCCATCCTCGTCACTGTTTAGCCATATATCCCCGTCCCCCAGCCACTCATCCAGCTTGTCACCGCGGTAGACCAGGTCTTGAATTTTTAGCGGGTCCGGCTGCCAGCCAGACTGGCAGGCTGCCCACGCCTGCTGCAGCTGTATTAGCCTGCAGGCAACTTCAGTCCCCCTGACCTCGAGATCGTTGGCTCAAGTCTGGGCAGCTTATACTGCCTCCTGCAGCGTGGAGCAGCACTGCTGGAGCTCTTCTAACTCCCTGTCCTTCTGGTTGCATAACTGCTGGATCTGGCCAGAACCATGTGGGTCCAACTGCTCAGACCTGTCCACCGGTTTACCATGGTCCGCCAGTAGGCTGGCCAAGCGCTCAAATCCCTCTCTTTTGTCAGTCCTCCTGGGAATCCTATCCTCGGTGCCTGCACTGGCTTTTTTGCCCCTGTTCCAGAACATTTTCCCATACCTGTGTCCAGCCAAGACCCCTGAGACCCTGCTCACAGCACCAATTATTGTAAGTGAGGAAACAGATTCGATAAGTCTCACGGACAAGGATTCTGGACACACAGCCTTGGTAGTAAAGGATTTTATTTACAGAAGGCAAACATGGGAAAATGGCAACAGAAGCAACACGCACACGCACACAATTTACGGTAGTCGGATCAGCAATAAAACACACGTGGACAATTAATAAAATTGCGTGGGAACAAAGTACGCACGTGCGTATACATACACACACACACACACACACACACACACACACACACACACACACACACACACAACCAAGAGAGAAGTCAATATGATACCAGACACCCCTTGACTCTTGACTCTGTGCGGGCACGACTCCTATGATATTCGGAACAATACCCACACCCCTAACCCTATTCAATGCACAACTCACCAACGGCAAGTTAGTCCCTTGAAGGTAGCAAAAAAGAGAGAGTCAAGCACACATGGCATCTTCTATAGTGCAGCAGGGCTGATGAATCCAGCCCAGGTGATTCACAGGGAAGCCAATGGCTTGGTGCCAGCAGGGTTAAGCTAATTACAAAGGCCAATTGCCCGAGGTCAAGTACAAGGCTAATTGAAAGGGCCAATAGTGCATTGATGGGTGAGGAGGGGTCAAACCTTGATTGGCAGGTGGCGTGTTTTTCAACCAGGTAAATGGACAGTGCTGTCACGTGACAGTCACGAGCCCTCCGATACACCCTCCCCTACTTCCTCCCCACCTCCTCTCCCTCTCTCCCCTACCCTCCTTCTCATTCCTCACCATTGTGACTCCATGCTCCATTTCACACTCCCTCACCCTGCATTTCAATTTTCGTCTTTAATCTATGACCTTCAGTTCTTGTCTCTCCTAACTTCAGTGGAAAAATACTTATCTTATTTATATTCTTTTCATTTCATTCATCTATACCCCTCATAATTTTGTATGCCTTTGTCAAGTCTCCCCTCGTTTTCCTTCTTCTGCATTCTTTCAATCTTATTGATATATTTCCTGTAGGTAAGTGACCAGAACTGCACACAATGAGCCAAATTAGGCGTCTCCTACACCTTATACAACTTCAACATAACATCCCATCTCCTGTACTCAGTACTTTGATTTATAAATGCCAATGTGCCAAAAGCTTTCTTTCCGATCCTGTCTGCCTGAGACACCACTTTTAAGAAATTATGGATCTGTATTTCCAGGTCCCTCTGTTCTATCACACACTGCAGAACCTTAACTCACCATGCACGTCCTACCCTGCTTTCTCCTCCCAAAATAAAACACTTCACACGTATTTCCATTAAATTCCATTTGCCATTTCCAGACAATATTTTGAGCTTGTTCAGATCCTGCTGCAAGCTTTGATAGTTATCCTCGCTATCCACTGCATCCATAATCTTACTGTCACCCTCAAGTTTGCTGATCCAGTTCAGCAAATCCTTGCAGGCAACATCCTTGTAAATTTTCTCTGTACTCTTCAAAGGTTCAGCGGTGCAATTTAATGTCAGAGAAATGCATACAGTATACATTCTGAAATGCTTTTTCTTCACAACCATCCACGAAAACAGAGGAGTGCTCCAACCAATGAATGACAGTTAACTGTTCGAACCCCAAAGTACCCCTCCCCAGCTCCCCTTCCTCCTGCATGTAAGCGGCAGCAAGCAACAATCCCCCCTCCCCCCATAGGCACAAAAAGCATCGACACCCGCCACCAAGCAATAGCAAAGATACAGATTTGCGGTTACCCCAAAGACTTCGCGTTTCACCCGGTATACAACATACCACAGGCTCTCTCTCTCCCCCTAATGAGGGAGAAGGAGGTGTCTCTGTTTTCCCAGCGAGCGGGGAGTCATAGATATTTCAACTCCCCCAACGACACACGGGTCTCTTGCTTTGACACCGACCCTCGATCCGCCCGTCTCCAGAGCTCCGAGATCCTAGACTTCCAAATCTGAGCTGGACTCTTAGGCGGAGCCCTTGACATGTCGAACAATGGCCAGTTATGAAACCTCGAGAGTGGGTCCCATTCCCGCAAAGAACCGAAGTCAGAGTGTAACTCCAGGTCAGAGTCTTCAAAAGAACCCTGAAAGGGAAAAATAAAGATATTAAAGATGGAAATAGAGCTGTTTCTGAAGGTGCAAGCAAAGGAGTCACCGTTTACCACCATCTTTACTCCACTCCGCCTCCAGCTCTTTCAGCCTTATTTGCATCTTCCCTGTAGATAGGTGACCAAAACAGCACACAATACTCCAGATTAGGCCTCAACAATGTCCTCAGTGACTTCAACATAACATCCCATCTCCTGTACTCAATACATTGATTTTTGAAGGCCATTGTGCCAAATAGTTTTTTTTTAACCACTCTGTCTACCAGTGACACCACTTGCAATGTATTATTTACCAGTATTCTCAGATCCCGGTGTCCTACCACACTCCCCAGTGCCAACAGCTCACTATGTAAGGCCTACCCTGAGTGGTCTTACCGAAGTGCAAAACCTAGCACTTCTCTGCGGTAAATTCCATCTGCCATTTTTCAGCTCATTTTTCAAGCTGATGTAATCCTTCTGCAAGCCATGATGGCCTTTCTCACTGTCCACCACACACCAATCTTGGTGCCATCTACAAATTTGCTGATCCAGTTAACCACATTATCATCCAGATCATTGATATAAATGACAAACAGCGACGGACCCAACACCATTCCCTGTGGCACAACACTAATCACAGGCCTCCAGTTAAAGAGGCAACCATCTACTACCACTTTTTAGCTTCTTCCACAAAATCAATGTCTAATCCAGTTTACTACCACATCCTGAATGTCAAGCAACTGAATCTTTTTGACCAACCTCCTATGTGGAACCTTGTCAAAGACCTTGCTAAAGTCCATCTAGACAACATCCACTGACTTGCCTTCTTCAACATTTCTTGTAACTTCCTTGAAAACATCTGAGATTAGTTAGACATGACCTACCTTGCACAAAGCCTTATTGGCTAGCTTGAAACAGTGCTTATCTATCCAAAACAATAGAACATCAGCTGTTTTTCAGTCCTCCAGCACCTCACTTGTAGCTAAGGATGTTTTAGATACCTCTGCTAGGGCCCCTGCTATTTCTTGGCTAGCTTCCCACAAAGCCTTGGGGATTTATTTTCTCTCATGTGTTTCAACTCAGCACGCACCTTCTTCTGTATAATCTGTATGTGGTTCATGATCTCACTTGTATCAACCCTGTTTTCATCCTCCAAGTAAATATGAAAGAAGATCTCCCCCATTTCTTTCTGCTCCTTGCACTCTGATCAAGAGAACCAATTTTGTCCGGTATATCCAGTAGGTTTCAGTGAATTTCCCCCCCTCCTCATCCTTCCTAACTCCAGTGAGTACAGGTCAAGATACATCAAGTGCTCCTCATATGTTAACCCTTTCATGTGCAGAATAATTCTTGAGATCTCCTTTGTCCCCTCTCCAATGCCAGCACTCCATTCTTAGATAAGGTGCCCAAAACTGCGCTGAGTTGTCCAAATGTAGTCTGACCAGTGCTTTATAAAGCCTCAACATTATATCTTTCTTTTATATTCTCATTGTCATGTGTTGAATCCTAATGCATTTGCTTTCCTTGCTGAAAGTTAACCATTAAGAAATTCTGCACTCAGACTCCTAAATCATTTTGCACCTCTGCTATCTGAAAATAGGAAGTAGGCTACCATTTATTGCTTCTAGTAGAGTGCATGACTATACACTTGTTACACTCCATTCCATCTGCCATTTCTTTGCCAACTCTCTCAAACTGTCCAAATCCTTCAACATTAGCATTAACTTCAACATTACCTATCTTCCACTTGTCTTGGTAACCTCTGCAAACTTGCGCACAAAGCCATTAATTCTGTCAGATCATAAAGATATAATGTGTTAAGTTATGGATCCAATACTGCTCCTGTGGAACATCATTTGTCATCGGCAGCCAACCAGAAATGGTCGCCTTTATTCCAAGCCTTTGACTTCTGCCAGCCAGCCAATCTTCTAACCATGCTAGTAATATCATAGGCTTCTATCTGCTTTAGCAGCCTCTCATACAGCACCTTGTCAAAGGCCTTCTGAAAATCCAGGTAAACAACATGCACTGACTCTCTGTCGTTTATTCTGCTGGTTACTCCCTCAAAAATTCCATCAGTTTTTTTAGGACAAGATCTCCCTTTAAGCTGACTTTGGCCTGTTTTTATCCTGTGCGAGATTCATCCAAGATTTAAATCTCATGCAAGATTTAAATCAGGTCTATTATCCTTGTCTTCTATGATCTGCAGACTTACAAAATTACTTGTCTCTTCAGTCACTACACTGCTAGTCTGGACTAACAAGACATCCTTACCAGCTGATTTGTCAAAACATCGTTCAATCAGTGTAACTTTCCCCAACGCTTTTACAGAACTCAGCACTCTGATTAGCAAGTCATCAGGGCTTTGGATATCCAGCCTGTTCGGAACACAAGCATTATTTGTGAATAATCTCTTGAATCGCACCAAACCTTAATCCCTGCGGTGTTCATAACACAGGTTTAAAAACATAAACCACTTAATCTATCCTAAAACAGCATTCCAACAACATCTGAAATATCCCAGACAAGCCCCCACAAAATGTAACCCTCTCATTGGGCTCATGTGCAAACTTGGCTCATTAGCTACCTCTGCTAACATTACATACAAAATAAATAGTGCAAGAAAGAAATGGACTGTTCAAAAATCTAATGGTGGAGCAGAAGAAGCTTTACTCTGAATTATTGACTTCAAGCTCCTGTACCTCCTTACTGATGGTATAATGAGAAGGGGACATGCCAAGATAGCGTGATTCCTTATTAATGAATGCCACCTTATTGAGGGACTGCCTCTTGAAGATGTTGTTGATGGAGGGGAGGACTGCGCCCGTGATGGAGCTAGCTGAGTCTACAACCTTCTGCAGCTGCTTGTGATTTTGTGCATTCATTGGCTGTAATGTAAGCAGTCAGAATGCTCTCCACCGTAATCTACAGAAATTTGCAAGCCTCTGGTCGAAGTACCAAATGTTCTCAAACTCCTAATGAAGTAATGTCATTGATGTGCCACCTTCTTGATTGAATCTATGTGTTGCGCCCAGGATCAATCTTTCAAGTAGTTTCATCTCAGCTCTGCTGAGGAATGATGAGCTTATTTCATTGGAAATTGAATGGCTGATAAACAAAAATGCAGATTAGATCTGAAATGAGCAGATATCGATTGAACATCGATTGAACTGTCAGTAATAAGCCTAGAGTTGTTACTTCTACAGCTCTCTCTACGCAAACATGAGGAAACCTGCAGATGCTGGAAATTCAAGCAACACACACAAATTGCTGGTGGAACGCAGCAGGCTAGGCAGCATCCATAGGAAAAAGCACAGTCGATGTTTCAGGCCGAGGCCCTTCAACCCTTCGCCAGGACTGTTACTTCTACAGTAGCTCTCAGATTTGAAGCACATTCCCAGACATCACATGAATGAAGTGACTATAGATACAGACCATTTCCCTCTGACCTACAGCTGTATATAAGCTTTTTGTATGTGGAATCTAGAATGGAATTATCTGCTCTTCAACATTATCTTCAGTATATAAAAATCAAAAGTTTCAGATGCTGGAAATCTGAAATAGAAACGATAATGGTTTCCTCGCTTGTAGACCCCAGACACTTCAGATTGACAACATCTCCTCCACAATCTCTGTATGCACAGGTGTACCACAAGGCTACGTGTTTAGTCTCTGCTCTACTCAGTCTGCACCTATGACTGTGAAGCTAAGCACAGCTCCAATGCCAAATTCAAGTTTGATGACGACATCACTGTCATCGGCTGAATCAAAGGGGTGACAAATTAGCATATAGGAGGGAGATTGAAAATCTGGCTGAGTGGTGCATAAAACAACAACATCTTACTTATTGTCAGCAAGATCATTAAGTTCAGGCAAAGGAAACCAGAGGTCCTCATCAGAGGATCGGCAACTTTGAATGCCTTGGTGTTATCATTTCAGAGGATCTGTCTGGGCCCAGTATCTCAGTGCAATTGGAAGAAAGCTTGTCAGTGACTCTACTTTCTTAGGACTTGTTTTTTTTTATTATTACTTTTTTATTGCAACACCAACAAATTACATTCAATACAACCAGTTGCCAATTACATTTTGACTGTTTAACCCAACCACCCCCCAACCTTCATCACCATCATCCACCCCTCTCCCCCCCATCCCCTCTCCCCTCCACCAATCAACTGAATAGTAGTACATACACAGACAAAGCATTCCTATTTTAACAAAATATCTTTTACGTTAGATATCAAATTTGTCCACATTAAGATTGTGTTTGGTTGTGCATCATTTACTCTCGCTGATGAAAGTTCCAGGTAAGAAATGTCCAAAAAGCTCCGAAGCCAGTGAGTATTTGAAATATCATGGGGAGGTTTCCAACACTGGACTACAATCTTCTCAGCTGCAGTCAGGCCTGCCAGCCAGATTTTGCGTGTTTTTGCTGTAAGGGAAAGGTAGGAGTCATCATTTAGAAGATGTACAGTGGGGTCCATTGGTAATTGTACCCCTGTTAGTTCTGTAAGAGTACTGATAACCTTCCCCCACAAATCAAAAACCCCTGGACATTCCCATACAACATGTATAAAACAGCCAATGGCTCCATGGGGGCAAAATGAGCAATAAGGGTCAGGAACCACTCCCATTTGATATCTAATTCTCGGTGTTAAGTATGCTCTATGATAAAATTTCAAGTGTATATACCGATGATTTGGGTTTTTCGAAGCACTGGCAGCATTATCCCAAATCGCATCCCAGTCTAAGTCTTGTCCCAATTCAGATATGTCCCTATCCTAAGTTTTCATTCCTGATGTATCCAACTTAAAATGGGATGGTCCTTTAAATCTGACCCCCAGGGAACGCCGTAGGCTTTACAAGCTGATCTTACTTGAAAATAGAAGAAAAGAGAATGTTTATCAATATTATATCGAGATATCAGTTCTTGAAAGCTTAGGACTTTGTGAAGATTTGGCATTACGTCTAAAACTTTGACAAATGTCTGTAGATGCATATCAGAGAGTGTATTGACTGACTGCATTACAGCCTGTATAGAAACACCAATATGCTTGGATGGAAAATACTACAAAAAGTAGTGCAAACAGCAGGAATTCTGCAGATGCTGGAAATTCAAGCAACACACATCAAAGTTGCTGGTGAACGCAGCAGGCCAGGCAGCATCTATAGGAAGAGGCGCAGTCGACGTTTCAGGCCGAGACCCTTCGTCAGGACTAACTGAAGGAAGAGTGAGTAAGGGATTTGAAAGCTGGAGGGGGAGGGGGAGATGCAAAATGATAGGAGAAGACAGGAGGGGGAGGGATGGAGCCGAGAGCTGGACAGGTGATAGGCAGAAGGGGATATGAGAGGATCATGGGACAGGAGGTCCGGGAAGAAAGACGGGGGGGGGTGACCCAGAGGATGGGCAAGAGGTGTATTCAGAGGGACAGAGGGAGAAAAAGGAGAGTGAGAGAAAGAATGTGTGCATAAAAAAGAGTAACAGATGGGGTACGAGGGGGAGGTGGGGCCTAGCGGAAGTTAGAGAAGTCAATGTTCATGCCATCAGGTTGGAGGCTACCCATACGGAATATAAGGTATTGTTCCTCCAACCTGAGTGTGGCTTCATCTTTACAGTAGAGGAGGCCGTGGATAGACATGTCAGAATGGGAATGGGATGTGGAATTAAAATGTGTGGCCACTGGGAGATCCTGCTTTCTCTGGCGGACAGAGCGTAGATGTTCAGCGAAGCGGTCTCCCAGTCTGCGTCGGGTCTCACCAATATATAAAAGGCCACATCGGGAGCACCGGACGCAGTATATCACCCCAGTTGACTCACAGGTGAAGTGATGCCTCACCTGGAAGGACTGTTTGGGGCCCTGAATGGTGGTAAGGGAGGAAGTGTAAGGGCATGTGTAGCACTTGTTCCGCTTACACGGATAAGTGCCAGGAGGGAGATCAGTGGGGAGGGATGGGGGGGACGAATGGACAAGGGAGTTGCGTAGGGAGCGATCCCTGCGGAATGCAGAGAGAGGGGGGAGGGAAAGATATGCTTAGTGGTGGGATCCCGTTGGAGGTGGCGGAAGTTACGGAGAATAATATGTTGGACCCGGAGGCTGGTGGGGTGGTAGGTGAGGACCAGGGGAACCCTATTCCTAGTGGGGTGGTGGGAGGATGGAGTGAGAGCAGATGTACGTGAAATGGGGGAGATGCGTTTAAGAGCAGAGTTGATAGTGGAGGAAGGGAAGCCCCTTTCTTTAAAAAATGAAGACATCTCCCTCGTCCTAGAATGAAAAGCCTCATCCTGAGAGCAGATGCGGCGGAGACGGAGGAATTGCGAGAAGGGGATGGCGTTTTTGCAAGAGACAGGGTGAGAAGAGGAATAGTCCAGATAGCTGTGAGAGTCAGTAGGCTTATAGTAGACATCAGTGGATAAGCTGTCTCCAGAGACAGAGACAGAAAGATCTAGAAAGGGGAGGGAGGTGTCGGAAATGGACCAGGTAAACTTGAAGGCAGGGTGAAAGTTGGAGGCAAAGTTAATAAAGTCAACGAGTTCTGCATGCGTGCAGGAAGCAGCGCCAATGCAGTCGTCGATGTAGCGAAGGAAAAGTGGGGGACAGATACCAGAATAGGCACGGAACATAGATTGTTCCACAAACCCAACAAAAAGGCAGGCATAGCTAGGACTCATACGGGTGCCCATAGCTACACCTTTAGTTTGGAGGAAATGGGAGGAGCAAAAGGAGAAATTATTAAGAGTAAGGACTAATTCTGCTAGACGGAGCAGCGTGGTGGTAGAGGGGAACTGATTAGGTCTGGAATCCAAAAAGAAGCGTAGAGCTTTGAGACCTTCCTGATGGGGGATGGAAGTATATAGGGACTGGACATCCATGGTGAAAATAAAGCGGTGGGGGCCAGGGAACTTAAAATCATCGAAAAGTTTAAGAGCGTGAGAAGTGTCACGAACATAGGTCGGAAGGGATTGAACAAGGGGTGATAAAACAGTGTCGAGGTATGCAGAAACGAGTTCGGTGGGGCAGGAGCAAGCTGAGACAATAGGTCGGCCAGGACAGGCAGGTTTGTGGATCTTGGGTAGGAGGTAGAAACGGGAAGTGCGGGGTGTGGGAACTATAATGTTGGTAGCAGTGGATGGGAGATCCCCTGAGCGGATAAAGTCGTTGATAGTGTGGGAGACAATGGCCTGGTGCTCCTTAGTGGGGTCACGATCGAGGGGTAAATAAGAGGAGGTATCCGCGAGTTGTCGCTGTGCCTCGGCAAGGTAGAGGTCAGTACGCCAGACTACAACAGCACCCCCTTTATCAGCGGGTTTAATAATAATGTTAGGATTAGTGCGGAGGGAGTGGAGAGCAGAGCGTTCCGAAGGAGTGAGGTTGGAATGGGGACAAGGTGCAGTGAAGTCGAGACGGTTGATGTCCCGTCGGCAGTTGGCAATAAAGAGATCCAGAGCAGGCAGAAGACCAGAGTGGGGTGTCCATGAAGAAGAGGAGGGTTGAAGACGGGAGAAGGGGTCATCGGTGGGGGTGGAAGAGTCCTTGCCGAAGAAGTAGGCTCGGAGACGGAGACGGCGGAAGAAAAGTTCCGCATCGTGGCGAACACGGAACTCGCTGAGGTGTGGGCGAAGGGGGACAAACGTGAGGCCCTTACTGAGAACAGAGCGTTCTGCCTCCGACAGTTGAAGGTCGGAGGGGATGGTAAAGACCCGGCACGGATGAGAGCTCTATATACCTCTTGCCCGTCCTCTGGGTCACCCCCCCCCCGTCTTTCTTCCCGGACCTCCTGTCCCATGATCCTCTCGTATCCCCTTCTGCCTATCACCTGTCCAGCTCTCGGCTCCATCCCTCCCCCTCCTGTCTTCTCCTATCATTTTGCATCTCCCCCTCCCCCTCCAGCTTTCAAATCCCTTACTCACTCTTCCTTCAGTTAGTCCTGACGAAGGGTCTCGGCCTGAAACGTCGACTGCGCCTCTTCCTATAGATGCTGCCTGGCCTGCTGCGTTCACCAGCAACTTTGATGTGTGTTACAAAAAGTAGTGGATATGGCTCCATCTGTCATGGGTAAAGTCCTCCTCACCATTGAGCACATCTGCATGGAGCACTGTTGCAGGAAAGCAGCATCTGTCATCTTGGACCCCCACCACCCCGGAAATGCTCTCTTCTCATTACTGCCATCAGGAAGAAGGTACAGGAGCTTCAAGACTCACACCCAGGTTCAGGAATAGCTATCAGGCTCTTAGACGAAAGGGGTTAACTTTGCTCAGCTTCACTTGCCCCATTATTGAAATGTTCCCACATCCTATGGACTCTTCATCTCATTTTATTGATAATTATTGCTTATTTGTTTATTATTGATATTTTTTCTTTTTTTATTTGCAGTTTGTGTCTTTTGAACACTGGTTGAACACCCAAATTGGTGCGGCCTTTCATTGATTCTGTTACAGATTTAATGAGTATGCCCACAAGAAAATGATTCTCAGGGTTGTATATGGTGACATATATGTACTTTGGTAATAAATTTACTTTGAACTTTAAAAGCACTCAACTTGTCAGACAGCAGCTGTGGAAAGGGAATTGAGTTGTGACAAAAGCCCTCTGAGAGAACTTTGAGAGCAAAGTTATTTTTCAGTCACAGTGAAGGTGGGAAAGGAATATCTGTGATCAGATGAGGCCAGAGTTACTCTAGGGATAAGTTGTAGGACTTGTTTAGTGACTGTGTTAATGGAACAATTAGAGGAATAGAAAATAGGATAGCAAAGGCAGTGAGTGCAAATTCTGACAATGGAAAGAGAAGGGAGGGAAATGATGTTCTGTGGGTCAAGCAGTAATAATGGAGAGAAAAGGCTGAGCTAATGGATGAATTACTATGTAGAAATAGCCAGTTATGACATGTTACCTAAAGTTGCAGAATTTGATAATGAATTTGCAAAGCAATGATATGCCCAGAAAGCTTGTTACCATCTTCAAAACAGTACAGGAGGCCACAGATAAATTGGTCAGAATGGATAGGGGGTGAAGTATTAACTTGGCAGTCAGCAGAGAACTCTGACATCCCCTTAAGCTCCATGTTGTCTGAAAGATTAATTCTCTATTTCCTCTGAAAAGTGTTCCAAAGAATGCAATTTCTTCAAGATACTGGGAGGGATTGGGCTTGAATATGACAACAGATGAGTTGGAAAGTGAGAATCAAGTGCACTACTTACTTGCGTCAGGAGCAGATACGTGGGGAATAGACGTGGTTTGGTAAGGGCTCCATTGTATGGTGAGAAGATACCTCAGAGGCATCATTGTAGAAAACATCACCATCAGAGAGACTAAAATGTCAGTGGCAGAATGGAATCATTCCATAAAATGGGATTGTGGGTGAGGGGGAGGAAAGACAGTGTTGATTGGGAGTGTATAATTGTGGTTTAAACTAATATGGCAGGGGGATAGGTACCAGTATGATAGAGCTGAGGATGAGCCAGCAGATTTACAAGTAAATGATGAGTGTAATCTGAATGTAAGGAAGGACAAACCAATGATTCATCAATTGCTATGAAGTGCTTCGAGCGATTGGTTATGGCACACATCAACCACAGCCTAAACAATAGGAATTCTGCAGATGCTGGAAATTCAAGCAACACACATCAAAGTTGCTGGTGAACGCAGCAGGCCAGGCAGCATCTCTGGGAAGAGGTACAGTCGACGTTTCAGGCCGAGACCCTTCTTCAGGACTAACTAAAGGAAGAGCTAGTAAGAGATTTGAAAGTGGGAGGGGGAGGGGGAGATCCAAAATGATAAGAGAAGACAGGAGGGGGAGGGATGGAGCCAAGAGCTGGACAGGTGATTGGCAAAGGGGATATGAGAGGATCATGGGACAGGAGGTCTGGGGAGAAAGACAAGGGGGGGGGAACTCAGAGGATGGGCAAGGGGTATAGTCAGAGGGACAGAGGGAGAAAAAGGAGAGTGAGAGAAAGGATGTGTATATAAAAATAAATAACAGATGGGGTACGAGGGGGAGGTGGGGCATTAGTGGAAGTTAGAGAAGTCGATGTTCATGCCATCAGGTTGGAGGCTACCCAGACGGAGTATAAGGTGTTGTTCCTCCAACCTGAGTGTGGCTTCATCTTTACAGTAAAGGAGGCCGTGGATAGACCTGTCAGAATGGGAATGGGATGTGGAATTAAAATGTGTGGCCACTGGGAGATCCTGCTTTCTCTGACGGACAGAGCGTAGGTGTTCAGCAAGGCGGTCTCCCAGTCTGCGTCAGGTCTCGCCAATATATAGAAAGCCACATCGGGAGCACCGGACGCAGTATATCACCCCAGCCGACTCACAGGTGAAGCGTCGCCTCACCTGGAAGGACTGTCTGGGGCCCTGAATGGTGGTAAGGGAGGAAGTGTAAGGGCATGTGCAGCACTTGTTCCGCTTACAAGGATAAGTGCCAGGAGGGAGATCAGTGGGGAGGGATGGGGGGGACGAATGGACAAGGGAGTCGCGTAGGGAGCGATCCCTGCGGAAAGCAGAGAGCAACACACATCAAAGTTGCTGGTGAATGCAGCAGGCCAGGCAGCATCTCTAGGAAGAGGTACAGTCGACGTTTCAGGCCGAGACCCTTCATTAGGACTAACTGAAGGAAGAGTTAGTAAGAGATTTGAAAGTGGGTGGGGGAGGGGGAGATCCAAAATAATAGGAGAAGACAGGAGGGGGAGGGATGGAGCCAAGAGCTGGACAGGTGATTGGCAAAGAGGATATGAGAGGATCATGGGACAGGAGGTCCGGGGAGAAAGACAAGCGGGGGTGGGGGGGGGGAACCCAGAGGATGGGCAAGGAGTATAGTCAGAGGGACAGAGGGAGAAAAAGGAGAGTGAGAGAAAGAATGTGTGTGTAAAAATAAATAGCGGATGGGGTACGGGGGGAGGTGGGGCATTAGCGGAAGTCAGAGAAGTCGATGTTCATGCCATCAGGTTGGAGGCTACCCAGATGGAAAATAAGGTGTTGTTCCTCCAACCTGAGTGTGGCTTCATCTTTACAGTAGAGGAGGCCGTGGATAGACATGTCAGAATGGGAATGGGATGTGGAATTAAAATGTGTGGCCACTGGGAGATCCTGCTTTCTCTGGCGGACAGAGCGTAGGTGTTCAGCAAAGCGGTCTCCCAGTCTGCGTCGGGTCTCGCCAATATATAGAAGGCCACATTGGGAGCACCGGACGCAGTATATCACCCCAGCCGACTCACAGGTGAAGTGTCGCCTCACCTGGAAGGACTGTCTGGGGCCCTGAATGGTGGTAAGGGAGGAAGTGTAAGGGCATGTGTAGCACTTGTTTTAATTCCACATCCCATTCCCATTCTGACATGTCTATCCACGGCCTCCTCTACTGTAAAGATGAAGCCACACTCAGGTTGGAGGAACAACACCTTATATTCCGTCTGGGTAGCCTCCAAACTGATGGCACGAACTTTGACTTCTCCAACTTCCGCTAATGCCCCACCTCCCCCTCGTACCCCATCCGTTATTTATTTTTATACACACATTCTTTCTCTCACTCTCCTTTTTCCCTCTGTCCCTCTGACTATACCCCTTGCCCACCCTCTGGGTTCCCCCCCCCCTTGTCTTTCTCCCCGGACTTTCTGTCCCATGATCCTCTCATATCCCCTTTGCCAATCACCTGTCCAGCTCTTGGCTCTATCCCTCCCCCTCCTGTCTTCTCCTATCATTTTGGATCTCCCCCTCCCCCTCCAACTTTCAAATCCCTTACTCACTCTTCCTTCAGTTAGTCCTGACGAAGGGTCTCGGCCTGAAACGTCGACTGTACCTCTTCCTAGAGATGCTGCCTGGCCTGCTGAGTTCACCAGCAACTTTGTGTGTGTTGCTTCAACCACAGCCTACCAGTCAATCTCGATGCTTTGCAATTCGCCTACCGTAGCAACAGGTCAATGGCAGATGCCATCTCTCTGGTCCTACATTCCTCCTGAAGAATAAAGGTGCATACGTAAGGCTCCTTTTCATTGACTACAACTCTGCCTTTAATACCATCATGCCAAATAAACTGATTCATTAGCTCCGGAACCTGGGCCTTAGCACTCAGATTTGTAGCTGGATCTTCAACTTCCTCACAGATAGGACCCAGGCTGTAAAAATAGGGGACAAGCTCTCCTCTACAATCACTCTGAGCACCGGTGCCCCACAAGGCTATGTACTCAGCCCCCTGCTGTACTCACTACGGTGTACTCACTACTTACTACGGTGTACACCCATGATTGTGTAGCCAAGTTTCCATCAAACTCAATATATAAGTTTGCTGATGACACAACGATTGTAGGCCGTATCTCGGGTAATGATGAGTTTGAGTACAGAGAGGAAATTAAGAACCTGGTGGCATGGTGTGAAGACAATAACCTATCCCTCAACGTCACCAAGACGAAGGAATTGGTTGTCGACTTCAGAAGGAGTAGCGGGCCGCACGACCCAATTTACATCGATGGTGCACAAGTGGAACAGGTCAAAAGCTTTAAGTTCCTCGGGATCAATATCACAAATGACCTGACTTGGGCCAATCAAGCAGAGTCCACTGCCAGGAAGGCCCACCAGCGCCTTTACTTCCTGAGAAAACTAAAGAAATTTGGCCTGTCCCCTAAAACGCTCACTAATTTTTATAGATGCACTGTAGAAAGCATTCTTCGAGGGTGCATCACAACCTGGTATGGAAGTTGTCCAGCCCAAGACCGGAAGAAGCTGCAGAAGATCCTGAACACAGCGCAGCACATCCCACAAACCAACCTTCCGTCTTTGGACTCACTTTACACCGCATGCTGTCGGATCAGTGCTGCCAGGATAATCAGGGCACCCAGCCAATACACTTTTCGTCCCTCTTCCCTCCAGGAGAAGGCTCAGGAGTTTGAAGACTCGTATGGCCAGATTTGGGAACAGCTTCTTTCCAACCGTGATAAGACTGCTGAACGGATCCTGACCCGGATCTGGGACGTACCCTCCAAATATCCGGACCTGCTTCTCGGTTTTTTTGCACTACCTTACTTTCCATTTTCTATTTTCTATTTATGATTTATAATTTAATTTTTTAATATTTACTATCGATTTGTACTCCAGGGAGTGGGAAGTGCAGAATCAAATATCGCTGTGATGATTGTACATTCTAGTATCAATTGTTTGGCAACAATGAAGTATAAAGTATGATTGGGTACAGAGCAAAGAGTTAAATTGTACCACAGAGGCAACATTCAAAAGTGCAAAGAATGCAGGACTGAACGTGTTGTATTTAAATGCGCGTAGCATTTGGAATAAGGTGGATGAACTCGTGGCGCAATTACAGATTGGTTGGTATGATGTGGGCATCAGTGAGTCATGGCTGAAAGGAGGCCATAGGGGAGCTTAATATCAAAGGATATATTTTGTATCGAAAGGACAGGTGGGAAGGCATAGGTGGTGTGACTCTGTTGGTAAGCAATGGAATTACATCTTTAGAAAGAGGTGACATAGGGTCAGAGAATGTTGAATCTTTGTGGATGGAGTTATGAAACTGCAAGCATTAAAAAAACATTATGGGAGTCATATATAGGCCACCAAATAGTAGCTGAAATGTGGGGTTGAGATTGGAAATTGTAATGGGGGAACTCCAATATGCAAGGTGATTAGGAAAATCAGGTTGGTGTCGGATTGCAAGAGAGTGAATTTATTCAATGCCTAAAAAGATAGCTTTTTAGAACAGCTTGTGCTTAAGCCAACTTGGGAAAAGGCCATCTTAAATTGGATGTACTGTAAATTGGTTGTTGTGTAACAACCCAGATCTTATTTGGGAGCTTAATGTAAAGGAACCCATAGGAGAAGTGATCATAACATGATTAAATTCGTACTGTAACTTGAGAGGGAGAAACATAAGTCACGTATCAGTATTGCAGTGGAATAAAGGGATTTACAGAGGCATGAGAGAGGAGCTTGCCCAGGTGGATTGGAGGAGGATACTAGCAGGATAACGACAGACCAAAGATGGTTGAAGTTTCTGGGAATAATTCACAAGGCACAGGATAGATATGTCCCACAGAAGAAGTAGTTCTCACATGGCAGGTGTTGGTAACTGTGGCTGACAAAAGAAGTTAAAGACTGCATAAAAGCCAAGGAAAGGGCATATAAGGTAGCAAAAGTGAGTGGGAAGTTGGATGATTGGGAAGCTTTTAAAATCCATCAAAAGGCAACCAAAAAACTATAAGGGAAATGATGAAATCTGAGGACAAACTAACTAATAATATAAAGCAGGATTCAAATTTTTTTTCAGTTATGTGAAGAATAAAAGGGAAGTGAGAATTGATATTGGAAAATGATGCTGCTGAGGTAGTAATGGGGGACAAAGAAATGGCAGATGAACTGAATAGGTACTTTGCATCAGTCTTCACTGTGGAAGACAGTAGCAATGTGCCAGAGGTCCATGAGTGTCAGGGAGCAGGAGTGAGTGCCATTGCTATTACAAAGGAAAAAGTGCTAAACAAACTCAAAGGTCTTGAGGTGGACGAGTCACCTGGACTAGATGGACTACATCTCTGAGTCCTGAGAGAGGTTGCTGAAGAGATAACAGATGGTCATGATCTTTCAAGAATCACTTCTTTCTGGCATGGTGCTGGAGGACGGGGAGACTGGAAATGTCACCACACTTTAAGAAGGGAGGAAGGCAAAAGAAAGGAAATTTTTGGCCAGTAGGCTTAACCTCAGTGGTTGGGAAAATGTTGTACTTTATTATTAAGAATGAGATTTCGGGGCCAGCTGGTGGCGCAATGACATCAGCGCCAGACCCGGGAGTGGGGGTTCCTGGGTTTGAAACAGTCGGGACCGTTCCGGAGTACACTTTCCATTGAGTGTGGAAAATGTCTGTGCGTGGAGTGAGGCGCCACACACTCTCTCTCTCTGTTGCTCTGCGCCTTGTAAAAGCCATGAAAAAGACATCATCACGGACACACACAGACACACATGCACAGACCTGCACGCACGCAGGCACATGCTAAACAAAAAGAATGAAGTTTCAGGGTACTTCGAGACAAATTATAAACTAAGTCAAAGTCAGCATGGTTTCTGTAAAGGGAAATCTTGCCTGACAAATACGTTAAAGTTCTTTGAGAAGTAACAAGCAGGCGGGACAAAGGAGAAGCAGTGGATGTCATTTACTGGAATTTTGAGAAGGCATTTGATAAGGTGCCACTCGTGAGGCTGCTTAACAAGATAAAATCCTATGCTGTTACAGGAAAGATACTGGCATGGATAGAGGAATGGCTGACAGGCAGGAGGCAGTGAGTGGGAATAAAGGGGGCCTTTTCTGGTTGGCTGCCAGTGACTAGTGGTATTCCTCGGGTCAGTATTGGGATCGCTACTTTTCACATTGTTTGTCAGTGATTTGGATGATGGAATTGATATCTTTGAGGCAAAGTTTCTGGATGATACAGAGATAGGTGGAGGGGTAGGTATTGCTGAGGAAGCAATGTGATTACAGCTGGACTTAGACAAACTGGAAGAATGGGCAAAAAGAGTGGCAGGTCGAATACAGTGTTGGAAAATGTATGATAATGCATTTTTGTAAAATGAACAATAGTGTGGACTATTATCTAAATGGGGAGAAGGTTCAAACGTCAGAGGTGCAGAGGGACTTAGGAATCCTCGTGCAAGACTCTCAGTAGGTTAATTAACAGGTTGAGTCTGTGGTAAAGAAGACAAATGCAATGTTGGCAATCATTTCAAGGGAAATAGAATATAAAAGCAAGGAGATAATGTTGTGGCTTTATAAGACACCTGTCAGGCCACAGTTGGAGTATTATGAACAGCTTTGGGTACTGTATCTTAAGAAAGGGTGTGTTGTCATTGGAGAGAGTCCAGAGGACGTTAACTAGGATGATTCCAGGAATGAAGAGGTTAACCTATGAGGAGTGTTTGGCAGTTTTGGGCCTGTATTCACTGGAATTTAGAAGATGTGTGGGAATCTCATTGAAATCTACCGTATGTTGAAAGACCTAGGTAGGGTGGATGTGAAAAGGATGTTTCTTGTGGTGGGGGTATCCAGAACTTGAGGCACAGCCTTAAAATTGAGGAGCGACCTTTTAGAAGGGTGGTAAGGATAAATTTTTTTTTTTAGCTAGAGAATAGTAAATCTGTAGAATGCTCAGCCACAGACTGCAGTAGAGGCCAAGTCCATGGGTACATTTAAGGCGGAAGTTGATCGTTTCCTGGTCGGTCAGGGCATCAAAGGATATGGTGAGAAGACAGGTGTATGGTGTTGAGAGGGATCTGTGATCAGCCATGATGGAATGGTGGAGCAGACTTGATGGGCTGAATGGCTTAATTCTGCTCCTATGTCTTATTGTGGCTGCCCTATCCTTGAAAGGAAGAAATGAGCTGAACAACGAACAAATGAAGTTGAGGGAAGATGGTAGAAGTTGGTAGCAAAGGTGATGAAATTTTTGAGTTCAAAGTAGAGTTTATTGTCATCTGCACAAGTGCATGGCACCTTACAGCTCGGGGTAATGAAGTTTGGAGTTAAATTCCGATGTCATTAAAAGGAGGTCTCATTGAAACCTTTGAAATCTTGAAAGGCCTAGACAGAGTAGATGTGGAAAGGATGTTTCCTATGGTTGGGGGGGGGGGGTGTGGTTTCTAAGACAGGAGGGCACAGGCTCAGGATAGTGGGGTGTCCATTTAAAACAGAGATCCAGAGAAATTTCTTTAGCCAGAGGGTGGTGAATTTGTGGAATTTATTATCACAGGCAGCTGTGGAGGCCAGGTTGTTGGGTGTATTTAAGGCAGAGATTGATAGGTTCTTGATTGGACGTGACATCAAAGGTTACGGAGAGAAGGCAAGGAAGTGGGTTGAGAAGGGGAAAAAAGGATCAGCCATGATTGAATGACAGAACAGACTTGATGGGCCAAATGGCCAAATTCTGCTCCTATGTCTTATGGTGTTATGTTCATCTGTAAGGAGTTTGTATATCCTTCCCTTGAAGGTGTGGGTTTCCTCTTGTTGCTCCAGTTTTCTCCCACAGTCCAGACACATTCCAGTTACGAGGTTACTTGGTCATTGCAAACTGTCCTGTGATTAGATAGGGTTAAATTAGTGGGTTGCTGGCGGCACTGGAAGGGCCTGTTCCACGCTGTATCCCTAAATAAAATAAAAACCCTTTTGCAGCAGCATCATAGTCAGACAGCACCAGATACAGAAGAAAAACTTAAATTAGTCATGAATTGTGCACATACAGTACTGTGCAAAAGTCTTAGGCATGTATATATATATATATATGTGTGTGTGTGTGTGTATATATATGTGTGTGCATATATAGCCTTTTGCACAATACTGTATTTGTTAATGAAGATTCTGAACAATTGGTTTATTGATCATTCCAAAATGACTCTCTAGTGCTTTCCGCTCCCTCACCTCTCATGATTCCCTTCTCCCTGCCCCCGTCCCACTCTCAGTCCACAATAGAGACCCATATCAGAATCGGGTTTATCACCCATATGTCATGAAATTTGGTTGTTTTTTTTTTGCAGCAGTACAGTACATCACATAAAATCACTACAGTTCTGTGCAAATTCCTTAGGTACCCTAGTTATTTATTTATATATACCTAAGACTTTTGCACAGTACTGTATTTTACAAAAAATGCAATTAGAACAAAATATAGAATCCATTATAGTGCATAGTTTTGCTATATTGAGGTAGTGATTAGTTTTGTCTTGGTTAGTTGAAAAAAATGTATGTTTGAAGCAAAGTAGGTCTTCTTGAACCTGGTGGTGTAGGATTCAGGCTTTTGTACCGCCTGCCCAATGTTAGCAGCTAGAAAATGGCATGACTTAGGTGGTGGGGTCCTGGGTGATGGACATTGCTACTTTTAGGCTGTCTCTCTTGTACATGATGGGAAGGCTTGCACGTGTAATGTATTGCAATGAGCCAGTACTCTCTTCTTGTGGTCCTGTACATTCAGAAAGCTGTACTGGACCATGATGCAATCAGTCAGGACACTTACAAAACTGCATCTGTACAAGTTTGTTACAATGTTCAGCAACATGCCTGAGTTCTCTATAAGCAGCACCCATGAATTAATCAACAGCCCAGCTAAAAAGCTGAGAGGGCACTGGAGTAGGATGGAAACAAAAACTTATCCATATTATCCCACAGATAGAGAGCATTACTTGGGCCCACATCAGATCCTGACCACTGCCTCAATTTGGGGAATTAAGACCGTAAGACCATTTCTTCATGGCTGATCCATTTCCCTCTCAGACCCAATCTCCAGCCTTCTCCCTGTATCCCTACATGCCCCGACCAATCAGGAATCTATCAACCTCTGCCTTAAATATACCCAATGACTTGACTTCCATAGCCGCCTGTGGCAACGAATTCCACAGTTTCACCATCATCTGGCTAAAGAAATCCCTTCTCATCTCTGTTCTAAAAGGATGCCCTTCTATTCTGAGGCTGTGTCCTCTGGTCTTAAACTCCCACACCACATCCACTCTATCAAGCCCTTTCAACATTTGATAGGTTTCAATGAGATTCTATTCCCCCCACCCCCAATCTCATTCTCCTGAATTCTAGTGAGTACAAGCAGAGCCATCAAACGCTCCTCATAAGTTTTTCCATCCCAGAATCATTTTCGTGAACCTCCTCTGAACCCTCTCCAATGTCAGCATATCCTTCCTTAGACAGGGGGCCCAAAACTACTCACAATACTTCAAATGAGGTCTCACCATTACTTTATAAAACCTCAACATTGCATCTTTGCTTTTGTATTATAGTCCTCTTGAAACGAATGTCAACATTGCATTTGCCTTCCTCACCACTGACTCAACCTGCAAATTAACCTTTAGGGAATCCTGCACGAGGACTCCCAAGTCCCTTTGTAACACAGATTTTTGAATTTTCTCTCCATTCGGAAAATAGTTAATGCTTTTATTTCTTTTACCAAAGTGCAAGACCTCCTTGACACTGTATTCCATCTGCCACTTCTTTACCCATTCTCCTAACGTATCCAAATCCTTCTGTAGATTCTCTGCTTCCTCAAACTTGGCCACGAAGTTATCAATTCCATTATCCAAATCATAAAAAATGGTCCCAACACAGACCCCTGTGGAACACCACTAGTCACTGGCAGCTCACCAGAAAAGGTTCATCTTTGTCTCCTGCCAATTTGCCAATGTTTTATCCATGCGAGTGTAGCCTGGGGAAAAAGTACACACTCAGGACAACAAAGACTTTTTCGGGTTTTAATTCCTTTATCGGTTTTCGATGTTTAAATGTCTGAAGAGGGTCGCGAAACAAAACAAACGAATTTACAGCTAGTTCTTGCCATTACAATCTCAGTTTAACTTTCGATCCACACCCTTGTGTATGGACAGAATTGTGTATGCAGTATAAAAATACCAGAACTAATACTGTACAAATACAGTACAAATCCAGTACAAATACAGTACAAATACGTTAGTGGCAATCCTTTCCTCACCATGCCCAGCCTCAGGATGAGCCCAATTTCCAACGCCCTACCACGTCTTCAGCAGAAAGCAAAATGTTCTCCCCACTATCTTGCACGTGTGGAATGACATCACAGTCTCCCTTAAAGGCACAGACAACTATTCTAGCATTACCCGGATGGATGCCTAAGTACACTTTTAACAATACTGAATAAGATCTGATGGTCACCCGGTTACGTTCTCCCCTGCATTCAAGTAATCGTCCTCGATTACTCGCTCACTACAAGGGTACTTTTAACCTCCTTAACTGCTTCTCTAAAGAGAACTGAACTGAGACTAGCCAGTATCTCAGATACTTCTGCCGGACTTATGGAGACCTCATCAAGGACTGACCTTGGTTCGCGATGTAGGTTAGGGTGCTGTCCAGCATTTACTTGTTTACTCCTGCGGGGTGCTGCTACAAGAGGGCTACCGACCTCTGACCCTGCATCAGCCGTCGTCGGCTCCCCCATCTCAGTTCCAGAAAGTGTCATATTTTCGGAAGATATGCTGTCTCGGCTTGGGTCAAGACTCTGTACCCCTTATTCTGACATGTCTTCTGCCACTATCACACCATTCTCTGAATCCTCAGAATCTGGTTCATGCCCCAGAGGTGAGCTTGCCTGAGTTACTGGAGTTTGCAGTCTCCTTCGGATAGCTGGAGAGAGATTGTTCTTACAGGGCCTGATGTCTACCCTGTTCACCCTCTCGTTAGGCCCACCCTCCCCAAGGTTCCACCGTGTAGGTGTTGCCCAGTACCTCTACCACCCTGTAGACCACTGAGTTCCAAGCATCCTGGATCTTATTACGGCCTAATGGTCTGCTCCTCAAGTAAACCAGTGCATCTACATCAACTTTGGGGCAGAACACTTTGTCCTCCTGCCAGGCAATGCGTTCTGCCGCCTTCTGTTCAGAGTATTCTTTTGCTCTGGCATGCGCATCCCTCAGTTGGCTCTGGTGTACAGCTAGCCAGTCATGTTTCTGGTCCACCGTCTGTTCTAGCCCCTGCAGAGCATCCACGGGCAAGGGGGGATCCACCCCAAACAAGAAAGGTGAATACCCGGTGGTTGCGTGAGGTGTCACATTATATGCATACGCCAACTCGGGTAGATGTTCTGGCCATCTGCGCTTCTTTTCCAGAGGCAACGTACGCAACAAATCATGCATTGCCCTGTTGAAACGCTCGCACTGCACGTTTCCAGTAGGATGATGAGGTGTGTTACGGCTTTTCTTTACCCTGTATAGTTTGCAAAGCTCCACTATGACCTCACTTTTGAAGTTACGGCCCTGGTCTCCGAATGCAATCTCTCAGGGACACCGTACTTCATGAACCATTCCCTCAAGAGCACCCTTGCTGTGGTATCCGCCTTTTGATCCCGAGTCGGAAATGCTTGGGTAAATTTAGTGAAAACGTCCGTGACCACTAAGACATTCTCATGCCCATCACTTGCTGGCTCCAACACAGTGAAATCTACCGCTACAACTTCAAGCGGCCTAGAAGCCAGAAATGACTTCATGGGGGTGCGGATCCTAGGCTGCGGCATCTTAGTTAGCACACAACGTGGACAATTTTTGACCCACCGTGCCACATCCTTGTGTATGCCCACCCAAAAACATCGGCTTCTCAACAACTGCAGAGTACATTCTATGCCTTGATGGCCCATAGAGTCATGTATGTACTCTAACACTTTGCTGCTCAAGCTGATAGGTACCAGAAGCTGGTAACACTCCCCAAGCTTCTCATCCTCAACTACCCTATACAGTAACCTGCTACTGTCCCAGTGCCTTAACAGAGACAAAACGGGTTTAGGTAGAGCTTTACGCTCCTAGCCACTCAGCTTCCTTTTCTGATCCCATAAGTCTCTTAGGACACCTAACACAGGGTCCTGCTGCTGAAAAGTACGCAAGTCCCCATTAGAATAACCTGGGAGGGTGGGAGCGTTCCCTTGCGTCGGACCACTTACCTCATTAGTACCAGCTTCCCAGGCTCGAATTTGCTTAACCCTACAGCTGTTAAGACCAGTGGTAACCAGTGCTGGGTCAAGGGCAGTGCCACGATTGATCAAGCTACCGATCGCCACAGCCCCATCGAACTCCACATCCTCTGAGGCAGGCTCAGGCTCCCCTGCAAATGGCTGCCTAGAGAGTGCATCAGTCACGGTATCACTCCGACCCGGACGATACTGGACATCAAAGTCAAACACTGCGTAGACAAGTTGCCTACACTGGCTGATAATGTTCATGCCTACAATACATGGGATAGGTGGTTCGGTGCTAACAGGATCCCTGACTACTAGAAAGCCACTATTTGGTATCTTCATGCCCATTGCTTGAACCTCTTGCTCTAGATACCCAAGGTAAGGAATATCAAGACCGTTTGCAGCTGCTAGCTTAAGCCAGCCAGCAGTGGACAACATACCCTTGTCCTCTCCATTCAAGTGTTCTCGAAAGAACTGTTCGGTCAGGGTGCTTACCTGACTACCTGTGTCCAACAGACAATGGACAGCGACACCTGATACTTCAAACTCCACAACTGGACATGTCCCTATGGCGTGTTGCAGCAACTGGTCACAGAGTAGCTGTACATTATCTGTATCTGTGAGGTTCCGCCGAATTGCCCGACTCCCAACCTCTTGAGGGGAGGAGGATGCAGACTCCAGTTCCCTTGCACTCCACTTCTGTGGGCAATTCTTGGCCAAATGCCCTCCCACCTGACACTTGAAACATATTGGTTGCCCAGCTTCTGTGAACCTAGGCTGTGAATTACGTCTGCCACTAGTAGCGTGTGTACAGTGAGATCTTTCACTGCTTGATTCAATTCACCAAGGGCTTTGCCCTGCTCTGCGACCACTTTAAGGACATCATCTAGTGTGACAGACTCAGACTCCCGAGCTGTAAGAATCGAGCACTGTGCCTGGCCACTGCTACACTTTGACTTTCCAGACTTTGTATTTCCCAAGGACTCTTCTACGAACCACAGACGAACCTCCTCTCTCACTTCTATTATTGAGGACTCAGGGTGGCCCCGCACAAATCTGTGGAGCTCCCCTCTATAAATTGATCTCTTAGCACCACCCTGTTATTGGTCATGGCACCAGGGGAGTGCTTCAGTATCAAGTTAAGAGCTTGGGCTAGGGCATGTGAAAACTCTCTTACATCTTCACCCTCAAGCTGTTAGCGACTGTAGAATCTATGCCACAGCTGGGGTGCACTACGCTTGTCTCTAAAAGCTTCCCTGAAATAGGTGAACAAGCCATCAGCGCAGTCTTCCCCAGCATCACTGCACATACGTACTTCCACTAAGGCTGCACCCCGAGCAGCGACATAACAAAGTCATACTTTTCCTGGTCAGACTGATTTCTACTATTAAGTGCATGTTGTACTTCTTCAATAAAGTCATCAACAGATCTCCCATCTTTCTCAATATCCCCCGTAAATGGAACAATGTGTCTTTCCCTTGGGACATATACATAGGACCTTTTGCTTAATTTAATCTGTGGTTGCCATGGCTTCATCATACCCACTACACAATTCCCTCATTTGTTCATTCAAATCAAATTCAACTGGTATGTCCTCTGAACGTGACATAGTAAAACATCAAGTGTTTAAAGTTCACACAAGCCTGCAAAAGGAAGCTGCTGCTGTCCTTTGCTGCAAACGCGCTGCCTTCACAGCCCGCAGTTCCCGGGGTCCACGTCACCAGTCTGCGTCCTGACGTCAGTTGCTGACGTCCCGACCCGTTCCCGAGGCTCCAGCACGCTTTCCACGAGGCTCTACCGCGCTGTCTCCTTCCGCCCAATGGGAACTCGGTCCTGTCTTCATCACTACTGTATTAGATACTGTATATTATACTGCATACAGCAATCGGAGACCCTCTAAACTGGCTTGGAATTAGCCCCACTCCTAGTACCAGATTTTGTAGCCTGGGGAAAAAGTACACACTCAGGACAACAAAGGCTTTTTCGGGTTTTAATTCCTTTATCGGTTTTCGATGTTTAAGTGCCCGAAGAGGCTCGCGAAACAAAACGAACGAATTTATAACCAGTTCTTGCCGCTACAATCTCTGTTTAACTTTTGATCCACACCCTTGTGTATGGACAGAATTACGTATGCAGTATAAAAATACCAGAACTAATACGGTACAAATACAGTACAAATACGGTAGTGGCAATCCTTTCCTCACCATGCCTAGCCTCGGGAGGAGCCCAATTTCCAACGCTCTACCACGTCTTCAGCAGAAAGCAAAATGGTCTCCCCACTATCCCGCGTGTGCATAATGACATCACCGTCTCCCTTAAAGGCACAGACAACTATTCTAGCATTACCTGGATGGATGCTTAAGTACACTTTTAACAATACTGAATAAGATCTGATGGTCACCGGATTACACTAGTATCTTTTCTGTAATACCATGTGTTCTTAACTTGTTAAGCAGACTCAGGTATGCAACCTTGTCAAAGGTCTTTTGAAAACCCAAGTACACGATATCTACTGATTCTCCATTGACTATCCTGCTTGTTAATTCTTCAATGAATTCCAATAGATTTGTCAAGCAGCATTTCCTCTTTAAAAAACAATGTTGATTTTGGCCTATTTTATAATGTGCTGCCAAGTACCCCAAAGCCACATCCTTTAATAATCAATTCCAATATCTTCCCAGCTACTGAGAGCAGACTAACTGGCCAATGATTTTCTTTCCTCTGCCTTGATTCCTTCTTAAAGATTCTAGTGACATTTTCAATTTTTCAGGTTCCAGAACCATGCCAGAATTTATTGATTCTTGACAGATCATTACTCATGCCCCCACAATCTCTTCAGATATCTCTTTTAGAACCCTGGGCTGAAGACTATCTGGTCGAAGTGATTTATCTTTCTTCAGACCTCTCAGTTTCCCAAGCACCTTCTCCCTAGTACAGGTTTCCCCTGCCATCCGAAGGTAGAGCGTTCCTATGAAATGGTTCGTAAGCCGGAAGGTCGTAAAGCAAAGAAGCAATTACCATTTATTTATATGGGAAAAATCTGTGAGCGTTCGCAGACCCAAAAATAACCTACCAAATCATGCCAAATAACACATAAAACCTAAAATTACAGTAACATATAGTAAAAGCAGGGATGATATGACAAATACACAGCCTATATAAAGTAGAAATACTTCTCTACAATCATTGCTGCACTGTTCTCCGTAGCGAAAATCTTATGCAAGCGCTCTCGGCAGAAAATCTCACGCAAGCGCTCTCGGCAAAAACACTCTCTCCAGTAACCTTTAAGCTATGAAGCCGCCAAATTATACCAAATAACGCATAAAAATACACAGCCTATATAAAGTAGAAATAATGTATGTACAGTGTAATATCACTTACCGGAATTGGGAAGACAGCGCAGAGCACACTGATGATGGTGTGTTAGGCTGAGTCGTCGGAGGCTGGGGTGGTGCAGTGGCCCCCACCCTCCGGGCCGCTGACCGATACCGATCCGCGAAGCGTGCAGTGATACAGCGGTAGCCAGGATGCACCCAGCACATCTTTAAGAAAAAAGCCGAAAAAAACAAGCTAATTAATTGGGTGCCGCCCGGCATGTAAATGCCGACCCAGATCAGAGGCGACGCAATCGGCAATCACCTCTGATCTGGGCCGACATTTACGTGCTGGGCAGCACCCAATTAATTAGCTTGTTTATTTCGGCTTTTTTTTCTTAAAGATGTGCTGAGTGCACAGGGGTTGGGGTGGTGGGACACTGAGGTGTCATCTGTTTCCATCATCTTCTTATATGTCTGCCTGCCTCGATGTCGAAGGTCGAGGTTCGTCGTCTGCTGTGGCCGATGTGGAAGGCTTGCTTGACTGCTTAGCCTCGTGCATTTTTCTATCATACAGTTCTTTGTAAGCACTCAAACCATCTTGTAAATATGCCCTAAACCGACGTACCCTTTCAAAATTAAAGTCGTACTTTTCTGCAATCATTGCAACGAAAATCTCACACAGTTGCTTCACGTTCAGCTCCTGGACAACTTCACTTTCGGTCTGTTCGCAACTGCATTTGGTTTCGATTGTTATTGTTTCCTCTTCCAATTGCATCAGCGCTTCATCTATCAGTTCTTGGTCACGGGATGCCAAAACCTCTTCAACATCATCTTCGTTAACTTCCACAAGCCAAACTCACTTGGTCCTTGCTTTGTTCAGCACGATCAAAATGCTTAATTAGTCTAGTTTTACGCTAAATATAACAGCCTTACAAGCTCTTTTAGGCTTTTCCGATACCATAGACCTCATCATGCTAATGGCTGCTCACAGGCACGTGTTTAAGCAATGCCAGGTAGAATGCAGTTCTGAATCCGGGGGAGGAGCGGCTGCTCGGGGCGCGCGCTGCTTTTTCCACGCGCTGCCTTTTTTCGTAACAGTGAAAACACCTTCTGCTGGCGAAAACAGGGAACTAATGTAGGTCTTTCGTAACAGTGAGGTTTCGTAAAGCGAACGTTCGAAAAGCGGAGGACACCTGTAATGGCAACTTCCTTCTGCTGACGCTCTCAAACTTCCGGCTCACTGCTACTGTTTTCCTCAGTGAAGACTGGTTGCAAAATATTTATTCAGTTCATCCCACCATTTCCTTGTCCCTCAGCATCATTTTCCAGCAGTCTGATATCAACTCTTGCCTCCCTTTTACACTTTATATATCCAAAGAAACTTTTGGCATCCTCTTTAACATTATTGGCCAGCTTACCTTCGTAATCCATCTTTTCCTTCTTTATGACTTTTTTAGTTACCTTCTGTAGGTTTTTAAAATCTTCCCAATCCTTCCCACTAATTTTTACTCTATCATATAGAAACATAAATAACCTACAGTACAATACAGACCCTTTGGCCCAGAATGCTGTGCTGAACATGAACTTACTTTAGAAGTTACTTAGGTTTACCCATAGCCCTCTATATTTCTAAGCTCTATGTACCTCTCCAGGAGTCTCTTAAAAGACCCTATTGTATCTGCCTCCACCACCTTTGCCGGCAGCCCATTCCACGCACTCACCATGCTCTGTGTAAAAAAAAAACACTTATCCCTGACATCTCCTCTGTACATATTTCCAAGCACCTTAAAACTATGCCCTCGCATGTTAGCCATTTCAGCCCTGGGAAAAAGCCTCTGACTATCCACACAATCAATGCCTCTCACCTTCTTGTACAACACTTATCAGGTCACGTCTCATCCTCAGTTGCTCCAAGGAGAAAAGGCCGAGTTCACTCAACCTATTCTCATAAGACATGCTCCCCCAATCCAGGCAACATCCTTTAAATCTCAGCTGCACCCTTACTATGTTTTCCACATCCTTCCTGTAGTGAGGTGACCAGAACTGAGCGCGGTACTCCAAGTGGGGTCTGACCACGGTTCTACATAACCGCAACATTACCTCTCGGCTCTTGAACTCAATCCCACAATTGATGAAGGTCAATGCGCCGCATGCTTTCTTAACCACAGAGTCAACCTACACAGCAGCTTTGAGTGTCCTATGGACTCGGACCCCAAGATCCCTCTGATCCCCCACGCTGCCAAGAATCTTACTATTAATACTATATTCTATTCCAGTATTTTTATTAATTTACATCTAAGAATACAGAGCACAGGAAAAAAATATATATATCAATATATATTCTGCCATCACATTTGATCTACCAAGATGAACTATCTCACACTTATCTAGGTTGAACTTCATCTGCTACTTCTCAGCCCAGTTTTGCATCCTATTGATATCCAGCTGTAACCTCTGACAGCCCTCCACACTATCCACAACACCCCCAACCTTTGTGTCATCAGCAAACTTACTAACCTATCCCTCCACTTCCTCATCCAGGTTATTTATAAAAGTCACGAAGAGAAAGGGTGCCAGAACAGATCCCTGAGGCACACCACGGTGACTGACCTCCATGCAGATTATAACCCGTCTACAACGACCCTTTGCCTTCTGAGAGCAAGCCAATTCTGGATCCACAAAGCAATGTCCCCTTGGATCCCATGCCTCCTTACTTTCTCAATAAGCTTGCATGGGGTACCTTGTCAAATGCCTTGCTGAAATCCATATACACTACATCTACTACTCTACCTTCATCAATGTGTTTAGTCACATCCTCAAAAAATTCAATAAGGCTCATAAGGCACAACCTGCCTTTGACGAAGTCATGCTGACTACTTCTAATCATATTATGCCTCTCCAAATGTTCATAAATCCTGTCTCTCAGGATCTATTCCATCAACTTACCAATCATAGAAGTAAGACTCAATGGTCTATAATTTCCTACTCCTTTTCTTGAATAAGGGAACAACATCTGCAACCCTCCAATCTTCTGGAACCTCTCCTGTTCCCATTAATAATGGAAAGATCATTGCCAGAAGCTCAGCAATCTCCTCCCTCACCTCCCACTGTTGCCTGGAGTACATCTCATCCAGTCCCAGAAACTTATCCAACTTGATGCTTTCCAAAAGCTCCAGCACATCCTCTTTCTTAATGCCTGTATGCTCAAGCTTTTCAATGCGTTGTAAGACATCCCTACAATCGCCAAGGTCCTTTTCTGTAGTGAATACTAAAACAAAGTAGTCATTAAGTATATCTGTTATCTCCTATCTCTGTTAACTCCTTCGGTTCCATACACACTTTTCCATTGTCACACTTGATTGGTCCTATTCTCTCACATCTTATCCTTCTGCTCTTCACATACTTTTAGAATGCCTTTCATAAGCTTTTCTTCTTGACTAGATTTTCAACAGCCTTTGTACACCACAGTTCCTGTATCCTACCATCCTTACTCTGACTCATTGGAACGTATCTATGTAGAACGCCACGCAAATATCCCCTGAACATTTGCCACATTTCCGCCATAAATTTCCCAGAGAACATCTGTTTCCAATTTATGCTTCCAAGTTCCTGCCTGATAGCTTCATATTTCACCTTACTCCAATTAAACACTTTTCTAACTTGTCTGTTCCTATCCCTCTCCATTGCTATGGTAAAGGGGATAGAATTCCGATCACTATCTCCAAAATGCTCTCCCACTGAGAAACTTGACACCTGACTGGGTTCATTTCCCAATACCAGACCAAGTACAGCCTCGCCTCTTGTAGACTTATTTACATATTGTGTCAGGAACTCTTCCTGAACACACCTAACAAACTCCACCCCATCTAAACCCCTTGCTCTAGGGAGATGTCAATCAATGTTTGCTCCACCCTGAGCAGAGTGAATATATGGAAGGCAGCTGGTCCAGATGGAATACCTGGCTATGTGCTCAGAGTCTGTGCAGGGCAGTTGGCCAGGGTCTTCACAGATGTTTTCAATCTGTCCCTGACCCAGGCAGTTATCCCCACAAGCTCCAAGGTTGCCACCATCATGCCAGTGCCGAAGCATTCCACTGCCACGGGCCTGAATGACTTCCGCCCAGTTGCACTCACCTACATCATTACGAAATGTTTTAAGAGACTGGTTCTAACACATCTGAAATCCTGTCTGCCCATTACTAAGGACCCCCATCAATTTGCCTATCGCACCAACAGGTCTACAGAGGACGCCATCTCCAGGGCACTTTATTCTGCCCTGACCCACCTGGACAGCCCCAACTCTTACGTCAGAATGCTGTTCGTTGACTTTAGTGTGGCATTCAATACTCTAAGCTGATCGCCAAACTTCACCAGCTTGGTATCAGCTCATCCCTCTGCAATTGGACCTTGGACTTTCTAACTAACAGACCTCAATCTGTTAAGTTAGAAAACCTCTCCTCCTCCATTCTCACTCTGAATACCAGCATGCCTCAAGGCTGTGCACTGAGTGCTCTTCTATACTCCCTTTTCACCTATGACTACTTTCCTGTACACGGCTTTAACTCCATAATCAAGTTTGCAGACGACACCATGGTGGCTGGCCTGATCAGAGGGGATGACGAGATGGCCTACAGGGAAGAGGTCCAGCACCTGGCCGCGTGGTGTGCCGATAACAACCTGGCCTTTAACACCCAGAGGACCAAGGAAATCATTGTGGACTTCAGGCATGCTAGGAGCTACACTCATGTCCCCATCTACATCAATGAAGCTGTAGTGGATGTATCAAGCTTCAAATTCCTTGCTGTCCACATTTTCAATGATCTCACCTGGTCCCTGAACTCCTACATCCTGATCAAAAAGGCGCAACAGTGCCTTTATTTCCTGTGGATCATCAAGAAAGCTCACCGCTGTCCCAGGATACTAACGGACTTTTACCGCTGTACCATTGAGAGCATACTCACCAACTGCATCTTAGTGTGGTATGACAATTGTCCCGTATTGAAGCGCAAAGCACTCCAGCGGGTGGTGAAAACTTCCCAGCAGATTATCGGCACCCAATTGCCCACCATTGAGAACATCTACCATAAACGTTGCCTGGGCAGGGCGAAAAGCATTATCAGGGATGCATCTCACCCTAACCATGGACTTTTTACTCTCCTCCCATCCGGTCGGCGCTCCCTCAGCAGCAGGCTCAGGAAGAGCTTCTTCCCTGAGGCTGTGACCCTGCTAAACCTCACATCACAGCGCTAAGCAGTATTGCATGCATATTGTACTGTCGCCGTACTTTTATATTTGTATGCTGTAGCACTTACTTTTTATTCCCAGTTATTTTGTAAATAATGCTATTCATTTGCACTTCTGATGAGATGCTAATTGCATTTCATTGGCTTTGTATCTGTACTCAGCAGAATGATAATAAAGTTGAATCTAATCTATTCTAATGGAATATTTGGGAAATTAAAATCTCCCACCATGACAACCCTGTTATTATTACACCTTTCCAGAATCTGTCACCCTATCTGCTCCTCAATGTCCCTTTTACTATTGGATGGTCTATAAAAACATCCAGTAGAGTTATTGACCCCTTCCTGTTTCTAACTTCCACCCACAGAGACTCAGTAGACAATCCCTCCATGTCTTCCTCCTTTTCTACAGCCGTGACACTATCTCTGATCAGCAGTGCCACGCCCCCACCTCTTTTGCCTCCCTCCCTGTCCTTTCTGAAACATTTAAAACTTGGCACTTGAAGTATTCATTTCTGCCCCTGAGCCATCCAAGTGTCTATAATGGCCACAACATCATAGCTCCAAGTACCGATCCATGCTCTAAGTTCATCCGCTTTGTTCATGATGCTTCTTGCATTAAAATAGACACATCTCAAACCATAGGTCTGAGCACATCCCTTCTCTATCACCTATCTATCCTCCCTCTCACACTGTCTCCAAGCTTTCTCTATTTGTGAGCCAACAGCCCCTTCCTCCGTCTCTTCAGTTTGGTTCCCAACCTCCAGCAATTCTAGTTTAAACTTTCCCTAATAACCTGAGCAAAGCTTCCTGCCAAGACATTGGTCCGCCTCGGATTCAACTGAAAGCCGTCCTTTTTGTATAGGTCACGCCTGCCCCAAAGGAGGTCCCAATGATCCAGAAATCTGAATCCTTGTCCCCTGCTCCAATCCTCAGCCACACATTTATCCTCCACCTCACTCTATTCCTATACTCACTGTCGTGTGGCACAGGTGTTAATCCCGAGATTACTACCTTTGAGGTCCTGCTTCTGAACTTCCTTCCTAACTCCCTGTAGTCTGTTTTCAGGACCTCCTCCCTTTTCCTCCTTATGTCATTGGTACCAATATGTACCAAGACCTCTGACTGTTCACCTTCCCACTTCAGGATATCGTGGACGTGATCAGGAACATTGCAAACCCTGGCAAGCAACCATCTGTGTTTCTTTCCTGCGACCACAGAATCGCCTGTCTGACCTTTTGAGTCCCCTATTACTGCTGCCTTCTTCCTTTCCCTACCTTTCTGTGCCAGAGGCTGCCCCCCCCCCAACAGTACTCAAACAGGAATACTTATTGTTAAGGGGGATCAGCCACAGGGGTACTCTCTAGTATCTGACTCTTGCCCTTCCCTCTTCTGACAGATAAGTGCTACCCACTTATCTGTCACTCAAGGCCCCTGTGCCCTCTCTTTGCCCTCTGTTTGGTTTTTATGTTGGCTTTAACTTCTCTTGTCAGCCACGTTTGCGTCGTCCTACCTTTAGAATACTTTTAAATATGCAAACAAGAGGAATTCTGCAGATGCTGGAAATTCAAGCAACACACATCAAAGTTGCTGGTGAACGCAGCAGGCCAGGCAGCGTCTCTAGGAAGAGGTACAGTCGACGTTTCAGGCCGAGACCCTTCGTCAGGATCAACTGAAGGAAGAGTTAGTAAGAGATTTGAAAGTGGAAGGGGGAAGGCGGAGATCCAAAATGATAGGAGAAGACAGGAGGGGGGGGGATGGAGCCAAGAGCTGGACAGGTGATTGGCAAAGGGGATATGAGAGGATCATGGGACAGGAGGCCCAGGAAGAAGGAGAAGGGGGGGGGGGATCCCTGCTCTGGATCCCTTTATTGCTAACTGCAACGGGACATCAACCGTCTCGACTTCACCGCACCTTGTTCCCATTCCAACCTCACTCCTTCCGAACGTTCTGCTCTCCACTCCCTCCACACTAATCCTAACCTTACTATTAAACCCGCTGATAAAGGGGGTGCTGTTGTAGTCTGGCGTACTGACCTCTACCTTACCGAGGCACAGCGACAACTCGCAGATACCTCCTCTTATTTACCCCTCGATCGTGACCCCACTAAGGAGCACCAGGCCATCGTCTCCCACACCATCACCGGATTGATCCGCTCAGGAGATCTCCCATCCACTGCTACCAACCTTATAGTTCCCACACCTTGCACTTCCCGTTTCTACCTCCTACCCAAGATCCACAAACCTGCCTGTCCAGGCAGACCTATTGTCTCAGCATGCTCCTGCCCCACTGAACTCGTCTCTGCATACCTCGACACGGTTTTATCCCCGCTTGTTCAATCCCTTCCTACCTATGTTCGTGACATTTCTCACGCTCTTAAACTTTTCGATGACTTGAGGTTCCCTGGCCCCCACCGCTTTATTTTCACCATGGATGTCCAGTCCCTATATACTTCCATCCTCCATCAGGAAGGGCTCAAAGCTCTCCGCTTCTTTTTGGATTCCAGACCTAATCAGTTTCCCTCTACCACTACTCTCTTCCGTCTAGCGGAATTAGTCCTTACTCTTAATAATTTCTCCTTTGGCTCCTCCCACTTCCTCCAAACTAAAGGTGTAGCTATGGGCACCCGTATGGGTCCTAGCTACACCTGCCTTTTTGTTGGCTTTATGGAACAATCTATGTTCCGAACCTATTCTGGTATCTGTCCCCCACTTTTCCTTCGCTACATCGACGACTGCATTGGCGCTGCTTCCTGTACGCATGCTGAGCTCGTTAACTTTATTAACCTTGCCTCCAACTTTCACCCTGCCCTCAAGTTTACCTGGTCCATTTCCGACACCTCACTCCCCTTTCTTGATCTTTCTGTCTTTATCTCTGGAGACAGCTTATCCACTGATGTCTACTATAAGCCTACTGACTCTCACAGCTATCTGGACTGTTCCCCTTCTCACCCTGTCTGTTGCAAAAATGCCATCCCCTTCTTGCAATTCCTCCGTCTCCGCCGCATCTGCTCTCAGGATGAGGGTTTTCATTCCAGAACGAGGGAGATGTCCTCTTTTTTTAAAGAAAGGGGCTTCCCTTCCTCCGCCATCAACTCTGCTCTCAAACGCATCTCCCCCATTTCACGCACATCTGCTCTCACTCCATCCTCCCGCCACCCCACTAGGAATAGGGTTCCCCTGGTCCTCACATACCATCCCACCAGCCTCCGGGTCCAACATATTATTCTCCGTAACTTCCGCCACCTCCAACGGGATCCCACCACTAAGCACATCTTTCCCTCCCCCCCTCCGCTTTCCGCAGGGATCACTCCCTACGCGACTCCCTTGTCCATTTGTCCCCCCATCCCTCCCCACTGATCTCCCTCCTGGCACTTATCCTTGTAAGCGGAACAAGTGCTACACATGCCCTTACACTTCCTCCCTTACCACCATTCAGGGCCCCAGACAGTCCTTCCAGGTGAGGCGACACTTCACCTGTGAGTTGGCTGGGGTGATATACTGTATCCGGTGCTCCCGATGTGGCTTTCCATATATTGGCGAGACCCGACACAGACTGGGAGACTGTTTTGCTGAACACCTACGCTCTGTTCGCCAGAGAAAGGAGGATCTCCCAGTGGCCACACATTTTAATTCCACATCCCATTTCTATTCTGACATGTCTATTCACAGCCTCCTCTACTGTAAAGATGAAGCCACCCTCAGGTTGGAGGAACAACACCTTATATTCCGTCTGGGTAGCCTCCAACCTGATGGCATGAACATTGACTTCTCTAACTTCCGCTAGTGCCCCACCTCCCCCTCGTACCCCATCCGCTATTTATTTTTATACACACATTCTTTCTCTCACTCTCCTTTTTCTCCCTCTGTCGCTCTGACTATACCCCTTGCCCATCTTCTGGGTTTCCCCCCCCTTCTTTTCCTTCTCCCTGGGCCTCCTGTCCCATAATCCTCTCATATCCCCTTTGCCAATTACCTGTCCAGCTCTTGGCTCCATTCCTCCCCCTCCTGTCTTCTCCTATCATTTTGGATCTCCCCCTCCCCCTCCCACTTTCAAATCTCTTACTAGCTCTTCCTTTAGTTAGTCCTGACAAAGGGTCACGGCTTGAAACGTCAACTGTACCTTTTCCTAGAGATACTGCCTGGCCTGCTGCGTTCACCAGCAACTTTGATGTGTGTTTTTAGAATACTTTTTAGGACTGTATCTGTCCTGTACCTTCTGAATTGCTCACAGAAACTCCAGCTGTTGCTACCCTGCTGTCATCCCTGCTGGAGTTCTCTCAGGTGAATAAATGTATTGGTGAAGGTGAACCGGTTGGGTCTCTGCTTAATTAAGAAACAGAGAACTTTCCACCCCTTCAATGTGGAATGGACATGTTGAAGGATTGTGAAAATGAGTCAGTCATGACCAGGACATTGGAGGTCATCCAAATGGAGATGTCATGGATGTAAGTGGAGGGACTGAACCAGTAAAGAGAGGGAAGAAGGGGAACGAGCGGGCTGTAATATTAACTTTACCAGACTACTATCCTTGTGGATCTAAAGCAGGAGGTAGAAACAAGTGTGTGATGCTGGGCCACTATGAGCTTAGAAGCTGTGAAAGAAGATCTTTTGAGGAATTGAGGTCTATGACATTATGCAAGTAGTTGGCATCATGGACCAGAGCGGGGGCGGGGTATGAGGATATGTGTCAGGTTTGATGTTTTGCCTCGGTGAGCTAGAGCTGAGTTCACTAGAGCACAGTCACACCTGCCTCTTCATGATGATATCAGGGTCACTGCTCACAGAGTGGAGTGTTGCAGTTAGAGGGGATCAATTAGAGTAAGTGGGATCTGTGGAAAAATGAAGGTGATCAGTGTCCCATTGACAGCAATGAATAGATCTTGAGAGAGTAGAAGGCCGGGTCAGAAGTCCCGGAGGATCAGCTCTTTTCAGATGCTGGAGAAAGGGTCTGTAGTCTGTGTTGATGAAACCAGAACTCAGTGTCATGCCCAGCAGAGAATTTAGCAGGTATGGTGAAGGGGGTGGGGTTGGTGAGAATTAGGCCTTTGCTGAGCACTAATTGTTCAGGGTCCGAGAATGGAAGATCAGAACGGATAGTGAAAGTGATGCAGGAGTTGGAGTTTGGTCAGGGAAGATGGATGAGAGAAAGTCTGGAAAGATTGGGGATTCAAGAGCTGCTGAAATTTGTGATCTTCAATGTCTGAAAACAAGGAAACAACTTGTCACTATGTGCAGTGAAGGAAAAAGTGGGACTGAAGAACCGTGGTAGCTTTGAGAAAGTTTTGTCAGTGCTGTTCCGGAGAGAGAAAGATCAAAATATGAATGTAGATAGCATTATTCCTCACCTTGACCCAGAATTTCCATAAAAATAATTAGGTGATAGGGGTAGAAGCAGGACAGTTACTTAAATGGTAAATTGACAATTGGCTATTCCCACTGTGTATTAGTGAAATGAGTATTGAGTTCCAACTGAATCTGTGCCAGAAAGAGGGCTTTTTTTGGATAATGAAGTAAGTTCACAGGGAATTGCTAACTCTGCACTCATTATACTGATAGTTTCAGAGAGACGGTACTGATTTTTTTTTTCTGCAGGAGTAGTGGTCTTGATGGTGCAATGTGATGTTAGCAACAGCTTCAGTTTTAACATTTTGGATTTCCTTTTCCTTGTTTATAAAGCATTGAAGATATATATCCTGACAAAAAACACGATTTTGATTCTGGGATTGGAAGTGACAATGGGGATAAACACCTCTCTTCAACAGAAGTAAGTATTTTCAATGTACTAAAATGTTCATTTGACAGATAGAACTTATAAAGTTATGTGAATTTTTAATAGTTTCACTGATGGCATAAATGCATAGACAGAACAGCAGTCAGTGGTTCTCTTATCTAACCATTCTTATGCTTTTAGCACTAAATCTCATTTCACTATAAATTACAAAAGTCTGTAACCATTATATGAAACTATTGTAGCAGAATATCATTTTACTGCCAGCTGGACCAGAATAACAATCCAGATTGTAAAAGACCCTTAAGTCTTTCAGTTGGCAGTACCTTGGATTTTCTGCTATCTTACTGTAAGCAGTAAGTAAGGGCGTTATTTCTAATAGCTGTACGCCATTATATCTAGCAGTTTTAACTATTTCTGTCTCAGCTTTGAAAAAGAACCTATGTTTGATAAGGAAATGGATGCCTGACTATTTGGCTGGGCTGCCCTGACTTTTATGAGTCAGATTTTAGTGTTTTCATTAATTGATGTTATGACAATTTAAGCTGCTTTTATAAGATGTACTGTTATAAGATGCACCTGGATTGAGAGATTGCAATAACTGGTGCTTACCATGTGACTGAATGGTTGGTTGAAATTATTTGTACTACAGTAGATATTCTTGGGGACTGATTAAAAGAATTTATGATTTTTTTCTGTGGAATAACAGCAACTTAGAAAAGCCGAGGCTGATCTAAGGCCCTGGAGTTCTTTTGCAACCTTGTTCAAGCTCAAGATTATTACTAAGAAAACATACAATTTCTTAGTATACTCTGCTTTTCTAAATTGCTGGTATTCTACATAAAAAACAATAGTTGCAGTTTTATCTTCTGCTATCACATGTTTGAATTTAGAATTTACCAGCTGAGACATCACAGGAAGTCAACACAAATTTAATTCAGCGTAAACCATTGTTGGTCTTCTTGCTTGGAATGTTCTTTCTTTAATCAACAATTAAATCAGCTGTGTGCTGCAGCAACAGAAGTAACTTGCATAAAATATATCATCCAAAACTTAGCTGCATTGTTTTAGCTTGAAATGAGGTCATAGAGTTGTCAATCACGGAAACAGAACCTTCAGCCCACCACGTCCAAGTGACCATTACATCCATCTGGACCGGGGTTTCCAACCTGTGGTCAACCTCTCTAATGGTAGGGTCCAAGGCATAAAAAAGGGTTGGGAACTCCTGATCTACACTGATCCCAGTCACCTCCATTACATCTATAGCCTTCTATGCCTTAATGCTTGCCAAGATGCTTTTCAATATCGTGAGAGTATTTGCCTTCACCATTTATCTCCTCATGCCATATGTTCCTGATTTCAACAAATCTCTGTGTGAAAAAATTGCTCCTCAAATTTCCTTTAAACATTCCACCCTCACATTAAACCTGTCACTTATGACTTATGAAGACTTTTTTTTAAAAACTTTATTTTTATTGTTTTGCCAATAACAGAACAAACAGGATAAAAACAGACAGACAGACAGGGTCATCATAGGTGAAGTAAAATCCGTATCTTATAATAGAAAAAATGAATAGTGAAATGGGTTACATTGCTGTATCAAGGTTAACCAAACTCTTATGTCCATAACTGTCCTTCAAAGTCTCAGGGAACTTTAAGATTCATAACTCTAAAGTCCATTCTGCAGGTTACCTCATAACAAGAAATAAAACAAAGTTCTTCAATCCAAATAAATGTACAGTGAAGAAGTCATTTCAGGCTCAAATAAAATGTCCAATTTTCCCAGTATTTTTCAAATTTTTGTAGTAGCATGTCTCAGAGAGAAAGTCAATCGTTCCATAACATAAATTTCTTGAACTATTTCTATCCATTCCAGGACTGTAGGAGGCTCTTTGCTTAGCCATTTCTTGGTAATTGCTTTCTTACTGGCTGCTAGTAGTAACAAATATCTTTCATGTTTTTTCAGCCCGTTTGGTACATTACCCAAATAAATAACGTTAAAGTCAAAATTAATCTCTGGGCTGATTATTGACCTTATCTCTGTTACCACATCTAACCAATAAGACAAAATCTTTGGACACTCCCAGAAAATATGAAAATGATCAGCCAACGGATTATCACACATTCTCCAACATTGACCTTGTTCAGGTCTGTTACTTTGTAAGTTTATTTTTAGCGTTATAAAAAATCTTCAGGTATTCTTTCAGGTGGATTCCCTCCACAGACCTGAGCTTGAGGTAGTCAAATGTGTTCTGCATATGTTTAACCAATCATCTTCTGTCAATTTTATGTTGGCTTCTTTCTCCCATTTCGGTTTAACATACATTGTGGAGAGATAGATTGTAAAATCGAGTGAATCCTGGTTATCAGTTTCTTTTTAATATTACCTTTATACACATCAATGAATATATTAATCAGTCTTAACCCTTTCTCTCCAATAGTTTTAATATGATTATTAAAATATTGTCTTAACTGAAGATATCTAAAGAAGTCTTGTTTCTCTAAGTGATACGTTTCTGTGAGTTGTTGAAAGGACTCCAAGCCCTTAATGGAGGATATTGTACAGTATGAGGTGATTCCCTTACTTGTCCAATGTGTAAATCTACCATCCAATTGTGCTGGAAGGAATTCTGTGTCGTGCCACCCAACGCAGTATTCTTACATTTCTTTCAAATTGTGGGTCTTTAAATTCTTTATACCAGATGTTTTATCCCCCAGTAAAGATTGGAGAGGGATATTTATTAGACTTTGTTCTAAATCCTTCCACTTTGCCTCACAATTAGGGTCACACCAACAGACCAAACTGCGCAGCTGTGCTGCTCTATAATAGTCTTCAAAGCAAGGCACAGCAAATCCTCCTTTATCCTTCGGCAGCTGTAATGTCTGAAATCTAATTCTTGGTTTCTGTTTTCCCCAAATAAATGTTGAAATCATTCTTTTGCATTCATTAAATTGCTTAAAAGGTACTTCAACAGGCAATGATTGAAAAAGTAAGAGCAATCTAGGTAACACATTCATCTTTATGGCTTCTATTCGATTATACATATTCATTGGCAGCAATGACCATCTATTTAAGTCTGCCTTAATATCAGCTGTTATGGGAATATAATTATGTTCGTAGATAGTAGACAAGTCTTCAGGTATTTGCACTCCAAGGTATTTAATAATATTACCTTTCTGTTTGAATTTACTCATTCTGTAAATGTTTTCTTGCGGTTCATAATTAAAATTTAAAGTTTGGGTTTTATGTAAATTAAACCGAATTCTTTCAGCTGGGATAATAATTTATGGCCTGTTCAGCAGCTAGTTGAAATGGTTTACCCAGCGTTGGACAATGTCACCTTTGTCAGTGAGGAATGCTCCATCCGAGGAGCGGGCTGGTACCATGATGTTAGAGGAACATCAATTTCAGTACACTGCCTTTAGATCATCAAAAAACTTCTTTGTGTTGTTCTGGTCAGCATAGACCTGATGCTCTGTACAGGGTGTCTCTGAAGGCAGCCCATGCTGTTTCTGGGTCTGCTTCCTCAGGCAGTTGTTCAAGATGTTCCTTCAGTTTGCTGATCAGTTCTTCTTTGATGCTGGGGTCACCTTACGCTTCGCCTGTGCGTCCTGGCAATCTGAAATGACGACTTCTCAGCAGGATGTGGTCAGTCCAGCAGTCTGCACCCCTCATTGCTGTGGTGATGATCACATCCCTGATGTCCTGGTGCCTTGTGATCACATAGTCAATCAGGTGCCGGCTCTTGGAGCCCAGGTGTAACCAGGTTACCCTGTGGATGTCCGGAAGCTGAAAGAAAGTGTTGGTGATTGTCAGCCCATCTTCTGCGCAGAAGGTGAGTAGTAGCTGCCCATTTGAATTCTCCTTTCCAAGGCCGTGCTTGCCAATGACTTCTGGCCGAGAACGATGGTCACTGCCTACTCGGGCATTAAAGTTGCCAAGTAGCGGGATCTTGTCTTTGGGGACAGAGCGTAGTAGCTGGGCGAGTTCCTGGTAGAATGGTTCCTTCTGTTCAGAGGTGTAGGCACTGATCTGGGTCAGATGAGTCTTGGCTTTCAGAGGCACCCTTATTACTATGAGGTGATCGTTGATGCCTCTAGGGAGGGACTTCAGGTTCCTGACGATTATGGTCCAGCTGGCAAAGCCAACTCCGGCTTCTCTAGCTTCATCCTTTCCCTTGGCATTCCAGAACAACATAGCCAGCCCCTACTTCTGTGATTTCACCAGTCTTGGCCAGGCGTGCCTCACTGACTGCTGCAATGTCAACGTTGTACTTCTAAAGCATGTGTCCTACAAGTGCAGTTCGCCTTTCAGGTCTGTTACTGGTCTTCTTGTCCATGAGTGTCCTGACATTCCAGGCTCCATCACAGACTTTGCTCAGCCTGTGGTGGTTCTCCTTCCTTTTGTGGGTTTTGAGGTAGTTCGACCACAGAATAGATGTCCAGTCAGCTGCGGTAGGATAGGGTGAGGCAAGCTTTCTTTAGGTCACCTTTTCCAGACCCTTTCCCGTGAGGGGGGAACAGAGCAGTCCCTGAAGAGGGCTGCTTCATCACCAAGGTGGCTGCTGAGCACTGCCCTTGCCTCATGGGATGAGACTGTCCATTTTGCCTTGGCTGCCTGAGTGCAGGTTCATGACTAGTGGCTCCCAACACCATTTATGCCTGCCACTGTTGCCACTTGCCCATTGCCCCAATTCTTGAGTTGGTTGTGGAGAATTACGTCATCAAATCCTGGGCAGGAGGTGTATGAAGACCATGCGTCACGATCCCCCTCTTCGTCCAGATGCTGATGTCAAAAGGGATGCCAGGCATAACATTTTGATGATGGCTGGACTGCAGGAGCTGCCAGAATGACATTGAATCAACATCAGACTGTCTTAAGGGCTCTGACTCCAGATTTCTTCCTCGGGGTTTACTCCCGAAGCCTTTCCCATGTAGGTATAGCTGCAAGGCAGCAGAGATTTTAAATCAGAGTTTTCCTTCTCCTAGGTGTGCTTCCTTCCCAGGCTAACAAACCCCACCTGCCCGAAGCAACTGGGTTTAAGAAGCCAGTGACTCACCTTCGCCCCTTCAGTGTAAACAGTTCCATCACATGAAAGCCAGGAGTTGGAATTGGTATTCAGAGGCTAATTTGAGATGGAAGCCATTGGGAGTACTTTATAGGTAGTGGGAGCCCATTCCCACTACCACCCTGGTTAAGACAACCAATGGCATCCATCCTCCCAGGATCACCACCAACTAGAAACTTAAGAGTATAAGCTGTATATATACTATAGCTACAAATGTGGGTCTCTGATAGAGTGGTTTTGAATAATGATTACCCAAAGCCATCCATTGGCCACAGCCAGGAGTGTGATGGATTGCTCTCCATTTGCTTGGACAGGTACTGCTGCAACAGCATTTTTTTTTTAAGATTATGAGGACACTCAGTCCTCGTTTATTGTCATTTAGAAATGTATGCATTAAGAAATGATACAATGTTCCTCCAGTATGATATCATAGAAACACAGGACAGACCAAGACTAAAACTGACAAAAACCACATAATTATAACATATAGTTACAACAGTGCAAAGCAATACTGTAATTTGATAAAGAACAGACCATGAGCATGGTAAAAAAAAAAGTCTCAAGGTCCCGATAGATCATCATCTCACTCAGACGGTAGAAGGGAGAAACTCTCCCTGCCATAAACCTCCAGCGCTGCAAACTTGTCGATGCAGTACCCCGGAAGCACCTGACCACAGCCAACTCTGAGTCTGTCCGAAAATTCCGAGCTTCCGACCAGCCCTCCAACACTGAGCACTGCTGAGCAACAAGCAAAGCCGAGGACTTGGGGCTTTCCCCTCCCAAGATTCAGGATCACATAGTAGCAGCGGCAGCGAAACAGGCATTTCAGAAGTTTCACCAGATGTTCCTCCGCGCTCTCATGTCTGTCTCCATCAAGTCAGGATTGTGCACGGCACCCTACTTGACAGATAACAGATATTCATCACCGGAGTGGCCGCTGCACGCTGCGTTGCGCCGCCATCTTCTCCTCATCGTCCTTGAAGCACCTATCTAGGGTAAAACAGCTTGCTTGATTTAAAAAAGAGAGTGGGGCTTGTTAGGGCACTCGTCAGAGACTGAGATCGTAGAGACAGTTGTCTGTGCAGTTTGAGTGCCAGATTTTTAAAAAGTGAGCAGAACCTGACAGGATTTTATGTGGAGACTAAGATTGCAAAGACAATTGCTTGTGCAGTTTCAGTGGCAGATTAAAAAAGTGAACCAAGCCTATCAGGAGTTCTGTAGAGATTGAAATTGTTTGGATTAATAGGCATTTGTCAAGGGCCACAAAAAGAAGCTGGATTTAAATGGAGTGGCCTTTGTTCAACTGGGACAGGGTTAGAGTGGGGCAGGTAGAGGTTTTGACAGCAGTCATTGGCATGTAGAGGCGGAGTCTAGGGTGAGGTTTCTATCAAGTTTCACTTTCTTTGTTTATTAGTGTCCAGCTAGAGAAATGAGAATGGATCCCAGGTCAGTGGTGTGCTTCTCATGCAAGATGTGCTTAAGAAGGCATACGGTGCATTCTCGTTCGTCAACCATGGAATTGAGTTTAGGAGCTGAGAGGTAATGTTACAGCTATATAGGACCCTGGTCAGACCCCACTTTGAGTACTGTGCTCACTCTGGTCACCTCACTACAAGAAGGATGCAGAAACCATAGAAAGGGTGCAGAAGAAATTTACAAAGATGTTGCCTGGATTGCGGAGCATGCTTTATGAGAATAGGTTGAGTGAACTCGGCCTTTTCTCCTTGGAGCGACGGAGAATGAAAGGTGACCTGATAAGAGGTGTATAAGATGATGAGAGGCACTGATCGTGTGGATAGTCATAGGCTTTTTCCCAGGGCTGAAATGGCTAGCGTGAGAGGGCACAGTTTTAAGGTGCTTGGAAGCAGGTACAGAGGAGATGTCAGGGGTAGGTTTTTTACAAAGAGTGGTGAGTGCGTGGAATGGGCTGCCAGCAGCGGTGGTGGAGGTGGATACGATAGGGTCTTTTAAGAGACTCCTGGATAGGTACATGGAGCTCAGAAAAATAGAGGGCTATGGGTAAGCCTAGTAATTTCTAAGGTAAGTACATGCTCGGCACAGCATTGTGGGCTGAAGGGCCTGTATTGTGCTGTAGGTTTTCTATGTTTTTGTGTGGGAGATCTGGAATGAAGTGCATCCAGCTGCAGCTGTATGACCTTTGGCTCACATGGGAGAATGAGGAGGTGATAGATAGGAGCTACAGGGAGGTAGTCACTTCTAATTTGAAGGAGGCAGGTAGCTGTGTGACTGTCAGGAAGGAGGAGATGAATATGCAGATAGTGCAGAGTACTCAATAGTGCTGTGGCTGTTCCCCTCAATAGTGAAGATATTGTTGCTGTGGCTGTCTCTGTCAATAGCGAGGATATTATTGGTGTGGCTGTCTCCCTCAATGGTGAGGATATTGTTGCTGTGACTGTCTCCCTCAATAGCGAGGATATTATTGCTGTGGCTGTTCCCCTCAATAGTGAGGATTTTGTTGCTGTGGCTGTGTCCTTGAATAGAGGGGATATTGTTGCTGTGTCCGTCCCTCTCAATAGTGAGGATATTGTTGGGTGGGGATGACTGACCAGGAGAAAGCCACAGTGACCAAATTTCTGGCACTGAGTCTGACTCTGTGGTTCAGAATTGAATCAGAGAGCAGAGTGGTTGTGACAGGGGTCACTCATTCAAGGAACGGACAGGAGATGGCGTAGACATGAAATGGACTCACATATGATATTTTGTCTCCAAGTACCAGGGTCAGGGACGTCTCAGTCAGTGCCAGAACATTCTTATGGGAGAGGGTACATATTAGTACTAATGACATGAGTAGGAAGAGGGATGAGGTCCTCCATAGAGAATGGAGAGAGCTTGGTAGGAAGCAGAAAAGCAGGACCTCAGGGTGGTAATCTCTGTGCCACACACCAGTGATGTTAGGAATAGGATGATTTGGCAGATGAATGCAGGGGTCAGGGTTTCAGCTTAAGCTTTCCTCTGGGTAAGATATGACCCATACAAAAGGGATGGATTACATCTGACCTCAAATGATACCGATATCCTTATGGGCAGTTTTGCTAGAACTATTGGGGAGGGTTCAAACTAGTTTGGTGGAGGAATGGGAACCAGAGTGATAGATCAGAGGATGGATTAGTTGGTGTAAATTAGATGTGGCGTATAGAGAGACTATAAGCAAGGAAGCAAGGGCATAATTGCAGTCAGATGGATGGGTTGAAATATGTCTATTTAGTTCGAGAAGTATTAGGAACTTGGAGCACAGGTCATGACGTATGGCCATTACAGTGACTTAGATGTCACAATGGCAGGCATGGCTACCGAATGTTTCATGGTTTATATTTTTCAAAAGGACTGGGTAAGGAGATATAAGAGGTGGGGAAGTAGCATTGCTAATCAGCTGGAGTTGTGAGTTAGTAACTTTACTGAGAGCACACTACCTTTAAGTCTGTTCCTTGTTTACCATTGTATACTTCAATGTAGTTTTGTTTACATAGTCATAAAGCCCAACACATATGCTGACCAAGATGCCACATCCATTGCCTGTGTTTTGCCCATTGCCCTCTCAAGCTCTTCTAACCATATACCTCCAAATGCTCCCCAGGTGTTCCCCAACTTTCTCTGTGCTACATTGATGACTGCATTGGTGCTGCTTCATGCATCCATGTTCATCAGTTTCATCAACTTTGCCTTCAACTTCCACCCTGCCCTTAAATTCACTTCATCCATTTCTGATACTTCTGTCCCCGTTCTCGATCTCTCTACTGTCAAACTGATATCTTTTATAAACCCACCAATTTCCACAGATATCTTGACTATACCTCTTCCCACCCTGTCTCTTCCCTTTTCTCAGTTCCCACATCTATGCTGCATCTGTCCCAGGATGAGGCTTTGCTTTCTAGAACATCAGAGATGTCCTCCTCCTTGCAGGTGAGGCAACACTTCATATTTGTTAGGGTTGTCTTACTGTACGCAATGCAACTTCACGGATGAGACTCAACGTAGATTGGGGGACCGCTTTGTTGAGCACCTCAACTCCATCCGCAAAAAGGGAATTTCCTGGGGCCAAGCTTTTCAAACTCTATCCATGTTCCCATTCCAACATGTCAGTCCAGGGCCTCCTCTTCTGCCACAACGAGTTATCCTCAGGTTGGAGGAGCAACGCTTCATATTCTGTCTGGGTAGCTGCCAACCTGATAGCATGAACATTGATTTCTGGGAATTTTTCTTCTTCTCCTTCCCTCTTCTTTATGTCTTCATTCTGGCCTCTTACCTTTTCTCCTCACCTGTTTATCACTTCCTCCTGGTGTCCCTCCTCTCTCCCATGATCCACTTCCTCTCCTATCAGACTCCTCCTCCTCCAGCTCTTTTCCACTTATCACTTCCCAGCTTCTTCCTTCATTTCCCTCCCCCACCCACCCGACTTTACCTATCACCTTCTAGATTGTCTTCCTCTTCCCCCACCCCCACCCCCACCTTCTTCTGGCTTCTCCTTCTTTTTCAGTCTTGATGAGGGGTCTCAGCCCAAAACCTCGACTGTTTATTCATTTACATAGCTGCCCAACCTGCTGTTCCTCCAGCATTGTGTGTATCTTACTTTTCCAAATGGCCTTTACATTGTCACTTCTGCTTCAAAATGGTCTGTGTTCATTTGATTTAATGTGCAATTCCCACCTTCAGCCTTTAGATGAAGATGCAGCCAGTCTGACCCTTCAAATGGCACATATCTCAGAGGAAGATCACTTGAATAAACAGAAGGAATATTTGAATGTTGGATCAATGAAAGGTGAGCTGCTTATGACATACTTGCTGATTTAGCCAGTCTGAGTTCAGAAAATCTATTTCTGAGCTGTTTATTCCACAGTTCATGTACAATATGAGAAACGTATCAGTATAGTACAGGGCCTTGGCCACAATGTTATATCAATCTTCTTGCTGACTCCAAGATCAATCAAACCCATCCCTCCATTTTGCTTTCATCCATCTGCTTATCAAAGTCTATAACTTTTCCCTGATGTATCTGCCTTGACTGGCATCCCAGCAGTGTGCTCCATGCACCCACCACTCTGTCAAAACAAAAAGTTTCCTCTCACATTCCCCATATACATTCTTCCAATCTCCTTAAAACTATGTCCTCTTTGTTAGCCGTCATCTCCCTGGGGAATAGAGTGTCAGCTGTCCACTCTATTCAGAGATACAGTGTAGAATAGGCCCTTCTGGCCCAACGAGGCACACCGCCCAGCAACCAACCCACTGCTTTAACCCTAGCCTCATCACAGGACAATTTACAATTTGGTTTTACGCAGTCCATTAGTGGGATTAGTTACGCTTTTTTGTACCCTCTCTCAAATTGTCCTCCCATTATAACCTTCATTCATTCTTTCCTGTTTGAATTCTCTCTCTTCCTCACCTCAACCAATCAACCAGATTGCCTCCACAACGAATCCTTACAACAACCCTGGACTCACTTTGATCCCTTTACGGTAGTAACTCACTTATGCGTGACTTGTTTTCTCGCTTTATGAGTTCTTTTGCAGTGTGAACTCTTTCTACTGATGCTCTATGACCTTGAGTGTTTCCAGCAGTTTGTTCTTATTTCAGAAGCATTTGTAGTTCTTTTGATTTGTCATTTGTCATATTTACTATAATATGAGCTTGGTCTGCTTTGCTCAGCACCAACTAATTCTGTCAATAAAGTTTCCATTTTGTGATTTGATGATAGTAGCAGGGTGGTATCGGAAATGGTGAGCATATGTTACAGAAATAACTAAAGAGGGAGTGATCCTAACCCCTGATCTGTAAGTAGTGCAAGTTGGAATTCAGAAGATGGCTTTAAACAGGATTGAGATCTGCGTACTGTGACTGAACAGCCAGCTGTCTCCCACTGACTCAGCTTGCCCATGGAATATGACTACATAAGCGCAGGGATGTAATTAACTATGAACTCTAATCACCCAGCATCAACTGGACATGAGATTCAGAGCAACAGCATTGATGTCTCAGTGTGACAGGGCTGTGTCTTCTAGTGAGGGTAGCACAGTGCTGGGAGTTTTTACCTTTAACTTTGCTCCCCAGGAATTTTCAAACATCCAGGTGGATGGATTTTATATTTGGTTACTGCACGCATTCATCTGAAGAATCAGTAGGACTTGTTAACTGGTATTGGGAAGAAATGTGAGATGTATTCTGAATGGAAGGAATGGCATAGGCTTCTCTGTGCATCACTGAGGATGGCTTAGTAACACTAGTATTAACATAGCTAAGTAAGTCTTGAAGGGCATACTTTTCCAACTGGGTTAGAGACAAACTGGAACCTCACTTTGCGGTAAACAATCTATCTAATCCAAATGCTTAAATTTATGACGTGTCGATAGCAATTACCCAGTTTTCCAGATCACATCCAATTTTCTCTCTGGAATATGGTGAGTGTTTTGGACCTGTTATCTATGAAAGGATGTGTTGGCATTGGAAAGGGTCCAAAGGACGTTTACGAGAATGATCCCAGCAATAAAACAGCAAAGATATGAGGAAAGGTGATGGTTCTGGGTCTGTACCCACTGGAGTTTAGAGTTCTCATTAAAACCTATTGAGTATTGAAAGGCCTAGATAAAGTGGATGTGGAGAGGACGTTTTCTGTAGTGGGGAAGTCTAGGACGAGAAGGCACAGTCTCAGAATCAAAGAATGTCCTTTTAGAACAGAGATAAGGGGGAAATTCGTTAGCCAGAGGGTGGTGAATCTGTGGCGTTGTCACAGATAGCCATGGAGGCCAAGTCATATGGTATAAGTTGATTAGTAAGAGCATCAAAAGCTGCGGGGAGAAGATAGGAGAATGGGATTTATAGGGATAATAAAACAGCCATGATGGAATGGTGGACTGGACTCGATGGGCTGAATAGCCTAATTCTGCTCCTATGTCTTACTCACTATCAAAGGTTCATTTTATTATCAAAGTATTTATGCAGAATACAACTCTGAAATTTGTTTCTTTTCCAGAAAGCCATGAAATCCAGAAAACTATAGAAATAATTGAAAGAAAGACATCAATTCCCCCCACATGAAAAGAAAATGAAACAAAAACTGGCAAACCCCAACCCCCCACACCACACACACAAACTAACAGATCACCCACACGCAAAAGCAGCAACAAGAACATCAAAGCCCAAATTCCAATCCCAGCTCACCAATCGGCAACGAGAAAGAATGGGCGAGATCACACAAAAACATAGAACTGAAAGAGGCCAGTACGAACTACAGTTGCTGAGACAGTAATTGGCAAATTTTAAAAGATTGTAAGCAGAACGTTTTGCTCATACACACAAAGGAAACACCAGAGTGGAAAAGTTGGAAATTAAGCAAACATGGGAATTCAGTAAAGAGGTGTAAAAGGATTTTAATTTGTTGGCTTTGCTGAGGCCCCAGGTATGAAAAAGGATGAAGTATTGAGGAACAAATATAGGGAGTTAGGAAGGAAGCTGAAGAGCTGGAGCTCAAGGTTAGTAATCTCTGAATTGCTGCCTGTGCCATTCACCAGTGAAGGTAAGAATAGGGATGATATGGCACTTGAATGTGTGGCTGAAGAATTGGGGCAGGATATTTGTCCGTTAAGATTTCTTCAGGAGAAGGTATGACCTTTGCAAAAGGGACAGATTACACCTGAACTCAAGGGGTCCAATATCCTTGCAGGCAGGATTGGCAGAGCTTTTGTGGAGGGTTTAAACTACTTTGGCAGGGAGATTTGGAGCCAGAATAATAGATCAGTGGATGGGACACTTGGTATAAAGTTAGATGTGGTATGTAGAGAGATTGTAACAAAGGATATGCAGTCAGTTGGATGGGTTAAAATGTGTCTGATTTGATGCAAGAAATGTCAGGAACAAGATGATGAAGTCAGATTAAGGGTAAATACGTGGAAATATGATGGGACAGAGAGGGAGATAAAAGGTGGGGAAGTGGCATTGCTAATCAAAGACCGCATAAAGGGAAGATGGCATGGAGTAGTGTGAGTGAAAATCAGAAAGAGCAAGGGAGGAATCACTCCATTGAGGGTTTTCTATAGACTCCCCGATAGCAACAAAGAAACTGATCAGGATCTAGATTTTGGAAAGGTGCAAAAATTACACCGTTGTTGTTGTGTGTGACTTCAAGTTCCATAATATTGATTAGCATTTCCTTAGACCAAAGGTTTAGATGGGGCAGAATTTGTTAGGTGTGTACAGGAAAGATTCTTGGCACAGTACAAGTCAACCAGAGGAGAGGCCATACTGAATCTGGTGCTAGGCTATGAACCTAGTTGGTGGGTGAACATTTTAGAGACATTGACCACAGCTCCCTGACCTTTACAATGGCCCTAGCCTTGAACAATGGATAGGGGCAGCTAGCATGGTAGAGTATTTAATTGGGGGAGGGCAAATTCTGATGTTATTAGGTGGGAACTTGGGTTTGTAAACTGGGAACAGATATGCTCAAATTTAACTTCAAGTTTATTGCCATTCAACCATGCACATGTATACAGCAAAACAAAACATTGTTCCTCTGGGACCAGGTGCAAAACACAGTACCTACAGCCACACACAGCACATCTAGTGCAATCCAGCACATGCAGTCACAAAATAATTTTAGCACAAATCCCTGAGTGGCATGGCCTGAAGATTACATGTTTATGTAAGACAGTATAATGTTACTGGCACTGTTTTAATAAACAAGCAGCACTATAAATATGTGAAAGAGCAGCAACAAAAGATGAAAAGTGACTGGTGGAGGATGCAAGTGTGTCCATGAGTTGGGAGGGGGGACGGAGGCATGGCATTCCAACAAGGGTGTACACATGTGCTGGTAGCAGCAGGGTGTTAGGCAGTCCAACAGCCTGGGGGAAGAAGCTGTTGCCCAGCCAGTTCCTATGCTGTGGTATCTCTGCTTGATGGCAGAAGGTCAAAGATTATGGGAAGGATAGGAGAGATCTTTGACAATGCTAGAGACACTGTAGTAGGCAGTGTTTCTGATATGGGTCCTGAGAGAACATGATGTGTCCTTACAATCTGCTGCATTTCAAGTTCCGTACCAGACAGTGATGCAGCTGGTCAGGACACTCTCGATGCTACTCCAGTAGAATGTTGTGAGAAAGGTGCTTGCCTCATTTTCTTTAGAAAGTTGAGGCATGGCTGTGCTCTTTTGGCTAAAGATGTAGTGTTGAAAAGCCAGTTGAGGTGATATTCTTGAGGAAATGCATAATGGAAAAGTGCGGGTTGGTTAGGGAGCACTTGCATGGGATTCTGGATAGGTTTGTCCCATTGAGGCAGGGACAAGAGATTTGGAACATGTAGTAAAGAGGATGAAAGAATCAAGGATCAAACGAGGCTCTGGAGAGTTATAAAGTAGCCAGGAGCTTAAGAAGATACTTGGAAGAGGATATGAGAAGTAGGATTAAGGAAAGCCCCAAGGCTTTGCCATGTATGTGAAGAACATGAAGGTAGGAGTGATCAGGAATAAAAGAAGTAATGTGCTTGGAGTCGGTAGAGGAAGAGGAAATACTTAATAGTTCCCTTCAGTATTCACCAGTGAGAAGAGTATAGGAGAGGCGAGAATGAATTTCGAACCTCTGGAAAATGAAGTTGGAGAGGTAGTAATGAAGGACAAAGAAATAGCAGACGAGCTTAATAAGTATTTTGTATTAGTCTTTACTGTAGAAGACATGCAGAATGTCAGAAATAGAAGAGTGACATGGGGAAGAATTGAGTGTAGTTGCTATTACTAGGCAGAAGATGCTTGGGAAAGTGAAATGTTTAAAAGTAGATGTCATCTGGACCAGATGGCCTATACGCCAGGGTTCTGAAAGAACTGGCTGAAGAGATTGTGGAGAATTTGGTTATGATCTTTCAAAAATCCCTAGATTCTTGAGTGAATCCGAAAGTTGCAAATGTCAATCTACTCTTTAAGAAGGGAGAGAGGCAAGAGAAAGGAAATTAAAGGCCAGATAGCCAGACTTGAGTGGTTGGGAAGATGTTGCAAGTCCATTATTAAGGATGAGGTTTCAGGGTATTTGGAGGCACATGATAAAACAGGCCAAAGTCAGCATGATTCCTTTTAGAGGCAATCTTGCCTGACAAATCTGTTGGAGTTCTTTGAGGAAATAATAGACAGGATAGACAAAGGTGAGTCAGTGGATGTTGTTTACTTGGATTTTCAGAGGCCTGCAAGTGAGGCTGCTAAACATGGTAAGAAATTTCCTGTATTACAGGAAAGATACTAGCATAGTTAGAAGCAACACACATCAAAGTTGCTGGTGAATGCAGCAGGCCAGGCAGCATCTATAGGAAGAGGTACAGTCGATGTTTTGGGCCGAGACCCTTCGTCAGGACTAACTGAAAGAAGAACTAGTAAGAGATTTGAAAGTGGGAGGGGGAAGGGGAGATCCAAAATAATAGGAGAAGACAGGAGGGGGAGGGATGGAGCCAAGAGCTGGACAGTTGATTGGCAAAAGGGATATTGGAGGATCATGGGACAGGAGGCCCAGGGAAAAAGAAAGGGGGAGGGGGGAAGACCCAGAGGATGGGCAAGGGGTATAGTGAGAGGGACAGAGGGAGAAAAGGAGAGAGAGAAAAAGAATGTGTGTATATAAATAAATAATGGATGGGGTACGAGGGGGGAGGTGGGGCATTAGAGGAAGTTTGAGAAGTAAATGTTCATGCCATCAGATTGGAGGCTACCCAGATGGAATATAAGGTGTTGTTCCTCTAACCTGAGTGTGGCTTCAGCTTGACAGTAGAGAAGGCCGTGGATAGACATATCAGAATGGGAATTGGATGTGGAATTAAAATGTGTGTCCACTGGGAGATCCTGCTTTCTCTGGCGGACAGAGCGTAGGTGTTCAGCGAAACGATCACCAATATATAGAAGGCTGCATCAGGAACACCGGACGTGGTATATCACCCCAGCCGTCTCACAGGTGAAGTGTCGCTTCACCTGGAAGGACTGTCTGGGGCACTGAATGGTGGTGAGGGAGGAAGTGTAGGGGCATGTGTAGCACTTGTTCCGCTTACAAGGTTAAGTGCCGGGAGGGAGATTGGTGGGAAGGTGTGGGGGGAACGAATGGACAAGGGAGTCGCGTAGGGAGCGATCCCTGCGGAAAGCAGAGCGGGGGGGCAGGGAAAGATGTGCTTAGTGATGGGATCTCGTTGGAAGTGGCGGAAGTTACGGAGAATTATATGTTGGACCCGGAGGCTGGTGGGGTAGTATGTGAGGACAAGGGGAACTCTATTCCTAGTGGGGTGGTGGGTGGATGGGGTGAGAGCAGATGTGCGTGAAATGGGAGAGATGCGTTTGAGAGCAGAGTTGATGGTGGAGGAAGAGAAGCCCCTTTCTTTAAAAAAGGAGGACATCTCCTTCGTCCTGGAATACCTGCTGGCCTCGATGTTAGCAGGCATGAACTTCAGATTGCGGCCCCTGCCATTGATCTCGCTGGCTCCAGCACCCCAGGGCATATTCAAAACCCGGACTCCAGCAGCAACCATGGACACCTTCAAAGCGATTGCGTAACCACCAACTGCGACTCCCGCCTTGAACTCCAGGCCGGGTCTTTATGTGCTGCTATTCTGACTCGCGTCTCCCCTTCCCCCACCACTCCTCCGCAACCCCGTCTCCCTCAGATCCCACTGTCAGCTCCTGGGCCCTCAGAGGCTCCATCTTCCTCTCCCATCCCCCCTCTGATCCTAGCTCTCAAGACTCCAGCCTTGAACTCCAGGCCGGGTCTTCATGTGCTGCTATTGTGACTCCTGTCTCCCCTTCCCCCACCATCCTTCTGCAATCCCGTCTCCCTCACATTCCATCATCTTCTCCTGGGCCCTTGGAGGCTCCTTCTTCCTCTCACCCCAACCCTCCCCTCTCCACTGACACCACCAGCCTCCCTCCCCCTCCCCCCTCTGATCCCAGGTCTCATCTTTGCCAGGTCTTTCCCATCCCCTCCAACGTTCAACTGTCTGAGGCAGAGCACTCTGTCCTCAGTAAGGACCTCACCTTTGTCCCCCTTCACCCACACCTCAGCGAGTTCCGCGTTCGCCATGACGCTGAACTCTTCTTCAGCCGGCTCCGTCTTCGAGCCTACTTCTTCGGCAAGGACTCTCCCACCCCCACCAATGACCCCTTCTCCCATCTTCAACCCTCCTCCTCTTCATGGACACCCCACTCTGGTCTTCTGCCTGCTCTGGATCTCTTTATTGCTAACTGCTGACGGGACATCAACCGTCTTGACTTCATCGCACCTTGTTACCATTCCAACCTCACTCCTTCGGAACGCTCTGCTCTCCACTCCCTCCGCACTAATCCTAACCTTACTATAAAACCCGCGATAAGGGGGGTGCTGTTGTAGTCTGGCGTACTGACCTCTACCTTGCCGAGGCATAGCGACAACTCGCAGATACCTCCTCGTATCATGACCCCACTAAGGAGCACCAGGCCATTGTCTCCCACACCATAACCAACTTTATCCACTCAGGGATCGCCCATCCACTGCTACCAACCTTATAGTTCCCACACCCCGCACTTCCCGTTTCTACCTCCTACCCAAGATCCACAAACCTGCCTGTCCAGGTACACCCATTGTCTCAGCTTGCTCCTGCCCCACCGAAATCATTTCTGCATACCTCAACACTGTTTTATCCCCCCTGTTCAATCCCTTCCTACCTATGTTCGTGACACTTCTCACGCTCTGAAATTTTTCGATGATTTTAAGTTCCCTGGCCCCCACCGCTTTATTTTCACCATGGATGTCCAGTCCCTATATACCTCCATCCCCCACCAGTAAGGTCTCAAAGCTCTCCGCTTCTTTTTGGATTCCAGACCTAACCAGTTCCTCTCTACCACCACTCTGCTCCGTCTAGCGGAATTAGTCCTTATTCTTAATAATTTCTACTTTGGCACCTCCCACTTCCTCCAAACTGACCGTATGGGTCCCAGCTATGCCTGCCTTTGCGTTGGCTGTGTGGAACAATCCATATTCCAAGCCTGTACTGGTATCTGTCCCCCACTTTTCCTTCGCTATATCGACAACTGCATTGGTGCTGCTTCCTGCACACATGCTGAGCTCGTTGACTTCATTAACTTTGCCTCCAACTTTCACCCTGCCCTCAAGTTTACCTGGTCCATTTCCGACACCTCCCTCCCCTTTCTCGATCTTTCTGTCTCTGTCTCAGGAGACAGATTATCTACTAATGTCTACTATAAGCCGACGGACTCTCGCAGCTACCTGGACTATTCCTCTTTCCACCCTGTCTCTTGCAAAAATGCCATCCCCTTCTCGCAATTCCTCCGTCTCTGCCACACCTGCTCTCAGGATGAGGCTTTTCATTCCAGGACGAAGGAGATGTCCTTTTTTAAAGAAAGGGGCTTCCCTTCCTCCACCATCAACTCTACTCTCAAACGCATCTCTCCCATTTCACGCACATCTGCTCTCACCCCATCCTCCCGCCACCCCACTAGGAATAGGGTTCCCCTTGTCCTCACCTACCACACCACCAGCCTCCGGGTCCAACATATAATTCTCCGTAACTTCTGCCACCTCCATCGAGATCCCACCACTAAGCACATCTTTCCCTCCCCCCCCCCGCTTTCCGCAGGGATCGCTCCCTACACGTCTCTCTTGTCCATTCGTTCCCTCCATCCCTTCCCACTGATCTCCCTCCTCGTAAAGCCAAACAAGTGCTACACATGCCCTTACACTTGGTCCCTCACAACCATTCAGGGCCCCAGGCAGCCCTTCCAGGTGAGGCGACTCTTCACCTGCGAGACAGCTGGGGTGATACACTGTGTCTAGTGCTACCGATGCGGCCTTCTATATATTGGCGAGACCCAACGCAGGCTGGGAGACCGTTTCGCTGAACACCTATGTTCTGTCCGCCAGAGAAAGTAGGATCACTCAGTGACCACATATTTTTATTGCACGTCCCATTCTGATATGTCTATCCACGGCCTCCTCTACTGTCAAGATGAAGCCACACTCAGGTTGGAGGAACAACACCTTATATTCCGTCTGGGTGGCCTCCAACCTGATGGCATGAACATTGACTTCTCAAACTTCCTCTAATGCCCCACCTCCCCTTCGTACCCCATCACTTATTTATTTATTTATTACTACTCTTAATCTTTTCCTCCCTCTGTCCCTCTCACTATACTCCTTGCCCATCCTCTGGCCTTCCCCCTTCCCCCTTTCTTTCTCCCAAGGCCTCCTGTCCCATGATCCTCTCATATCCCTTTTGCCAATCAACTTTCCAGCTCTTAGCTGCATCACTCCCCCTCCTGTCTTCTGCTATCATTTTGGATCCCCCCCTCCCCCTCCCACTTTCAAATCCCTTACTATCTATTCTTTCAGTTAGTCCTGACGAAGGGTCTCAGCCTGAAACATCGACTGTACCTCTTCCTATAGATGCTGCCTGGCCTGCTGCGTTCACCAGCAATTTTTATGTGTGTTGCTTGAAATTCCAGCATCTGCAGATTTCCTCGTGTTAGCATAGTTAGAAGATTGGTTTACTGGCAGGAGGCAGATTAGGAGAATGGCCAAAGGGGTGGCAGATGGGTTATAGTGCAGAGGGAATAAAGGCTATTATAACCATATAACAATTACAGCACAGAAACGGGCCATCTCGGCTCTTCTAGTCCGTGCCGAACTCTTACTCTCACCTAGTCCCACCGACCTGCACTCAGCCCATAAACCTCCATTCCTTTCCTGTCCATATATCTATCCAATTTAACTTTAAATGACAACATTAATCTGCCTCAACTACTTCTGCTGGAAGCTCGGTCCACACAGCTACCACTCTCTGAGTAAAGAAGTTACCACTAAACTTTTGCCCTTTAACTCTCAACTCATGTCCTCTTGTTTGAATCTCCCCCATTCTCAATTTTAAAAAGCCTATCCACGTCAACTCTGTCAATCCCCCTCATAATTTTAAACACCTCTATCAAGTCACCCCTCAACCTTCTACACTCCGAAGAATAAAGACCTAACTTGTTAAACCTTTCTCTGTAACAGAGGAGATGAAACCCAGGCAACATTTTAGTAAATCTCCTCTGTGCTCTCTCAATTTTATTGACATCTTTCCTATAATTCGGTGACCAGAACTGTACACAGTACTCCAAATTTGGCCTTACCAATGCCTTATACAATTTCAACATTGCATCCCAACTCCTATACTCAATGCTCTGATTAATAAAGGCCAGTATACCAAAAGCTTTCTTCACCACCCTATCCACATGAGATTCCACCTTCAGGGAACTATGCACCATTACTCCTAGATCCCTCTGTTCTTCAATGCCCTGCCATTTACCATGTATGTCCTATTTTGATTAGTCCTACCAAAATGTAGTACCTCATATTTTTCAGCATTAAACTCCATCTGCCATCTTTCAGCCCACTCTTCTAACTGGCCTAAATCTCTCTGCAAGCTTTGAAAACCTACTTCATTATCCACAACGCCACCTTTCTTAGTATCATCTGCATACTTACTAATCCAATTTACCAACCCATCATCCAGATCATTAATATATATGACAAACAACATTGGACCCGGTACAGATCCCTGAGGCACACCGCTACCCACCGTCCTCCAATCTGACACACAGTTATCCACCACTACTCTCTGGCATCTCCCATCCAGCCACTGCTGAATCCATTTTACTACTTCGATATTAATGCCTAACAATTGAACCTTCCTAAATAACCCTCCGTGTGGAACCTGGTCAAAGGCCTTACTGAAGTCCAGATAGACAACATCCACCGCTTTACCCTCGTCAACTTTCTTAGTAACATCTTCAAAAAAATTCAATAAGATTTGTCAAACATGACCTTCCACTCACAAATCCATGTTGACTGTTCCTGATCAGACCCTGTCTATCCAGATAATTATATCTACCATCTCTGAGAATACTTTCCATCAATTTACCCACCACTGATGTCAAACTCACAGGTCGATAATTGCTAGGTTTACTTTTAGAACCCTTTTTAAACAATGGAACCACATGAGCAATACGCCAATCCTCCGTTTCTAATGACATTTGAAATATTTCTGTCAGAGCCCCTGCTATTTCCACACTAACTTCCCTCAAGGTCCTAGGGAATATCTTGTCCGGACCCGGAGACTTATCCACTTTTATATTCCTTAAAAGCGCCAGTACTTCCTTTTCTTTAATCATCATACTTTCCATAACTACCCTTCTTGTTTCCTTTACCTTACACAATTTAATATCCTTCTCCTTAGTGAATACCAAAGAAAAGAAATTGTTCAAAATCTCCCCCATCCCTTTTGGCTCCACACATGGCCGTCCACTCTGATTCTCTAAGGGACCAATTTTATCCCTCACTATCCTTTTGCTATTAACAGAACTGTAGAAACCCTTTGGATTTATTTTCACCTTATTTGCCAAAACAGCCTCATATCTTTTTTAGCTTTTCTAATTTCTTTCTTAAGATTCTTTTTATATTCTTTATATTCCTTGAGCACTTCATGAACTCCAAGCTGCCTATATTTATTGAAGATCCCTCTCTTTTTCCGAACCAAGTTTCCAATATCCCTTGAAAACCATGGCTTTCTCAAACTTTTAACCTTTCCTTTCAACCTAACAGGAACATAAAGTTCCTGTACCCTCAAAATTTCACCTTTAAATGATCTCCATTTCTCTATTACATCCTTCCCATAAAACAAATTGTCCCAATCCACTCCTTCTAAATCCTTTCACATCTCCTCAAAGTTAGCCTTTCTCCAATCAAAAATCTCAACCCTAGGTCCAGTCCTATCCTTCTCCCTAATTATATTGAAACTAATGGTATTATGATCACTGGACCCGAAGTGCTCCCCAACACCTACATCCGTCACCTGCTCTATCACATTCCCTAACAGGAGATCCAACACTGCCCCTTCTCTAGTTGGTACCTCTATGTATTTGCTGCAGAAAACTATCTTGCATACATTTGACAAACTCCAAACCATCCACCCTTTTACAGAATGGGCTTCCCAGTTTCTATTTCCTTTTTCTATTTTCTAAATTGGGCAGGGAGTCAGAATTGAGAGATGCAAAGCAATTTTGGGTCCTTGTGCAGATTCCATAAAGGTTATCTTGCAGGTTGAGTCCATGGGAAGGAAGGCAAATACAATCTTAGCATGCAAGCAACAATATGATGCTGAGGCATTGGTCAGGTCACACTTTGAGTTTGCACCCTGGTGTATGTACCAGTAAACTAATCTTATTTTTTTTTAAATTCACATATGGCCTGTGATTTTATTGACAGTAGATTTGGAATAAGAGGTTTCACAGCTAAATCAAATCTAAATAAGCTATTGCAATCTTCTCCAGCTCCATTCAATCCTAAGAAATCATTCAATTTTCTTGACGTACATTTCACAGGCATTTTATTAGGTACTGTACACCTGTACACCTCATTATTGCAAATATTTAATCAGCCAGTCATGTGGCAGCTACTCGATACATGCAGTCATGGTCAAGAGCTTCATTTGTTGTTCAGATCAAGCATCAGAACAGGGAAGAATTGTAATCGAAATGACTTTGACCGTAGAATGATTGATGGTGTCAGATGTTTGAGTACCTCAGAAACATCTGATGTTCTGAGATTTTCATGCAAAACAGTGTCTAGAGTTTACAGAGAATGGTGCGATAAACAAAAAACCTCAAGTAAGTGGCAATTCTGTGGGCGAAAACACTTGTTAATGAGAGTGGTCATAGGAGAATGGCCAGACTGGTTCTAGTTGACACGAAGGTGACAGTAACTCAAATAACCATGCATTACAACAGCAGTGTGCAGAAGAGCAGCTCTGAACACATGTTGAGCCTTGAAGTGGATGCGCTACAGAGGCCAGAAACCCACTAGGTTCCTCTCCTGTGGCCACATTATTAGGTACATTCCTGTATCTAATAAAGTTGCCACTGAGTGTATCTCAGATTTGTCATCTATTGCAACCAAATCCCATGTCAAAATTATTTCTTGTTATAGTTCAAGCTCTCAATGAGCAGTAGTGTGGAGTCTACCTTTGCTTGAGGCTAATCTCAAGGTAAAAGATTAGCAATTCAGCTTTAGTTGCAGTTTGGGCATGAATAATAATGATTAGCCATTAAACCAGTTAATAGTAGTAGATTTTGTTTTGGTACGGTTTTATAAAGCAGTGCAGCTTTCTTTATATGTTTTCAGCTCTACTAAAGTACTCCTTTTCCTTTCAGTGGAATCTAATCAGGAGACAAAGGATTTTCTGCAGCGTAATTTCGAAGTGGAAGAGAAAGTGGCTGTCCAAGGTGATGGCTTGAGTTCTGAGTTTAGGACTTACATGAAGGCAAGTATCAAGCTCAGTGCTTCATGGGGGTGCACAAATGCAAAGGTTCTCTTGTTGAAAACTGCATCTGGTAATATCCATTTCCTTCGTTGAATGCAGATTTGTTTCTTTAGTTTATTCAGTCGAGGGAAAGCATGCTGTGCTAGCAGTCCATCTTCTGAGAAAATTAAATGTTGTCAAGGTGATTGAGAACTTATCTTTGAAGTTTATATGCTTTTTTTCTACCCATTCATTGAATTCTGTTGCTGAATTCACTTTGGTACATACTTCACCTGCTGATGATTCAGGGACCACTTCTTCAAGTTCAATTTATGAAAGTCACATGGGTCTGAGGAGAATAAGATGCAGCAGTTTACTTGTATTGTGTAACCATTTTCTGCTCCCTCCTTTGAATACAGAATTACTAGTCACATTAAAATTTGAAGCAAAAGGAAAAAAAATTAATTGAAATCACCATATTTGATATGTAATTACAGTGTTTTCCATAAATAAAGTTATTATCGAAGTATGTATACATTATACAACTTTGAGAATTGTCTCCTTGCAGATAGTCTCAAAACAAGAAACCCAAAAGACCGGTAAACAGCCAGTAAGCAGAAGGGAACAAGCATGCACACAAAAAAAGCAAATAGCATTGAGAATGAAAGTGAGTTTCCGATGTGAAGCCCAGAGCAGTAAAGCAGACCCACAGCCTCCATGCAGCAAAAAGCAGAGCAAATGTCACAGAGCAGTGAGCAGAACTGGCCCAACCCTCGCCTCTGGTCCCGACACACAACCTGTTGAATTCACCTGGCCTGGCGTTTAAATTGTCCAAACATCAGGTCGCTCCTCACTCTAGGACCTGGGCCCTGTTGATTTGATACTCTGGCCCTGGACCCTGCCACCATGTTTCAGCCCATATTCAATCTTTCCAAATCAGCCCAGCACTTAAATCAACCAAACTTCGCTCTCAGTTTAGGTGGACAGGGCCCAAATCTGCCTTTCCTCCTTTCCCCTGCTCCACTCACTCCCACTTCATCTTGAATATGCCTCAATCTCACCCTGTCTACATCTCGCACTTGCACTCTTCGACCCTCACTCAGACTCGCCTTTGCTTGCGTCTTCATTGTTTGCTGTGATTATTTACCATAATTTTTTATGGAAAAAGTGTTAATAACAACGTTTTTAGTTGTATTTCTTTTATTTGGGAACCACCACAAAGTTGTCACTCACCCTCAGCAGCACCATCTTGAACAAGAAACTGAATACTCCCAGGTATCAAGACCTTTATTGAATGTAGTACATTGCACAACTATGTTGTAGTTCAACTTGTGTTAACTGCTGAAACTAATACTAAAGTAGCTTTGTAGCTTATAATATTTGTATCAGTGTATGTAACTTTCTCAGGTATGCATTATTTTCAGTATTTTAAAAAAAGCTTGGATTTAAAGAGATGTTTCAGGTAAATGTCATAGACACACTTTAATGGGTTGCAAACATTAGATTAGATTAGATGCAACTTTATTGTCATTGTGCTGAGTACAGATACAAAGCCAATGAAATGCATTTAGCATCTGACCAGAAATGCAGAGAATAGTGTTACTTACAAAATAACTGCGAATAAAAAAGTGCTACAGCCCACAAATATAAAAGTACTGAGACAGTACAATACGGAAGCAATACTGCTTAGCGCTGTGATGAGAGGTTCAGCAGTGTCACAGCCTCAAGGAAGAAGCTCTTCCCGTGCCTGCTGGTGCAGGAGCGGAGGCTCCTGTAGCACCTACTGGATGGGAGGAAGGTAAGAAGTCCATGGTTAGGGTGAGATGCATCACTGATAATGCTTTTCGCCCTGCCCAGGCAGCATTTACGGTAGGTGTTCTCAATGGTGGGCAATTGGGTGCCGATAATCTGCTGGGCAGTTTTCACCACACGCTGGAGTGCTTTGCAGTCTGATACGGGACAATTGCTATACCACACTGAGATGCAGTTGGTGAGTATACTCTCAATGGTACAGCAGTAAAAGTCCGTCAGTATCCTGGGACAGAGGTGAGCTTTCTTCATGCTCCGCAGGAAATAAAGGCGCTGTCGCGCCTTTTCGATCAGGATGGAGGAGTTCAGGGACCAGGTGAGATCCTCGGAAATGTGGACACCAAGGAATTTGAAGCTTGATACACACTCCACTACAGTTCTGTTGATGTAGATGGGGACGTGAGTGTGACTCCTGGCATGCCTGAAGTCCACAATGATCTCCTTGCTCTTCTGGATGTTAAGGGCCAGATTGTTGTCGGCACGCCACGCAGCCAGGTGCTGGACCTCGTCCCTCTAGGCCATCCCGTCATCCCCTCTGATCAGACCAACCACCGTGGTGTCGTCTGCGAACTTGATTATGGAGTTAGAACCATGTACAGGAACACAGAAATGCAATTGTTCAAAGATTAACTGCCCATTCCGGCCTCAAAGTCGACAATCTGCTCAAATCTTCCAGTTTAAGAAGGTGCTGCTGAAAATATGTGACAGCTTGCTGGTATATCAGAGGCAAGAAATATGACTAAAACATTGCTGATAACACCTTTGCTGATCAGAGATGAGTTACGATTATAAACATTGCTAATAACACCTTTTCTGAAGCAAATTGTGGTCAACTATCAAAGCAATCAATTGAAGAATCTGATTTGAAGGTTGGCCATGCGGGAGCATCACAAGGTTGGAATGTAGCGTGTTCAAGATGTGGTCACAGACTTAGCTCATATTGCTGTCGCTGTTGGAGTGAACGATTTAGACCAGAGTCAATGCGGAAGAGTTTCGATGGCTGTCCACTTAACCCAGGTGCAAGGTTGAATTGCTCCAAGTGCCGGGTTGATTTGGTGAAATCAAGAATGGTTTTAGGCTGTGACGTCTGGGTGTGTCGCTGTGCCAGAGTCCGGGCACTAGAGTGAGGCACTACTCAGTGCTTGGACGATTTAAAAGCTGGTCAGGATAGACTGGAAAGCCTGAATGCAGAAGCGAGGGTCAGGCTCACCATCACTTTCTCACAATGTTTATTCCTCTCTCCAGTGGCTATGAGTTTTGCCCTGCTAATATGATGAATGAGATCGATGCTTGGGCCTACTACTCTGGCTGCTCCGGAGAGCGGATCTAAGGACTCAGTCTGTTCGGAATGCTGTTGTTTGCATCATGTGTGTTTTTTTTTTCCTCTTTCTCTTGGCAGTGGTTATGGTCTTTCTTTTTTTGTAATGGGGTTCTTCAGGTTTCTTGCTTTGTGACTGCCTGTAGACAAACAAATCCCAAGGTGTATGATTTATACATTATGATAATAAATGTACTTTGATTTGATTGAATATATCAATTTTGAAGTGGTTGGCCAACCACTTTATTTATTAGAAGAAGCCTTTCAATCAGGGGTTCCCAGCCTGGGGTCCGTGGACCCCTTGGTTAATGATAGGAGTCCATGCCATGAAAAAGGTTCCGAACCCCTGCTTTAAAGCTTGAATCAATGTGCTGGACTTCAGGCCAAGCAGGTAGTATGTTTTCTGGGCCCTGAGATCTTTCCTTCTACCAGACTACATACATTCCAAAACACAAAGATGCTGGGATCAAAGCAGCACTCACAACTCGCTGGAGGAACTCAGCAGGTCATGACGAAGGGTTCCAGCCCGAAACGTCGACCGATCTTTTCCACGGATGCTGCCCGACCTGCTGAGTTCCTCCAGCGTGTTGTGAGTCCTACAAACATTCCAGGTTGAAGATGGTAGAAAAATCAATATCTTCTATTTTTTGTCCTATTCACATTGTAAAAAGCAACTGTTATAATTAAAAACTCTTCTCCCAGTGAGTGGTTCCATAGAAATAAAATAGACAGCTGTAACAACCAAACACTCATTTATATCTAAATTATCTTGTTAACCTCAAACTGTTACAAAAATTGCTGCTTGGAGGAGACTTTTTCTCCCAGTGATCAAATATTTTAATGAACATACCCAGGTTTAACAGGGAATTATGAAACAGTATATGATTGTCAGTCAATGTAATCATGCCCTCAGATCACGTTACTATCTTTCTTGTTGCTTTAACACAGGCAGAGGAGCCTGAGGAACCGCTGATAATTGAGGAAGATTCAAGTTGGACAATAGGACGAATGTTAGTGATTTTTTTAATGTAATATTTGTTCAGAAATGTTCAGTTAATGTTTCAATAGACAATAGGTGCAGGAGTAGGCCATTCAGCCCTTCGAGCCAGCACGGCCATTCACTGTGATCATGGCTGATCATCCACAATCAGTATCCTTTTCCTGCATTCTCCCCATATCCCTTGACTCTGCTATCTTTAAGAGCTCTATCTAACTCTTTCTTGAAAGAATCCAGAGAATTGGCCTCCACTGTCTTCTGAGGCAGAGCATTCCACAGAACCACAACCCTCTGTGTGAAAAAGTTCTTCCTCAACTCCGTTCTAAATGGTCTATCCCTTATTCTTAAACTGTGGCCTCTGGTTCTGGACTCCCCCAACATCAGGAACATGTTTCCTGCCTCTAGCATGTCCAATCCCTTAATAATCTTATATGTTTCAATCAGATCCCCTCTCATTCTTCTAAATTCCAGTGTATACAAGCCCAGTCGCTCCAATCTTTCAACATATGACAGTCCCGCCATCCCGGGAATTAAATTCATGAAAGTATGCTGCACTCCCTCAATAGCAAGAATATCCTTCCTCGAATTTGGAGACCAAAACTGTACACAATACTCCAGGTGTGGTCTCACCAGGGCCCTGTACAACTGCAGAAGGACCTCTTTGCTCCTATACTCAACTCCCCTTGTTATGAAGGCCAACATGCCATTAGCTTTCTTCACTGCCTGCTGTACCTGCATGCTTACTTTCAGTGACTGATGAACAAGGACACCTAGATCTCGTTGTACTTCCCCTTTTCCTAACTTGGCACCATTCAGATAGTAATCTGCCTCCCTGTTCTTGCCACCAAAGTGGATAACCTCACATTTATCCACATTAAACTGCATCTGCCATGCATCTGCCCACTCACCCAACCTGTCCAAGTCATCCTGCATTCTCATAACATCCTCCTCACATTTCACACTGCCACCCAGCTTTGTGTCTTCTGCAAATTTGCTAATGTTACTTTTAATCCCTTCATCTAAATCATTAATGTATATTGTAAATAGCTGCGGTCCCAGCACTGAGCCTTGCAGTACCCCACTAGTCACTGCCTGCCATTCTGAAAAGGACCCATTAATCCCTACTCTTTGCTTCCTGTCTGCCAACCAATTTTCTATCCATGTCAGTACCCTACCCCCAATACCATTTGCTCTAATTTTGCCCACTAACCTTCTATGTGGGACCTTATCAAAGGCTTTCTGAAAGTCCAGGTACACTGCATCCACTGGCTTTCTTAGTTACATTCTCAAAGTTTCTAGTCCTTTCTGCAAAATCATACTGGAAGTCAGTTCCGTATGCGTCATCTTACATGCAAAATGCAACCCGAGTGTATCTTCATCTGTGAAACCGTAGGTGGTTGCTAGAAACACATCATTTTGACTCTGTACAGGTCAGGAACGTTACCAAGGACCTTCAACATGCTGCCTTAATAGACAGTGCTATGAAATGTCAATGGACAAGCTCTCCTATAATGTTATCTTCCTGTTCAACTTGTGTTTTGCCTGCCATTGCAAAGGTGGATGTTGCTCTTGTACAAAAATTGGATCACAGTTTCCTGTCTCCGATGTTATAGTACCGGGCACTGGAATGTAAAAACCATAAACCATAAAATATAGGAGCAGAATTAGGCCATTTGGTCCATTGAGGCTGCTCCGCCATTTCATCATAGCTGATGCCATTTTTCTTTCAGTCCCAGTCTCCTGCCTTCTTCCCATATCCCTACATGCCCTGACCAATTAAAAATCTATCAACCTCTGTCTTCAATATACCCAGTGGCTTGCCCTCCACAGCTCCACAACTGCCTGTGGCAACGAATTCCACAGATTCGCCACCCTTTAGCTACATTCTAAAAGGACGCCCCTCTATTCTGAGGCTCTGTCCTCTGGTCTTAGACTCTCCCATCAGAGGAAGCACCACTCTAATGAGGTCTTTCACCATACTGTCAACATCCTGAGTCCAGCATCTGCAGCCTTAATTGTCTTGACCCATAGAAGAGTGTGCATATGGAATATACTCGAGTGAACTTGGCTATGTGACACACAATGCAAGTCTGTGCACAAGAATGTATATGGTGTCGATAAAAGGCCGGCAATATCATGAAGGGTCCCACCCACACTGCCTATGGACTAATCTGTTGAGGTTTTCTTTTCTGGGGTGAGGAAGTTGCACAGCTCACAGAATGGCAGCTTTAAGAGAGCTGGGTTCATTTCTGCCTTGGAACCTTGGATTGTGGGAAATGCATTGTATTGGTGCAAATGAGTGTTGACTCAACAGGCTGAAGAACGGAGTGACTCATCAAGGCTGTATGACTCTGGCTGCATGACAGCCTTTAGCAAGTTTGAAATATACATGTAACATAAATCTTAATGTTGTTCATGTAGGAGGTAAGGTGAGTGAGTTTGCAGATGAGATAAAAATGTGTGTTGGTAGTGGGGAAAACGGTTTAAAGTCTGCAAGATGATACTGATCCCAGAGATCTGAGAGAGGTTGCTGAACAGATAACTGATACATTGGTTATGGTCTTTCAAGAATCACTTGATTCTGGCGTGGTTCTGGAGGACTGGAAGATTGCAAATGTCATTCCACTCTTTAAGAAGGAAAGAAGGCAAAAGAAAGGAAATTATAGCCCAGTTAGCCTAACCTCAGTGGTTGGGAAAGTGTTGAAGTCCATTATTAAGGATGAGGTTTCAGGATATTTGGAGGCTGATGATAAAATAAACCAAAGTCAGCATGGTTTCTGAAAAAGGAAATCTTGCTTCATAAATCTGTTAAAGTTCTTCAAGTAAATAATAAGCGGAGTGGACATATGAGAGCTGTGGATGTAATTAACTTGGATTTTCAGAAGGCATTTGATAAGGTGCCATACAAGAGGCTGCATAACAAGATAAAATCCCCTGGCGTTACATGAAAGATACTGGTATGGATAGAGGAATGGCTGATAACCAGGATGCAGCGAGTGGGAATAAAGGGAACCTTTTCTGGTTGGCTACCAGTGACTAGTAATGTTCTTCAGGGGTCAGTATTGGGACTGCAGCTTTTCACATTGTTATTTAATGATTTAGGTCATGGAATTGATGGCTTTGTGACAAAAAGTTTGCAGATTATGCAAGGTGTAGGTAGTGCTGAGGAAGTAATGCGATTGCTGCAGAACTTAGACAAATTGGAAGAATGGGCAAAAAAAGTGGCAGATGGAATACACTGTTGGGAAATGTAGGATAATGCATTTTGGTAAGAGGAACAATAATGCAGACTAATACCTAAATGAGAAAATTCAAACGTCAGAGGTGTAAAGGGACTTAGGAGTCCTTGTGCAAGACTCCCAGAAGGTTAATTTGCAGTTTGAGTCTATGGTAAAGAAGGCAAATGTAATGTTGGCAGTTAGTTCAAGGGTAATAGAATATAAAAACAAGGAGATAATGCTGAGCCTTTATAAGACACTAGTCAGGCCTCACTTTGAGTATTGTCAACAGTGTTGGGCCCCATATGTCAGAAAGGATGTGTTGTCATTGGAGAGAGTCCAGTGGAGGTTCACGAGGATGATTCCGGGAATGAAGGGGTTAACGTATGAGGAGCATTTGGTAGCTTTAGGCCTGTACTCACTGGAATTTAGCAAAATGCGGGGGGTGGGGGGGGTGCAGGATCTCATTGAAAACTACCAAATGTTGAAAGGATGCGGAGACAATGTTTCCTCTGGTGGGAGTGTCCAGAACTTGAGGGTACAGTCTCAAAATTGATCCAGTATTACATGCATTTGTTGGAAAAAGTATGTGAGCCTTTTCAGTAACTGGTGTGTCTCCCCCTTGTACAGCAATAACTTCCACCAAATGTTTCCGGTAACTGTTGATCGGTCCTGCACGTCAGCTTGGAGGAATTTTAGGCCATTCCTCCTTTTACAACTGCTTCAACTCTGGGATGTTGGTGGGCTTCCTTGCATGAACTGCTTGCACAACATTCCTATAAGATTTCTATAGGTCAGGACTTTGACTCAGCGATTCCAAAACACAAATTTTCTTCTTTTTAAACCATTCTGTTGTTGATTTACCTTTGTCTTTTTCATGCATGTTACAAACGTTTGTATGAGCGTTCCATGTAATTAGTCATCATAGTGATTCATGGAAAGGAGTAATGCTAACATGTCCTGTGACTGGTGATGTGCAGGCTGTTCAAAACTAGTGAGCGCCTTATTGTAATCATTGCTGTGGCTCAAGAAGATAATTCATTCACATTTGTGAAGAGCAAGTTTTTATTTAATCTAATTTTACGAATCGAAAAGTCAGATTTCCAATTTTAGTGGTGTGTTTCTATTACAGACCAAATACAGATGACCATCTGTACAGTGAGCCAGAGGTGGCAGGACATATGAGTTCTCCAGAAGGCATTGTGCAGGAAGAACAGAGGTACTGTTTTGTAAAAGTCACAGCACTTTGCCTTTATTTATTTCTAAGTCTATTATTTCTTCATTTCCCTATGCTTTCTATTTTCAGTTTATCTGCAGGGTTATCTCTTCACCTTCATTTATTCATTCAAAGAACTTTACAGGCTTTCTATAAAGTTATATAGATTATTTTTTGATCTTGCTGTTTAAGTGAAGCCTCTCAGTAAAATTTTTCCTTGTCAGCAGTTTATTAATAAGAGCAGCTTCTGTCAGCTGCAGAAAGTGCTGAAAATACTCAGTAGATGAGCCAGCATCTGCAGAGTTTTGCTTGCTCCATTTCTAGTCCACTGTATCCTGAGACAAACTTCCTTGCTACATATGACTCAACATATTTTAATCAGGCCACCTACATTCTCATCCAAGTCATTTATACACAAAGATCCCAGAAAAGATTCAAGATTCAAATGCACTTATTACCAAAAGATGTATAAATTATACACCCTTGAGATTTGCTTGCTCGCAGGTAGCCAAGAAACCCGAAAAAACCAAATTAAAGAAATAAAATTAAAAATAAAGACCAGCACTCAATGCAAAGTGAAAGAGAAAAAAATACAAATTGTGCCAACAATTCAAGTGAACAGAAGTATTCTGAACCAAAATGAGTCCTTGGATCTGAACCCCACGGCAACATGGATGTTGCCCAAAGTTCATCACAATAACGGGCACAGGGCACAGAGCTTCAGTACCATGGAGAACGAGCAAAATTGGCTCTCATCCCGGATCCCAACTCCCTGCCTTTTCAGTTTATCTGGGCCAGTGTTTAAATAGTCCAAGCAACAGAACAGTGAAAGGATCTGGCGCCCTGGAGAGAGGATTGAAGATCGCGGAGAGCAAATGAAAATAGCTCTCACCTCTGAGCTGGGCTGGTGTTTAAGTTGTCTAAACAGCAAATCATACCCAGCACTAGGACCCAGGCACTGCTGTTGGAAAGGCTCTGGGCCCAGATTTTGCCACCCTGCAACTCGCTCCAGGCCCAGATTTTAGAATATAGAACATAGAAATCTACAGCATGTTACAGGCCCTTCGGCCTACAATGTTGTGCTGACCATGTAACCTACTCTAGAAACTGCCTAGAATTTCCCTACTACATAGCCCTCTATTTTCTTAAGCTCCATCTTCCTATCCAAGAGTTAAAGACCCTATTGTATCTGCCTCTACCACCATTGCTGGCAGGGCATTCCATGCACCCACCACTCTCTGTGTAAAAAACTTACTCCTGACATCCCCCTTGTACCTACTTCTAAGCCCCTTAAAACTATGCCCCTTCATGTTAGCCATTTCAGCCCTGGGAAAAAGCCTCTGGCTATCCACACAATCAATGACTGTCATCATCTTATGCACCCCTATCAGGTCACTTCTCATCCTCCATCACTCCAAGGAGAAAAGGCCAAGTTCACTCAAGGCACGTTCTCCAATCTGGGCAACATCCTTGTAGATCTCCTCTGCACTCTCTTTATAGTATCCATATCCTTCCTGTAATGAGGTGACCAGAACTGAACACAGTATTCCAAGTGGGGTCTAACTAAGGCAGTATATAGCTGTAACATTACCTCACGGCTTTTGAACTCAATCCCATGGTTAATGAAGGCCACCACACCATATGCCTTCTTAACAACGCTGTCAATCTGTGCAGCAGTTTTGAGTGTCCTATGGACATGATCCCCAAGATCTCTCTGATCCTCCCCGCTGCCTTACCTTTAATATTCTATTCTGTCTTCAAATTGGACCCACTGAAATGAACCACTTCACACTTATCTGAGTTGAACTCCATCTGCTACTTCTCAGCCCAGTTCTGCATCCTATCAACGTCGCACTGTAACCTCTGACAATCCTCCAGACTATGCACAACACCCCCAACTTTTGTGTTATCAGCAAACCTACTAACTCACTCTTCTACTTCCTCATCCAGGCCATTTACAAAAAATCACAAAGAGGAGGGGTCCCAAAACAGATCCCTGTAGAACATCACTGGTCAGCGACCACCATGCAGGATACAAACTATCTACAACCACCCTTTGCCTTCTGTGAGCAAGCCAATTCTGGATCCACAAAGCAAGGTCTCCTTGGATCCCATGCCTCCTTACTTTCTGAGTCAGCCTTGCTTAGGGAGCCTTATCAAATACCTTACAGAAATCCATGTACACTACGTCCACTGCTCTATCTTCATCAATGTATTTTGTTATATCCTCAATACCTGCCCTTGACCAAGCCATGCTGACTATCCCTAATCAGATTATTCAAATGCTCATAAATCCTGCCTCTCAGGATCTACTCCAACAACTTGCCCACTACTGAAGCAACTCACTACCTAAAAGTGCAGTGAAAGCAGAACCCCATATGAACCAGTGCCTGGATGAGGACTTGACCAAGGATTGGAATTGAAAAGAAATGGCCACTTAGGTTAGCATGGACAGTGGGTCTAACAGCTACCCCCACAGCTTCCAAATGTCTCTGGCTCAATGATCAGTGCAACCTATGTTACTTCCAATAACTCCTGTGTCAGCGAGGAATCCAGTTGTTTTAAACTATTCTGAATTTTAATTTGCCTTCACCTTAATGGGAAGATTCCATAGCTTAAGGCAAGCAGAGAGTGTCTCTTTAGTGAAGTACAAGAATTTACAACAACATGGGCCAGGGTGGAAGGACCATGTCCTTATCATTTGACAAGTTTACTTTTGTCCACTCCTATATTAAACATCTCAAACATTGAGATTTATTTTACTTTGTCATGGAAGACTTTATTTCAGCCTTCTTGGGCATTCTAGGTTATTTCACAAGTGATCAGTCATACACGCCAGGAGGTTCCAGTGTACATTCTGAACTGGGCTGATTTTAGGTCATAATTGACCTCTGTGCTTCAGTAAAGATGTGGACAAAATGTGCTGTTCTTCTGGAACAGAGAAGCTGCTGCTGCTGCAGATTGTCATTGCGTGATGGCAGGTTCAAGTTCAGCTTCTATCACCATTTGGCAGCCTTCAACTTTTGAGGAAAATCCGTAGTAAAATATGAAGGGCAGGAAGTCACTAAGACGGTAGGTATAATTTTTTCTCTTCATAACAAGGGGAAAAATATAACCAAGTTGGGTCTCTGCATCATTCGTCCTGGCCTCTGGAGTACTAGCCTAGTAATTAACTTCTGTGCCACCAGAGAATACAATTGTGACCTAATTGGTGAGTTGAATAATTGAAATAATCTTTGTCCTATGTATGCTGTGCCTTACTCAGCTAGAGCAGGTATCCTGTGTGTATCTGAAGTTGCCAGTCATTCCTGAATTCATGGAGTCTTACAGGTTGGAACAGACCTTTCAGTCCACGCAGTCCATGCCAGCCAAGATATCCATCAGATTTAGTTCCATTTGCTTGCATTTGTCCCTTATCCCTCTAAACGTTTCCCTTCCAAGTGCCAAATACTTCATCTCAGAGGTGGAAAAAGTGATTAAATGTTGTGAATGTCTTTGTTTCCATCATCTTCTCAGGTAGTACATTCCAGAATCCAATCATCATTGGCCAAAAACAACTCTTTCTCAGTTCTCATCTAAACCTCTTACTCATGATCTTGAACCAGTGCTCTCTAGTCTTAGACACCTTTACTTTGGGGAGTAGTTTCAAAGGTTCATTTATTATCAAGGTGTACAACTCTGAATTTCTTCTCCTCCAAGCAGCCACAAAACGAAGAAAGAAAAGAAAGGCACCACGATCATCAACCCTGTAAATCCCACCTCCCCGCATAGAAGAAAACAAACAAAAACGGAACAGACAAATCCCTTCTTCTGCCCAAAACTAGAACAAGATGGAACAGGCACATTAACCTATTTATGCCTTGATAGTTTTGATATCTTTATCAGGTCCTCCCTTAGCTTCTTTCGCTCCCAAAGAAAGCAACCTGTCAGCTTTTCAGGCTTCTCCTCATAACTGAAACATTCTGTCCCAAGTAGAGTGTGGACTCAGGGTAATATATCAGATGCACATCCCACATCACATGCATATCCCTCCCCACCTTTGGTGCAATGTACATGAGGCACTGTCTTAAGAAGGCAAAGATCCCCACAATCTAAGCCGAGGCAGCAGAGACAGGATCGTCACGAGTGTGGACCAAGTACGTCCAGAGGGGCAGATAGTCAGACAGTGTATCCATCCTTTGCAAACCCTTCAGTAGTTGCACAGACACCTGAAGAGCAGACTATCTGTTGGATGGAAGCGACCAACAACTCTGATAGAGGCAGATGCCCAGTTTTTAAGGTCACCAGTGGGAGATGATGCTTCAGCACTGTTGGCCCACCACCTCGAGGGAGTCTTGATCATAAACAGGCCAAAACTCCCGAAGACGGGTGGCAGATCAACTGATGATCCCACTGGTGATAGCATAGCACAGTTAACATCTTAATCCAGGCGTATTTTCAATTCAATTCTGTTATTCCATGGATTCCTTTCCTGCCATTGGGCAGGAAGTCCCACACCACCTGGTTCAAGAACAGCAGTCTCTCTTCAACCATTAAGATTCTTGGACCAACCTGCACAGTCCTAATTACTGCCTTAGCATTACAACCCTATGACTACTTTACAGTATACTGGCGTAAGAGATTCTGCAGAAGCTACAGATCTTGAGCAACGGGCAGAAAATGCTGGAGGAACTCAACAAGACAGGCAGCATCCATGGAGGGGCATAAACAATCATAGAACAAAAACATAGAACATAGAATAGTACAGCTCAGTACAGGCCCTGTGGCCCACATTGTTATGCTGACCCTCAAACCCTACCTCCCATATAATCCCCCACCTATTCCACGCACCAACCACTCTCTGAGTAAAAAACCTTCCTCTAATATCCCCCTTGAACTTCCCATCCCTTACCTTAAAGCCATGTCCTCTTGTATTGAGCAGTGGTGCCCTGGGGAAGCAGGCGCTAGCTATCCACTCTGTCTATTCCTCTCAATATCTTGTATACCTCTATAATGTCTCCTCTCATTCTCCTTCTCTCCAAAGAGTAAAGCCCTAGCTCCCTTAATCTCTGATCATAATCCATACTCTCTAAACCAGGCAGCATCCTGGTAAATCTCCTCTGTACCCTTTCCAATGCTTCTACATCCTTCCTATAGTGAGGCGACCAGAACTGGACACAGTACTCCAAGTGTGGCCTAAACCAGAGTTTTATAGAGCTGCATCATTACTTCGCAACTCTTAAACTCTATCCCTCGACTTATGAAAGCTAACACCCCATAGGCTTTCTTAGCTACCCTATCCACCTGTGAGGCAACGTTCAGGGATCTGTGGACATGTACCCCCAGATCCACACTACCAAGTATCCTCCCAATCGAAGGATTTTGTCCCAAAATGTCGACCGTTTATTCCCCTCCATAGAATACTGCCTGACTTGCTGAGTTCCTCTGATGTTTTGTATGTGTTGCAGTATAACTGGGCTCTTTCTTGTTATAATTATGTTCTTTCTTGTAAAAGATGTATATCATTCATTTAATTTATGCTTTTTATATGAAAGCACTGCTGAGGCCTCGCTTGGAGTATTGTGAGCAGTTGTGGGCCCCTTAGAAAGGATGTGCTGAAACTGGAGAGGGTTCAAAGGAAAGAGAAAAGAAGGAGATTTCAGAATTAAAGAGCTTGTTATATGAAAAGTGTTTGATGGCTCTGGGCCTGTATTCACTGGAATTCAGAATAATGAGGGATGACCTCATTGAAATCTATCGAATGGTGAAAGGCCCTGATAGAGTGGATGTGGAGAGAACGTTTCCTATAGTCGGAGAGTCTAAGACCAGAGGACACAGCCTTAGAGTATTAAATTGAATTGACTTTATTACTTACATTCTTCAAATACAGGAGGAGTAAAAATCTTTACGTTACGTCTCCGTTCAAATGTGCAGTTATCGTAATTTATAGTGAATATTATGAACAACAGGACAGTCAATATAACATAGAAATACAGTAACGTCAGCATGAATTAAGCAGTCTGATGGCCTGGTGGACGAAGCTGTCCCGGAGCCTGTTAGTCCTGGCTTTTATGCTGTCCTACCGTTTCCTGGATGGTAGCCCCTGAAGCAGTTTGTGGCTGGGGTGACTCAGGTCCCTAATGGGCCCTTTTTTGCACACCTGTCTTTGTAAATGTCCTGAGTAGTGGGAGGTACACATCTACATCTACCGCTCGCTGCAGAGTCCTGTGATTGAGGGAAGTACGGTTCCCATACCAGGCAGTGTTGCAGCCAGTCAGGATGCTCTCAATTGTACCCCTGTAGAAAGTTCTTAGAATCTGGGGTCCAAACCAAACTTCTTCAACCGTCTGAGGTGAAAGAGGCCCTCTAGTGCCTTTTTCACCATACAGCTAGTGTGTACAGACCACATGAGATCCTCGGTGATGTAATGCCGAGGAACTTAAAGCTGTTCACCCTCTCAACCCCAGATCCATTGATGTCTATAGGGATTAGCCTGTCTCCATTCCTTCTGTAATCCACAACCAGCTCCTTTGCTTTTGCGACATTGAGGGAGAGGTTTTTTTGACACCACTGTGTCAGGGTCATGGTGGAGCAGCGTCAATGGGCCAAATGGCCTAATACTTTTCCTGTGTCTTATGGTTTTATGGAATGTTGTCTATCTGATGCTGTTTTCTTGTGATATCACTAACAAGTTTTCATTACGCCTGCATACAAATCAAATGAAAAGCTTACTTGTGCATGACAATAAACTCGACTTTCAGTTTATCCATGCAGCATCTGACAAATCTCCTCTGTGATCTCTCCAAAGCAATCATATCCTTCCTGAAGTGTGGTGACCAAAACTGTACTCAATATTCCATATAGGACTAACCAGTGATTTATAAAGTTGTGCTAAGGCCTCCTTCCTCTTGTATTCTGTGCCTTGCTAATGAACGCAAACATTTGATATTGCATTTCCACCACCCTGTCTATCAGTGCTACCACCTTCAGAGATCTTTGGACTTGCACGCAAGATTCCCGTATTCCTTAATATTCACTCGGGTCCAACAAGGAATGGTACAAGCACTACTCTTATTAAAAACTGTGAACTGATTCATTTCACATTGATCAGTATTAAATTCCATCTGCCTGTTGTTCAATCTATCTTCAATATCCTTCCGTTGCCTAACATGTCCCCCTCACCTTCTACAACACCGCCAAGTGGTAGTCATCTGCAGACTTACTAATCATTGCTCCTACATTCACATCTAGGTTGTTAATATGCATGGATAGCTTTAAACTCTGACTTTGTTTTTACACGATTAAATTAACTGGTCATCTCCTTTGATATTTTAGATACTTTTCTTTTGTTTTACAGATTGCCAAAATTAATTATTAAAAATAATTATGCACTGTACATTTGCTTAAGTACTCTTTTTAGTTATGGCTTGTTTTTGTTCTGATTATTGTGGTTGGCTGATTCTAACCTTTATATAAATTGTATTATGTACAGTACGTCAGTGATGTCTGCACATCATGACTTGTTTGTGTTCAAGAGTATTGTATCCATTGTGATAGTATCATACTTAGGGCATAACACAGTTGGGGCAGGCCATTAATTGACAAGGAACCTATTGGGGCCAACCTTATTAGTGGCCAGAGAGCAGTAAGAGGCTGGGTATCTTGTGAGTAACTTGCTTCTTGTCACTCCAATTCTTTTCACCACCTACAAGGCACAGATTAAGAGTATGATGGTACACGTACTGCTCGACTGTGAGTACAAATCCAACAACCTCTAAAAAGCTTATCACCATCCAAGGCAATACTGTCCACTTGGTTGGTTTTCCACACACCACTCACCCTACAGTTGCATTCCTGCCAGCACCAGTGCCCAGTGGCTGCAGTGTAGCCACTAAGGCTTCTCCAAATCCACAATCTCTCCCAACTAGATGTCAAAAGAAATAATTGGTTGGATCACCAATGCCTATGTTTCCTGTAAATATATTGCCAGTGTATCACCACTAATGGATCTAAATCTTGGAACTTCCTTTTCCACTTGCATTCAGTGGTTAAAATTACAGGGTTTGTAATCTAGAAGCTTGCATGAACAATGCGGAGAGATAATTTCACATCCCATCCTTAATTTTTAGTACAGTTAATAATCAGTGGTAAAATAACCAGAAAACAATTGGCTTGTTTAAAAACCAGTATGAGACACAAAGACCCTTTATGCCTCAATGTGACTCCAAAGTAGTTGATTCCTAGCTGATCCCTGAAGTGGCCCAACAAGTCAGTCAGTTCAAAGACAAAAACAAAGCAGACATTACCTGACCTACTCGGTGCCTCAAGCATCTCCTGCTTTTGTATCAGATTTTCTTCTGTAGTAGTTTTTTGCTTCAATTTCAATTTAGGAGCAAATGGGGGAAGGGTTGTAAATGCTGATCTTGACAATTGACTAAATATCTGCTTCCATCGCCAGCCCTGACAGTGCATTCCAGGCACCCACTGCTTTTTGTATTAAAAAAAAATTGCCACACACACCTCCTTTTAACTTGCACCCCTCCCCCCCACCACCTTGAACACATGCCTCCTAGACATTTTGACACCCTGGGCAAAGGATAGCAGCTGAATGACATAACCTTATAAACTCCCACTGTGATTAAAATTCATGGAATTTGATCTTAAATTTTGTTCTATAGTTTGATGTAACATGTGTCCTTTTGTTCTACTGTATTATGTTTTGAGGCCCCTAGTTTTAATTCAGATACCACAACTAACATTGTACTAAATGTTTTGTTTTATTGCAGTGATGAGACACCAAGCATTTACCTTTCAGCGAAGATCTCCAGTTACCAGGTGAGCAAAAAGAATATGATCTCTTATTGATGGAATAAAGTACAGAATAAATTAGCATTAATATTGATACCACATAGCAGTAATCGGAATGTATGGGAACTCAAAGCCTCTATGCATCCACTATTCCCAGTGTCATGCTTTGCAAAAATTGTGTTGATAGTGGTTGGAACGCTTCAACTGTTATCATTAGTTTAGCTGACTTTAGGAATTATCTAGAGTATCTCCTACTAATTTCTGTCCAGTATTATACCTGAATAAGGATGAAATACAGTGCAGCTAAAATGCCTAACGCAGTTGAATAATCTGCTATTGTGTCATTACTTCAAGCCCTCACTAGGTTATGGCAGGGTTCTGTTCCTGAGAACTGTTTTGTATCTCAAACAGAATCCGGCCAACTGGCAACATACTGGTATTTAGGAGATACAGGAGCAAATTTTGGCCATTTGGTCCATTATGTTTACTCATTTCTTCAATCATGGCTGATTTTTTTCAACCCCATTTTCACACCACCTTCCTGTTACCTTTAACTCCTTTAATAGTTCATCTCTGCCTTAAATATACCCTATTACTAGATCTCCACAGCCCTCTATGGCAATAAATCCCACAGATTCTCTTCACCCTCTGGCTGAAGAAATTCCTTATCCTCTTAGATATAAAGGGACGTCCCTTTATTTTGAAGCTGTGCCCTCAGATCCTAGACTCTCCTACTAGTGGAAACATCTTTTCAATGTCCACTGTGTCTGGGTATTTCAATATTTATGTTTCATTAAAATTCCCTCCCCCATCCGGATGAGCAGGCCCAGAGACGTCAAATACACAGGCCAACTAAGGTCAATGTGTAGTTGAAGAAAAATGGGCTTTCAATGCCACCAGTCTCTAATACCATTAATATTATACATCAACATACACATCTTGTCCACAGTGAGATCAGGTTTGTGGAATAAGTTTGCATGTAGTTTCCATTTGAAATATGCATGGTGGAATTTGTATGTGGAATGAGAATGAATACTAATGATGTACATTATCATTGGATTGAAATTACTTTACCACGGGTGCACACTTTCCCTTGCCTATTACTTAACTTTACCTGAAGCTGTATTCATCCTGAACCTCTGTCAGCAACAAGCTGTATTGTAGGACTGCATATTTATTTAGCAAGCAGTTCATTATGTTGGTGAGTAAGTCAGTTTGTTAAACTTGAGTTTGCTGTGTTTCTATGTATTATGTATGGTATCACTTCATCTAGCTGTACACAGAGAGAAGATTTCCTTATTCACATGAAATTGCTTAACACAAGTAGATAATGTGGTAAAGATGGTGTTACGGCATACTTGCCTTCATCAGTCAGGACACTTGAGTATAAAAGCTGGGAAGTGATTTTCTAGCTATATTAAACTTCATCCACATTTGCAATATTTGGTGCAGTTCTGGCTGCTGCATCACAGGATGAATGTGAAGACTTTGAAGATGGTGCAGAAGAGGTTTACCAGACTGTTGCCTGGATTAAAGGTATCAGCCAGACATTGAGAGGCTGAGGAGAGACCTGATATAATTTTATAAAATTATGAAAAATATAGATAGGGTAGATAGTCTTTTTCCCCACCAGGTGTAATTGCCAAGTACAAGAGGGCATTGCATTAAGGCATGTATGAGTTGTGGAGGGGGTTAGTTCGAAGGAGTCCTGTGAGACAGGTCCTTTTACACAGAGTGACTCGCTTGGAATGTACTGTCAGGAGAAGTGGAGGAAGTAGACACATTCGTAGTCTTTAAGAAACACTTAAAAACATATGAACAAGTAGGTAATTAGGGGATATGAACCATGTGGACATCAGCCAGTTAGAACAGCGAGAAGAGTTTAAAAGGAGACAGTTATTTCTTCAGCGGTTTGATCAAGGCACGACTGCGCAAGCACATGGACATCAGCCAGTTAGAACAGCGAGAAGAGTTTAAAAGGAGATGGCTTTATAGAGGGGGTGTTCGAGGAACAGGCGACGGAGTAGAGGGAGGCAGAGTAGGAGGGCTTTGGTTCAGCGGAGCTTCAGCGAAAACTGGTCGAGGCGAGGTAGGTTGCCTGTGTAGAATACAGACAGGAAGTACGTGTGTGAGGCCAGTGTTCTGTACTCGGTGTCAGATGTGGGAAATCCTGGAGACCCAGCCTCCTGGACAGGCACATCTGCACCAGGTGCATCGAGCTGCAGCTCCTTAGGGACTGCGTTAGGGAACTGGAGATGCAGTTCAATGACCTTCGTCTGGTCAGGGAGAGTGAGGAGGTGATAGATAGGAGCTATAGGCAGGTTTTCACACCAGAGCCTCAGGAGACAGATAAGTGGGTAACAGTCAGGTGAGGGAAGGGCAAGAGTCAGATACTAGAGAGTACCCCTGTGTCTGTCCCCCTTAACAATAAGTACTCCTGTTTGAGTACTGTTGGGAGGGACAGCCTACCTGGGGGAGGCAACAGAGGCCGCACCTCTGGCACAGAGTCTGGCCCTGTGGCTCAGAAGGGTAGGGAAAGGAAGAGGATGGCAGCAGTAATAGGGAACTCTATAGATAGAGGGTCAGACAGGCGATTCTGTGGACACAGGAAAGAAACACAGATGGTAGTTTGCCTCCCAGATGCCAGGGTCCGGGATGTTTCTGATCGCGTTCATGATATCCTGAAGTGGGTAGGTGAACAGCCTGAGGTCGTGGTACATATTTGTACCAGCGACATAGGGAGGAAATGGGAGGAGGTCCTGAAAACAGACTACAGAGAGTTTGGAAGGAAATTGAGAAGCACGACCACAAAGGTAGTAATCTCAGGATTACTGCCTGTGTCACATGACGGAGTATAGGAATAAAATGAGGTGGAGGATAAAGGCGTGGCTGAGGGATTGGAGCAAGGGGCAGGGATTCAGATTTCAGCATCATTGGGACCTCTTTTGGTGCAGGTGTGACCTGTACAAAATCAACAGGTTGCACCTGATCCCAGGGGGACCAAATCCTGGCGGGGAGGTTTGCTAAGGCTACTGGGGAGAGTTTAAACTAGAATTGCTGGGGGGTGGGAACTGAACTGAAGAGACGGAAAAAGAGGCAGTTGGCTCACAAATAGACAAAGCTTGGAGACAGTGCAAGAGGGAGGATAGGCAGGTGATAGAGAAGAGTGATAGAGACCGATGGTTTGAGCTTTGTCTATTTTAATGCAAGGAGTATTATGAACAAAGAGGATGAGCTTAGAGCGTGTATCAGTACTTGAAGCTAACATGTTGTGGCCATTACAGAGACTTGGATACCTCAGGGGCAGGAATGGTTACTTTGAGTGCCAGGCTTTAGATGTTTCAGAAAGGACAGGGAGGGAGGCAAAAGAGGTGGGGGTGTGGCACTATTGACCAGATATAGTGTCATGGCTGCAGAAAAGGAGGAAGTCATGGAGGGTTTGTCTACAGAGTCTTTGTGGGTGGAAGTTAGGAGTAGGAAGGGGTCAATAACTCCACTGGGTGTTTTTTATAGACCACCCAGTAGTAACAAGGACATCGAGGAGAAGATAAGGAGACAGATTCTGGATAGGTGTGATAATAAGTGTTATCGTTGTGGGAGATTTTAATTTCCCAGACATTGATTGGCATCTCCCAAGAGCAAGGGGTTTAGTTGGGGTGGAGTTTGTTAAGTGTATTCAAGAAGGTTTCTTGACACAATGTGTAGATAAGCCTACAACAGGAGAGGCTGTACTTGCTTTGGTTGGGAAATGAACCTGGTCAGGTGTCAGATCTCTCAGTGGGAGAGCATTTTGGAGATAGTGATCACAATTCTATCTCCTTTCACCATAGCATTGGAGAGAGATAGGAACAGACAAGTTAGGAAAGTGTTTAATTGGAGTAAGGGGAATTATGAGGCTATCAGGCAGAAACCTGGAAGCATAAATTGGGAACAGATGTTCTCAGGGAAATGTACGGAAGAAATGTGGCAAATGTTCAGGGGATATTTGCGTGGAGTTCTGCATAGGCACATTCTAATGAGACAGGGAAAGGATGGTCGGGTACTTGAACCATGATGTAGAAAGGCTGTTGTAAATCTAGTCAAGAAGAAAAGAAAAGCTTACGAAAGGTTCAGAAAACTCGGTAATGGTAGAGATCTGGAAGATTATAAGGCTAGCAGGAAGGAGCTTAAGAATGAAATTAGTAGAGCCAGAATGGGCCATAAGAAGGTCTTGGCGGACAGGATTAAGAAAAATCCTAAGGCATTCTACAGGTATGTGAAGAGCTAGAGGATAAGACGTGAGGGAATAGGACCAATCAAGTGTGACAGTGGAAAAGTGTGTATGGAACCGGAGGAGATAGCAGAGGTATTTAATGAGTACTATGCTTCAGTATTCACTATAGAAAAGGACCTTGGTGATTGTAGGGATGATCTACAACAGACTGAAAACCTTGAGCATGTAGATATTAAGAGTCACTGGGACCGGACAAGATGTACCCCAGGCTACTGTGGGAGGCAAGGGAGGAGATTGCTGAGTCTCTGGTGATGATCTTTGTATCATCAATGGGGGCGGGAGAGGTTCCGGAGGATGGGAGGGTTGCAGATGTTGTTCCCTTATTCAAGAAAAGGAGTAGAGATAGCCCAGGAAATTACAGACCAATGAGTCTTACTTCAGTGCTTGGTAGGTTGATGGAGAAGATGCTGAGAGGCAGGATTTATGAACATTTAGAGAGCCATAATATAATTAGGAATCGTCAGTATGGCTTTGTCAAAGGTAGGTGTTGCCTTACAAGCCTAACTGAATTTTTTGAGGATGTGACTAAACACATTGATGAAGAAAGAGCAGCAGATGTAGTGTACATGGATTTCAGCAAGGCATTTTACAAGATACCCCATGCAAGCTTTATTGTGAAAGTAAGGAGGCATGGGATCCAAAGGGACATTGCTTTGTGGATCCAGAACTGGCTTGCCCACAGAAGGCAAAGAATGGTTGTAGATGGGTCATATTCTGTATGGAGGCTAGTGACCAGTGGTGTGCCTCGGATCTGGCCTGGGGCCCCTACTGTTCGTGATTTTTATAAATGACCTGAATGAGGAAGTGGAGGAATGGGTTAGTAAATTTGCTGATGACGCAACGGTTGGGGGTGTTGTGGATAGTGTGGAGCGGTGTCAAGAGTTACAACAGGACATTGATAGGATACAAAACCTGGCTAAGAAGTGGCAGATGGAGTTCAACCCAGATAAGTTTGAAGTGGTTAATTTTGGTAGGTCAAATATGATGACAGAATATAGTATTAATGGTAAGACTTTTGGCAGTGTGGAGGATCAGAGGGATCTTGGGGTCCAAGTCCATGGGACACTCAAAGCTGCTGCACAGGTTGACTCTGTGGTTAAGAAGGCGTATGGTGCATTGGCCTTCATCAGTTGTGGGATTGAGTTTAGGAGCCAAGAGGTAATGTTGCAGCTATATAGGACCCTGGTCAGACCCCACTTGGAGTACTGTGCTCAGTTCTGGTCGCCTCATTACAGGAAGGATGTGGAAACCATAGAATGGATGCAGAGGATGTTGCATGGATTGGGAAGCATGCCTTATGAGAATAGGCTGAGTGAAGTCGGCCTTTTCTCCTTGGAACGACGGAGGAGGAGAGGTGACCTGATAGAGGTGTATAAGATGATGGGAGGCATTGATTGCTTGGATAGTAAGAGGCTTTTTCCGAGGGCTGAAATGGCTAGCACAAGAGGGCACAGTTTTAAGGTGCTTGGTAGTAGGTACAGAGGAGATGTCAGAGGTAAGTTTTTTACCGAGCCTGTGGTAAATGCGTGGAATGGGCTGCCAGTGACAGTGGGGGAGCCAGATCCGATAGGGTCTTTTAAGAGACTCCTGGATATGTACATGGGGCTTAGAAAAATAAAAGGCCATGGGTAACCCTAGGTAATTTCTGAAGCTAGGACATGTTCGGCACAGCTTTGTGGGCCGAAGGGCCTGTATTGTGTTGTAGGTTTTTCTGTGTTTTTATGGAAAAGGGTATAGTCAACATTTTGGGCTGAGACCCTCCACAGTCTTGATGAAGGGTCTCGGCCCAAAACATCAACTATACTCTTTTCCAGAGATGCTGAGTTCCTCCAGCATTTTGTATGTGTTGACTTATTCATTGAATTAGTGAATTTTTCCTTCTCATTGAATTAGTGAATTTTTCATTCTCATTGAATTAATGAATTTTTGTGCTGGGTACTGTGACAGCCCTAAAGAAGGTTTTTCCATGTAATTTATTGTGGATTCAATAGACAAAAGAAAGTGAATTCCTCTAAATCCCAGATCCATTGAGAATTCTGTTCTCCTCATGCAATCTAAACTTCTTGCCAGTGAAATGCAGTTTGGTTTGCTGCAGAGCAAACTGAGTCCCAATACAGCCAACAGACAAAGGAGACGTTGTGTTGCATTGTTGTGACTGGATGCCTGGCCATGAGCAAATAACTTGCTAATCCTCCATACGGTTTGGCTATATGAAATTCAACAGGATATTTTGAATGTTTAATGGCCTGTGTTGCGTACTTTACAGAAAGGAAGTTCCATGGTGGAGCTGGAGTTTCAGAGAAAGCGTGAGATCATGCTGGAGAAAGCAAGGCACGAAGCTCAAGTTGCATCCCATCGGCTGAAATGGCAGAAGTCCAAGCAGGTGCTAAAATGATTTAGTAGTTAGTGGTGATCAAAAGCTTCATGCTGGAGCTCAAGAATTGAAAAGTCTCCAGATGCTGGAAATCTGATATGAAATTTAAAAATGTGAATCAGGTAGCATCTGTGGAAAGAGAAATGAGAGTTTTACAGCAGAGAAACAGGCCCTTCAGCCCAACTCATCCATGCCGACAAACAGAGTTAACATTTCAGGTCATATCTGAACTGGGAAGGAAAGATATAAAGGGCAATTTTAAGTTGCATTGAATATGGTAGGAAGGATCAACATGACCAAAACAGGGTGAGACTCTGTCAAATGTGGCATTTAAATGGATATTATGTAATGTGGCAGTGGGACATACCTGGCAGGTCAGAGTATACTAATGGCTTCTTCTGTTTCTCAACTGGCCATTCATGGTATACATCATCCACTGGTGAGTTTGACTCCATTTGTACACTGTGACCTTGTGTTAGCAAGGTGCAATGCAGATATTCTCCACTGGCCCCATTTTCACATTTTACCTACTACAACTATTTCATGTGTTCTCTCTACTATCTCTGCAACTTTAAACTCCCTTTTTCGTTTATCTTTCTCAGTTCTCCAGTCAGATGTTAACCCTGTGTGTTTCTCGCCACAGACTTGCTGTGTTTTCTCAGTATTTATTTCTGATCTGTACAGTCTCCTATTATATTCTGTCCTCTAACTTTTAACTCATTGTATTGAGCCCTTGCTTCCTGCCTTGCTTTCCAGCTCCACCCTGCAAAACAAAATCCCACCATTCTTTCAATGTCCTGGTACAAGAGTTACATTTTCTACAGAAATTATATTCAGGTGTCCTATTAAGGAATTGAATTAACTAGGTCAGCAGTCTTTACCTGGACTTTGATTTGTGTAACAATCTTAAGCAGTTACTTGCTGGTTAATGTTTGTATGCATTTTCTACTCCATTCCAACAGTTGTGTCTGAAACTACCAAGGCTCTAGAGACGGATTAATGCCAGTTGTCTGTTTGCAATGAAGCTAGTGGGTTACTTCTCTCTTTTTATTATTAAGTGGTGCCTCAATGGTTTAGATTCAGCTTGATCACAATCAGAAAATACCTTCTGAGCACCCATTCATCTTTAATACTGCAGTAAAATTTTTCAAGATTTAATGCATTGAAATCAAAGATCCGACAGCTGATAAAAGTGTTTACTTTGTAGTGCTTCTGATTTGTCTCCTTTCTCATTAGAGTCACCTTGTTCTATAATTGCCTCTTTCATTTTCTGATGCATATTCCACTGGATTTGCTGTAATTGATCCAAGACACTTTAAAATCTTTTATACAACATCGTTGATAATTTACTTATTAAATTGTTCCATACAAGGAAACAATATAAGATCCTAAGCAATCTCGACAAACTGGTGCCATTTTGGGTACCCATTTGAAGCAAAAATGAAGTAAATTTGTTTTCTCTTGCAGGATCATGAGTCTTTGTTCCTTACTGGGCAGTGGAAACAGAGACTTGAACGTCTATGTCTTAGAGATAAGCAAGGAGGTGAAAATTAGAGGGTGTAGGCTGGATTGTGGAATAGAGGATATAAACTGATCAACGACAAGTTACTGATGACAAAGCAGGCCTGAGGAGCTAAGTAGCCTACTCTTTCAATTAGTAAAGAACGGCTGGCATGATAGCCCCATGACTGTGTGGGTTTCCTCCAGGTGCTCCAGTTTCCTCCCACATTTCAAAGATGATTGGATTAGTAGGTCAGTAGGTTATGGGAGTAATTGGGTGGCAGGGGTCTCATTGGAAGGGCCTGTTACTGTGCAGTATCTAAATAAAATAAGAGTTGTGCATTTTCAAGCATTTATTCTGGGAATACAGACATCACTGGCAAAGGTAGCATTTATGTCTGATTTGAAAAGCTATCAAAGCTTGCAAAGTGATCTGTTGTTGCTTTGCTCGCGCTTGAGTGCTTGGTGGTGGTGCCGATGCTTGCTCTTATTTTGTTTGTAGGGGAGGGGCGACTGTTGCTCGCTGCCGCTTACGCACGGGAGGGATGGGGGGACTTCAGGGTTTTTACGTTTAACCATTGTTCGTTCTTTGGAGCACTTCTCTGTTTTTGTGGATGTTTGTGAAGAAAAAGCATTTCAGGATGTATATTGTATACATTTGTCTGACATTAAATTGGACCTTTGAAAATGGGCTGAAGGAATTTAATGCAGCCAAGCGTGAGCTGCTGCCCTTTGGGAGGGTAAGCCAGGGTAGGACTTGCACTGTAAATGGTAAGTCACTGAGAACAGTGGCTCCTGCAAGTACACGCCCATAATTCCTTGAAAGTGGCGTCGTGTCATAAAGAGTGCTTTTGGCGCATTGGCCTTCATAAATCAGAGCATTGAGTACAGGAGATGGGATGTTATGCAGAAGTTTTATATGATGCTAGTGCACCAGAATTTAGAATATTGTGTGCACTTCTGGTCACCTACCTACAGGAAAGATACAATCAATAAACTTGAGAGAGTCCGGAGAAAATTTACAAGCATGCTGTTGGGACTTGACTTGTGAGCTATAAGGAACTGTTGAACAGGTTAGGACTTTATTCACTGGACCACAGATGCATGGGGGAAGATCTTATAGGGGTGTAGAAAATTATGAGGGGTATAGGTAGGGTGAATTCTTACAGGCTTTTTCTCAGGTTGGGTGAGACAAGAACTCGTGCTTATAGCTTTAGGGTGAAAGAGGAAATATTTAATGGGGATCTGAGATGGATCTTCTCTCAGAGGTGGTGCAAGTCTGGTCTGAGCTGCTAGCAGAAGGATAGATGCGAGTTCAGTTGTAACATTTAAGAGAAGTTTGGATGAGGAAGATATGGAGGCTCCAGGTGAAGATAGAAGGGACTCAGCACAAGAAAGGCCAGCAGGGATTGGATGGATTGAAAGGCATGTTTCTGTGCTGTAGTGCTCTATAACTCTTTGACAAGTTAGTGTTAGGCCTCCTTGAAGTAAAAGAGCTCCCACAGATCAGCTGGGTAATATTTAGAGTCATTGAGCTCAAAGCAGGCCTTTCTCAATGACTGCATTGGAGTACGATTTACAGTGAAATGTGATGGTGATCCCTTGCATCTAGTGCTCTAGCAATTCTCCACTCAGTTTTATCTGTGACTTGTGACTTGTTATGAGATCTAAGTTTGATCTTCCCTTTCCCGATATATGATCAGTTACCAAATTGAATGTTCAAAGTATTTCCTTTCTTTTATTTTCACCTGTTCTGATATCTACATAGAATACTAATGAGAGTATGGAGAAGAATGAGACAGAAAATGAGGTGAGTGCCCTTGAGAAAATCTGACAAATTGAATTTAATGGAATTGACTTTATTACTTATATCCTTCATATACATGAGGAGTAAAAATCTTTATGTTATGTCTCCATCTAAATATGCAATTTATAATAAATATTGCATACAACAGGATAGGCAATATAACATAGAAATACAGTTGTGTGAGCATGAATTAAGCAGTTTGATGGCCTGGTGGCAGAAGCTGTCCTGGAGCCTGTTGGTCCTGGCTTTTACGTTGCGGTACCACTTCCCGGATGGTAGCAGCTGGAATAGATTGTGGTTGGAGTGACTCGGGTCCCCAGTGGCCCTATTTACACATCTGTCTTTGTAAATGTCCTGAACCGTGGGAAATTCACATCTACAGATTCGCTGGGCTGTCCTCACCACTCTCTGCAGAGTCCTGCAATTGAGGGAAGTACAGTTCCCATACCAGGTAGTGAGTGATACAGCCAGTCAGGATGCTGTCAATTCTGCCGCTGTAGAAAGCCCTTAGGATTTGGGGGCCCATACCAGACTTCTTCAACCATCTGAGGTGAAAGAGGTGCTGTTGTGTTTTTTTCACCACACAGCTGATATGTACAGACCATGAGAGATCTTCAGTGATGTTTATGCTGAAGAACTTAAAGCTGTTCACTCTCTCAAACCCAGATCCATTGACACCAATAGCCTGTCTCCATTCCTCCTGTGGTCCACAACCAGCTGCTTTGTTTTTGCAACATTGAGGGGGAGGTTGTTTTCTTGACACCACTGTATCAGGGTGGTGACTTCTTCTCTGTAGGCTGCCTCATTATTATTTGAGATTAGGCCAATCAGTGCAGTGTCGTTATCAGATTTAATTTGCAGATTGGAGTTGTGAATGGTGACACAGTCACGAGTATACAGAGCGTAAAGGAGGGGGCTTAGGACACAGCCCTGAGGGGCACCTGTGTTGAGTGGCAGAGTTGAGGGAGCCCACTGTTACCACCTGCTGGCGAGCTAACAGGAAGTTCAGGAACCAGCTACACAAGGCAGGCTGAAGGTCTCTGAGCTTCTTATCGAACCTGAAGGGAATTATGGTGTTGAATGCTGAACTGTAATCCAAGAACAGCATTCTCACATAAGCATCCTTCTTCTCCGGGTGTTTAAGGACGGTGTGTAGAGCAGTGACTGTTGTGTCATCTGTCGATCGGTTGTGTCAGTAGGTGAATTGTAGAGAGTCCAGTTTGGGTGGTAACATGCTGCAGATGTCGTCCTTAACCAGCCTCTCAAAGTATTTGCTTATTATTGAGGTGAGTGTGGCAGGATGCCAGCCGTTCAAACACGTTACCTTGGTCTTTTTAGGTACAGGGACAATGGTGGATGTTTTGAAGCAGGAGAGCACTCTACACTGGGAAAGGGAGAGATTAAAAATATCTGTAAACACACCTGCCAGTTGTGTTGTGCATTAATTCATACAGTTTAATCAGAACAAAATTGTTCCATCTTCCTCATATGCCACCAATTCCCCCTTTCTTCCCACCCTTAGAACATACCCATCCACATTCCATAAAAAGTGCATAAATATTCTGATCCAGCATTGTACTGCACCTTGTTTTTATTTGGTTAAGGTAAATAATATTTGGTTTAAGTAGCAATTTTAAAAGCAGACTAGTCCTGCAGGTAACAAATTCATATGCATGTTAGCTTGCTGGTTTAAGCAGTGATGGGAAATTGTAGCATCATTTTACACTAATAGGAAACCACTGTGTCCAAAGCTACTTGGTCAAACGTGTTTGAAAGTGGTATTGAGTGTATTAACTATACTTGTACATTACATACTGTCTCATAGGTAGAGAGCCACAAAGCTTTTCAGTGCTGTTGAATGCAAATAGCTAGGTATGTGCAGTGACGGTAGAAGATGAATGGGGACATCATAACTTTAGAGAAAATACAGAGGAAATTTACCTGGATGTTGCCTGGACTGGAGGACATACCTTATAGAATATAGAACATAAAACAGTACAGCACAGGAACAGGCCCTTCGGCTCACACTGTTGTGCCAACCAGCTAAAAAGTAAATCAAAAATGATGTCTTATGAAGATAGGTTGAGTAAGTTAGGGTTTTTCCTCTTTGGAGTGAAAGAGGATGAGATGAGGCTTGATGGAGGTGAACTGTTTGATAAAAGGCATACATCGAGTGGACGGCCAGAGATTTTTCCCCAAGGTGCATCATTTTAAGGTGATTTCCACTTTAAGGTGATGCTGGTGAAGCACAGTAACAACTTGTTGGCAGCCAAAACAACTATAAATACCTTTATTAATCACATTTTTTCTCAAAAACGATCATTTCTATCAATAGCCTGTAACTTCCCTTTTGGAATCGAGCTTTTGCACTGCTTGTACGAGCTGCCATTTTTTGTGGTGTGAACTGAAGTCTCGAAGGTGCATTACAGTTGCAACATGACAAGTATGGGCCAATCCGAAGTGGTGTAGCCCAGGCCTGAGAGTGGGAAACAAGCCAGTGTTTGCCTGCTAGAGTGGAATTGGAGACAACTGGAAGCGGCAGAGTCGCAGGGGTGAGGTGCAGGCCTGAGAGTGAGGAACAAGTCAAGGTTTGACTAATGTAAGTGCTGGGCCAAATTGGAAAGGTTGAGTATGGGCTAAATGAGGCAGCAGGGCCCGGGCCGGAGAGCTGACCGAAGTGGCTGGCCCGGATCTGACAACGAGGAACGACCTACTGATTGGCCAATTCAAGCACCAGGCCAGATTGAAATGTTCAGGGTGTTGGGGCTAGAGGCAAGGGACAGACCAGTGTTCAGCTTGTAACTAGGCGAAGTTTACTCATTTCTGGGCTGAACTGAGGCTGTGGCCTGCAAGTAACAGGCTTCTTGATCAGCTGCAGTGATGACTGGCATTGTGACTGTGGACAATCTTTCGTGAATTTCAGTTCTAAATGTTAGTTGCTTACTTTCATTGTTTGCACAATTTGTTTTCATCTTCTGCACTTTAATGGGTTCTATTGGGTTTCTTTTTTTTTAGTCCATAGGACATAGGAGCAGAATTAGGCTATTTGGCCCATCGGGTCTGCTCTGCCATTCAGTCATGGCTGGTCTTATTCTCCCCTGCTCAGCTCCACTCCCGGACCTTCTCCCCATAACCTTTGATGCCGTGTCCAATCAAGAGCCTATCAAGTTCTGCCTTAAATACACCCAACAACCTGACCTCCACAGCTGCCTGTGGTAACAAATTCCACAAATTCACCACCCTCTGGCTAAAGAAATTTCTCCGCATCTCTGTTTTAAATGGACACCCCTCTATCTTGAGGCTGTGTCCTCTTGTCCTGGACTCCCCCACGATAGGAAACATCCTTTCCACATCTACTCCGTCTAGGTATTTCAACATTCGAAAGGTTTCAATGAGATCCCCTCCTTGTCCTTCTAAATTCCAGCGAGTACAGACCCAAAGCCATCAAATGTTCTTCGTATGATAGATAGATATACTTTATTAATCCCGAGGGAAATTTGGTTTCGTTACAGCCGCACCAACCAAGAATAGAGCATAAATATAGCAATACAAAAATGTATGATAACCCATTCAGTTCTGGAATCATCCTTGTGAACCTCCTGTGGACCTTTTCCAATGCCAGTACATCTCTTCTAAGATAAGGAGCTCAAAGCTGTTCACGTAGTCAAAGTGATGCCTCACCAGTGGCCCATAAAGCCTCTGCATCACATCCCTGCTCTTGTATTCCAGATCTATTGAAATGAAATGAATGCTAACATTGCATTTGCCTTCCTCACCACTAACTCAACCTGCAAGTTAACCTTTAGGGTGTTCTGCACAAGGACTCCCAAGTCCCTTTGCATCTCTGATTTTTGGATTTTCTCCCCATTTAGAAAATCCAAATATGTCAAGTTCCTTCTGCAGCCTAGCAGTTTCCTCAACACCTGCCCCTCCACCAATCTTCATATCATCTGCAAACTTGGCAACAAAGCCATCTATTCCATCATCTAAGTCATTGATATACAGCATTAAAAAAAAAGTGATCCCAACACCAACCGCTGTGGAACACTACTAGTCACTGGCAGCCAACCGGACAAGGATCCTTTTATTCCCTCTCACTGCCTCCTACTAATCAGCCAGTGCTCTAACCATGCCAGTAACTTTCCTGTAATACCATGGGCTCTTAAATTGGTAAGCAGCCTCATCTGTGGCACCTTGTCAAAAGCCTTCTGAAAGTCTAAATATACAACATCCACTGCAACCCCCTTATCTATCCAACTTGTAATTTCACAAATAATTCCAACAGGTTCATCAGGCAGGATTTTCTCTTACGGAAACCATACTGCATTTGTCCTATCTTGTGCTGTGTCACCAAATACTCCATAACCTCATCCTTATCAATTGACTTCAACATCTTCACAACCACTGAGGTTAGGCTAACTGGTCTATAATTCCCTTTCTGCTGCCTCCCTCCTTTCTTAAAGACGACAGTGACATTTTCAATTTTCCCATCCTCTGGCACCATGACACAGTCCATTGATTTATGGAAGATCATTACTAATGCCTCCACAATTTCTACTGCTACCTCTTTGAGAACCCTTGGGTGCAGTTCATCTAGTCTGGGTAACTTATGTACCCTTAGGTCTTTCAGCTTTTTGAGCACCTTCTCCCTTGTAGTAGTAACTGCACCCACTTTTCTTCCCTCACACCCTTCAACACCTGGCATACTGTCAGTGTCTTCCACAGTGAGGACTGATGCAAAATACTCATTCAGTTCATCTCCCATCTCCTTGTCCACCGTTATTTCTCTGGCTTTATTTTCTAGCAGTCCTATATGCACTCTCATCTCTCTTTTATTTTTTACATACTTGAAAAAACTTTTACTATCCACTTTGATATTGTTTGCTAGCTTGCTTTCATATTTCATCTTTTCACTCCTAATGATTCTTTTAGTTGCTCTCTGTAGTTTTTTTTTAAAGCTTCCCAGTGACCTATCTTCCTGCTAATTTTTGCTTTGTTGTATGCCCTCTGTTTTGCTTTGACTTCCCTTGTCAGCCACGATTGTACTATTTTGCCATTTGAGTATTTCTTCATTTTTGGAATACATATATATTGCACCTCCCTCATTTTTCCCAGAAAGTCATGCCATTGCTAATCCGCTGTCAACCCTGCCAGCTTCTCCTTCCAATTTACTTTGGCCAACTCCTCTCTCATAGCACTGTAATTTTCCTTACTGCACCGGAATACTGCTATGTCAGATTTTACTTTCTCCCTATCAAATTTCAAGTTGAACTCAGTCATATTGTGATTACTGTCTCCTGAGGGTTCTTGTACTTTAAGCTTCCTAGCCGCCTCCGGTTCATTACATAACCCCCAATCCAGTATCACTGTTCCCTGAGTAAGCTCAGTGACAAACTGCTCTAAAAAGCCATCTTGTAGGCATTCAGCAAACTCACTCTCTTGAGATCCATTACCAACCTGATTTTCCCAATCGACCTGTATGTTAAAATCTCCAATGACCATCATAACCTTGTCCTTTTGACACACCTTTTCTACTTCCTGTTGTGATCTGTGGTTCAAACCCCAGCTACTTTTGAGAGGCCTATATATCACTGCCATCAAGGCCCTTTTATCCTTGCTGTTACTTAACTCAACCCACAAGGATTCAACATCTTCCAATCCTACGTCACATCTTTCTACTGATTTGATGGGATTATTTTTACCAGCAGAGACTACCTTCCTATTGGACATTCAGCTCCCGACTACAACCATCCTCCAGCCATGATGCAGTGATGGCCACAACATCATACCTGACAATCTGTAGTAGTGTAACAAGATCATCCACCTTATTTCTTACACTCTGTGCATTGAGTATAACACTTTGAGTACTGTATTTGCTACCCTTTTTGATTCTGCATCCCTAATGCAGTGATACTCACCCTGCTGGTTGCAATTATGTCCTATCATCTGCCTGCCCTTCCTGACAGTCTTTCTGCATGCTATCTTTGCTTTTTTTACCATTTGACCTATCCTGAATCCCTTCACACCGGTTTTCACCCCCCTGTCAAATTAGTTTAAACCCTCCCCAACAGCTCTAACAAACATGTCCATGGGAATATTGGTTCCCCTTGGGTTCAGGTGCATCGCATCACTTTTGAACAGGTCGTACCTCCCCCAGAAGAGATTGCAATGATCCAAGAACCTGAAGTCCTGCCCCAGCTTCTCAGCCACACATTAATCTGCCAAATAATCCTGTTTCTACCCTCACTAGCGCATGGCACAAGCAGCAATCCAGAAATTACTACTCAGGAAGTGCTGCTTCTCAGCTTTCTACCGAGCTCTCTAAATTCTCTTTTCAGGACATTTTTAGCTTCCAATAAGGAGACAGATCTCAAGATTGTATATAGTATACATACTTTGATAGTTAAAATCGAAGTTAAAAGTATAAGGGAGATGTCAGAAGTACATTCTTTGTATCAGAGAGTGTTGGGTGTCTGAGACACCCTGCCAGTGGTGGTGGAAGAGGCAGATACAGAGCGGCATATAAGAAACTCCTGGATGATGTACAAATGGAGGGCTATATAGGAGGGAAGGGTGATATTGATCTTAGAGTAGGTTAAAAAAAAACTCTCAACATTGTGGGCTGCAGGCCTGTACTGTTCTGTAATGTTCTATGTAACTCTGAAGTATGACTAACTGAACTTTTCTGTGTAAGTTATTTAAAATTCTGAATATCTAATACATTTTACTTCAGCTGATGTTACATTTGAAATGCAAATAACAATGGTTACACCTGCAGCCAAGGAATATTACCCACTAATTTTTATAGGCATCTGTTAGTCTCGTGAGACCATGGATTTGCGCCTTGGAAGGTTTCCAGGGCGCAGACCTGGGCAAGATTGTATGGAAGACCGGCAGTTGCCCATGCTGCAAGTCTCCCCTCTCCACGCCACTGAGGTTGTCCAAGGGAAGGACACTAGGGCCGATACAGCTTAGCACCAGTGTCGTCGCAGAGCAATGTGTGGTTAAGTGCCTTGCTCAAGGACACAACACGCTGCCTTAGCTGAGGCTCAAACTAGCGACCTCCAGATCACTAGACCAGCACCTTAACCACTTGGCCATGCGCCAACACTACCCACTACTACCACCAGTAGATTATAGTTGATAACTCTAATATTACTGAAAATTTAAGAATCTATTATCTAGATATAAAATCAAGAGAATATATCATTTTCACTTTGGAAGTAGAATATCTCACTATTTTCTGGTGTGATTACTTCCCAACCTCTGACCGGATCCCACAAAAAATTACTATTTTTCGCAGTACCCATTAATAGCACAATGGAAAATAGAATCAACTCTTTACTACATCACTTAAGTTATCATTTTTAAGCTCAGGTCCCCTAAGAATATCCTGCTTATAATTAATGTAAATAATCAGCTCATTTCAGATTAGAAGTAATGTTCACAAGCTAGTTTTCTGAAGCTAGCTTTTCCTTTTTATTGTAATAAGTAATATAATTTATTTTTAACACGTCTGCCAATGTTTTAATTAACAATTTAACTTCAGAATTCAAAGTTACTCACACCACAAATGAAGTTCAACAGTGCTGTATCCCCAAAAAAAGGCAAAGTTTCATTTTCAGCTAAAGCATCTGTGGAAAGGATAAATCCTCACAGTATTTACAAAGTGTACACATTTGTTTTCTGATACCAAATATCAGTGAATTGTTGAACACATAATCAGTTGGAAATGTTCTGATTAAACAACCTGAATTATATAACAAATCATATGTAGAGGGAACCGAGTTCATCAGCTGCATGATGACAATTGAACTGAGTTTTATTTTTAATGTCATTTGAAAACCTACAGGATGAGAAGAAGACTCCCGCAGTCACACCTACGTTGTCTCCTGATGCATCACCCACAGCCCCCTTTGGGCTGAAGCCAAGATCTGGTAAGTCATTCTTTGAATTTCAGTTGCATTAAGAGACAGCCACCCTCCTCTAGAACCCTGTGCAATAGGTTTATAAGCATTTCTTAAAGAATGCATCTATTTAGACCGGTTTGCTAAAGGGAGCTCTTGGTTTATGGTGAGTGTTGTGGGAAAGGCTCAGACTCATTGGGGAAATTTTCCAGGAGTGGAAAGCTCACTTCCCTTTGCAATCCATGCATTGAAATGCAACCATCTGCAAAGTATAATCATGTGCTTGGCTCCTATTCTCGGTGGACTTGGGATGAAGGGCATCCATGGTTGGATGTCATTCCACCAAGGGTAAGGGCTAATAACCCTACCACCCCTCATATCAGCAAGTCTTTGGTGGGTTTCAGGATCTGAGTTCTGTGAGTCCAGGAGGCACAAGGGCTGGTGATCCTCAAGGTATACAGTTGATGTGACCGGAATTCAAGGCTTACGTTCAGGGTCTTGGTCTTTGGAGAGTCCAGACTTCGGGATTCCTTCATCGGCAAAGCCTGGAGTTCAGTCCCATTCGTTGTCATTGGCTTAGTCCTGGGGCTGATAATGAAGATTGAAGCCCAACAGTCAGTTTGTAGTCTGGGAGTCAAGGCTGGATGGCTGGAACCCTAGGTCTGTCAGTCTGCAAGTCCACTGGGGAAGTTGAAGGCCCAATGTCTGCAAGTCTGCTGAAGGCCTGCGGTTGGAGGGCTGTTTGTGTGTGTGAGGGGGTGGGAGAAACAGGGCTTGTTTTCCTGTTGTTTTGTTGCTGTTTGTGTTGTTCTGTGAACTTGGTGGGCATGCTGTGCTGGTGCCGGAATAAGACCATGAATGGAGCAGAATTAGGCCATTCGGCCCATCAAGTCTTCTCCACCATTTCTTCATAGCTGATTCAACTTTCCTCTCAGCCACATTCTCCTGCCTTCTCCCCATAATCTTTCGCACCTTGACCAATCAAGAATCTATCTACTCTCACCTTAAATACACCAAAAGAGGCGGGAGGAGAAGATGGCAGCGCGCCTCTGTGTGCGCAGCCCTCCGGTGAAAAATGATATCGTATCTGTTAAATAGGGGCCGTGGACAATTCTGATTTGATGGAGTATGGACGTGAAAGAACAGAGAAACATCTGGAGAAATTTCTGAAATGCCCGTTTGCTGCTGTCGTTACTGTGTGGTCGGGAATCTTTCGGAGGGTAGGCCTCAAAATCCCCAGCCTTGCCTGCTTTTGGCGACCGAGAAGGAGGTCGAATCGCTCAGTACTCGGTGTCGGAGAGCTGATCAGAGCTTGAAGTTTTTGGATGACTCAGAGTCGGATTGTGGTCAGCATGGCAGGGAGAGTTTTTCTTCCTTCTCCCATCTGCGTGAGATGTGGGACATTTGAGAAACTTTGAACTTTACTGTGCTCATGGACTTCTTCATCAAGTTATGGTATTGTGCACTGTTGTAACTATATGTTATAATTATGTGGTTTTGTCAGTTTTTTTCAGTCTTGGTCTGTCCTGTGTTTTGTGATATCACACTGGAGGAAATAATGTATCATTTCTTAATGCATGCATTACTAAATGACAATAAAAGAGGACTACGTGTCTTCATAATCTAAAAATGACTTGTCCTCTACATCTGCCTGTGGCAACGATTTCCACAGATTCACCACCTTCTGGTTAAAGAAATTCCTCCTCACCTCTAGGCTTTTCAACATTCACTGGATTTCAGTCAGATCCTCCTCATACTTCTAAATGCCAGCAAGTACAAGCCCAGAGCTATCAAACGCTCCTCATACAATAACCCAATCATTCCTGGAATCATCCTCATGAACTTTCTCTGCACTCTGTCCAATATCAGCATATCCTTTGCTCCCACAATGGCTCGTAATACTCCAAGTAATTCCTCACCAGTGTCTTAAAAAGTTTTTATTTTCAAGTCCTCTCGAAATGAATGCTTCTCAACAATGTTTCAATCTGCAAGTTAACCTTCAGGATGTCCTGCATGAGGACTCCCAAGTCCCTTTGCATCTCCAATTTTTGAACTATTTCCCCATTTAGAAAATAGTCTACATTTTTATTTCCTCTACCAAACTGTGTGACCATACACTTCCCAACCCTGTATTTCATCTGACACTGCCCATTCTCCAAATCTGTCCAAGTCCTTCTGCAGACTCTCCGCTTCCTCTACACTGCCTGCCCCTCCACCTATCTTCATATCATCTGCAATCTTGGTCAGAAAGCATTGACATATTCAAAAAGAAGCAGTCCGAACACCAGACCCTGTGGAAAACCATTAGTCACTGGCAGCCAGCTAAAAAAGGCTCCCTTTATTCCTACCCTTTGCCTCCTGCCAATCAGCCACTGCTCTATCTATGCTAGAATCTTCACTATAATCCATGGCTTCTTATCTTGTTAAGCAGTCGAAAGTGCAGCACCTTGTAAAAGTACATCTGAATATCCACCAGTTCTTCTTTGTCTATCGTAATTGTTTTTTCCTTAAAGAATTCAAACAGATTTATCAGGCAAGGTTTTCCCCTTAAACCATGCTGACTTAGATCTATTTTATCTTGTGTGTCCAAGTACCCTGAGACCTTATCCTTCACAATCATCTCCAACCTCTTTCCAACCAATGAGGTCTGGGCTATAATTTCCATTCTTAGATCATGAGACTGTAAGATATAGGAGCAGAATTGGGCCATCATCATTGCTGAGCTAATTTCCCTCCCAGCCCTAATCTCCTGCCTTCTCCCTGTATTCCATCATGTCTCAACCAATCAAGAATCTGTCAACATTTGCCTTAAATATATACAAAGACTTGGCCTCCATCGCTGCCTGTGGCAAAGTATTCCACAGATTCACCACTCTCTGGCTAAAGTAATTTCTCCTCATCTCCGTTCTAAAAGGACACCCCTCAATTCTGAGGCTGTGCCCTCTGGTCTTAGACTCTCCCGCCACAGGAAACATCCTCCCCACATCCCTTTATCAAAGTTTTTCACCATTTGATAGGGTTCAATAAGGTCACTCCTCATTCTTCTGAATTCCAGTGAATACAGGCCCAGAGCCTTCAAACATTCTTCGTATGACAAGCCTTTCAATCTTGGAATCATTTTCATGAACCTCTTGAACTGTTTCCAGTTTCAGCATATCCTTTCTAAGATAAGGGGCCCAAACCTGTTCACAATACTCCAAGTAAGGCCTCACCAGTGCTTTATCAAGTTTCAACATTGCATCCTTGCTTTTATATTCTAGTCCTCCTGAAATAAATGCAAACATCACATATGCCTTCCTCACCAGAGACTCAACCTGCAAATTAATGTTTAGGGAATCCTGCACAAGGACTCACAAGACCTTTTGTCTTTTGTATTTCTCTCCATTTAGAAAATAGTCAGCCCTTTCATTTCTTCTACAGAGTGCATGACCATACACTTCCTGACACTATTTGATCTGCCACTTCTTTGCCCATTCTCCTAATCCGTCTTTAAGTCCTTCTGTAGCCTCTCTATTTCCTCAAAACTACCTGGCCTCCAGTATCTTCATATAGTCTGCAAACTTTGCAACAAAGCCATCAATTCCATCATCCAAATCATTGACATATAACGCAAAAAGAGTTGGTTGCAACTCAGACCCCTGTGGAATGCCTCTGGCCACCGGCAGCCAGTCTCACGCTTCGCCTCCTGCCATTCAGCCACTGCTTTATCCATGCTAGAATCTTTCCTGTAGTACCATGGGCTCGTAGTTTGTTAAACAGCCTCATGTGTGGCACCTTGTCAAAGGCCTTCTGAAAATCCAAATACGCAACATCAACTGATTCTCCTTTGTCTATACTGCTTGCTACTACTTCAAGGAATTCCAGCAGGTTTGTCAGGCAAGATTTTCCCTTGAGGAAACCATGCTGACTATGGCCTATTTTATCATGTGCCCCCAGGTACACTGAGCCCTCATCCTTAATAATCAACTCCAATATCTTTCCGGCCACTGAGGTCAGACTAACTGGCCTGTAGTTTCCTTTCTTCTGCCTCTCTCCCTTCTCTCTACTTCTTTCAGAACCCTGGGGTGTAGTCCCTGTGGTCCAGATGACTTTCTACCTTCAGACCATTCAGCTTCTCCTTAGAGCAATTGCACTCTCTTCTATCCTTAACACTCTTGAACTCCTGGAATACTCCAAGTCTTCCACCGTGAAGACAAAAGCAAAATTCTCATTGAGTTTGTCAGTCATTTCCATTTCCCCCTTTACTGCCTCTCTAGTGTCATTTTCCAGTGGTCTGTTATCTCCTATCAGCCCCTCTTTTACTCTTTATGCAGTATATCCAAAAGATTTATGGTTTCCTCTTGACACTATTGGCTAGCTCACCTTCATATTTCATTTTTTCCCTTCTTATGGCTTTTTAGTTTCCTTCTATTGGTTTTTAAAAGCTTCCCAATCCCCTAACTTCTCAGTTTTTTTTTCTCTATTATATGCCATCTCTTTTGCTTCTGTGTTGTTTTTGACTTCCCTTGTTAGTCATGGTTGTGTCATCCTGCCTTTAGGATACTACTTCTTTGGGACAATACTGTGTCCTCAGAATTGCTCCCAGAAACTCCAGCCATTGCTGTTCTGCTGTCATCCCTGCTCGTGTCCTCTTCCAATCAACCTTGCAGCTCCTCTCTATTACCTCTATAATACTGATACATCTGACTTTAGCTTTTCCCTTTCAAACTGCAGGGTGAAATATATCATATTATGATAACTGCTTCTATCTATTATATTATGATCCTTTATCTTACGCCTCCTAATCAAATCCGGTCCATTACACAACGCTTAATCCAGAATAGACTTTTTCCTTGTGGATGCAGCCACAAGCTGCTCTCAAAAGCCATCTTGTAGGCATTCTACAAATTCTCTCTCTGCAATCCAGCACCAAACTTATTTTCCCAATCTACCTGCATATTGAAATCTCCCATCACTAAACATTGCCCTTTTGATTTGTGTCTTCTGTCTCCCATTGTACGAGGGGTGATTGATAAGTTTGTGGCCTAATGTAGAAGGAGTCAATTTTAGAAAACCTAGCACATTTATTTTTTCAACATAGTCCCCTCCTACATGTACACACAGTGGTCGTGGAGCATACTGATCCCTTCTTTGTAGAAGTGCTCCACAGCAGGGATAATTGATAAGTTTGTGGCCTAAGGTAGAAGGAGATGAGTTATTAACTTCAAACTTTCTGCATTATCACTTAAAGAGTTGAACTACACGTGCATGTAACGAGAGCATCTTAGACCTCCAGGTGGTCCACTGCAGGGGTGATTGATAAGTTTGTGGCCCAAAGTAGAAAGAGATGAGTTATACAGCTCTCGTTACATGCATGTGCAGTTCAACACTGAGTGAAAATGCAGAAAGTTTGAAATTAATAACTCATTCCCTTCTACCTTAGGCCACGAACTTATCAATCACCCCTGCTGTGGACCACTTCTGGAGGTCCAAGACACTGACTTCTACAAAGAAGGGATCCATATGCTCCACGATGTAGGAAAAATAAATATGCTAGGTTTTCTAAAATTGACTCCTTCTGCCTTAGGCCACGGACTTATCAATTACCCGTCGTAATTTGTAGCATTTGTACCCTTGCATTTTCTTAACTCTACCCACAAGGATTCTACATCTTTCAATCCTATGTCACCTTTTTTTATGGATTTGATTTTTTTTTTACCAACAGAGCCACCCCTCCCCTCTGCCTACCTGCCCGTCCTTCTAATACACGGTGTATCCTTTGCTGTTAAGCTCCCAACTACGATCTTCTTTCAGCCAAGACTCAGTGATGGCCACAAATCATACCTACCAATGTCTAACTGCACTACAAGACCTTATTCTGAATACTGCTTGCATTCAAATATAACACCTTCAGTCCTGTATTCTTCACCGTTTTCGATTTTTTTCCCCCCCCGCGTTACTCTTCAACTCATCCCACTGACTGCAGTTTTGCCCTATCATTTGTCTATCCTTCATAAGAGTCTCACTAGACACTGCATTTAGTTGTATACCAAATGCCTATCCTCAGCCTTATCACTTTGGTTTCCATCCCACTGCCAAATTAGTTTAAACTCTCCTGAACAGCTCTGGCAAACCTGCCCACGAAGATATTAGTCCCCCATGGGTTCAGTTGTAAGCCACAGCAGCTGAGTCTCTGGCACAGCGTCTGGTGCTGTGGTTCTGAAGGGAAGTGGGGAGAAGAGGACTGCAGTAGTGATGGGGGATTCCATAGTCAGAAATTAGACACAAGATTCTGTGGACATGACTAAGAAAACATTTGGAGTCATATATAGGCTAGGCAACAGTCCAGGTCACCTCCTTTATGATAATCACTAAGATTGGCTAAGTTTCTTTTTATGCTGGATGGAAAGCTTTTAATTATATATTAACCTGCAAAGCCTTTTTTACTCTTTTTGGATCATTTTGGATCTCCCCCTCCCCCTCCCACTTTCACATCCCTTCCTCACTCTTCCTTCAGTTAGTCCTGACGAAGGGTCTCGGCCTGAAACGTCGACTGCACCTCTTCCTAGAGATGCTGCCTGGCCTGCTGCATTCACCAGCAACTTTTATGTGTGTTGCTGCTGGGCTGTCTTGGCTATGGAGCTGGTGCTGAGGTACCAGGTGAGATTCTTGAAATACTTGATATGGGGAGTAGTCACACCAAAGTTACAGGAGTCAAGTACCAGTGTGACTGTCAGAAGAGGGAAAAGGAATAGACAGCCAGTGCAGAGAACTCCGCAGACATTCCCTCAAGAACCACTTCAAATGCTGTAGGGGACGGGGTGATCTACCGAGGGACGCCAAAGCAACCTGTTCTCTGGCACTGTGTGTGTCTCTGTGATTCAGAAGGAAAGAGGGGAGAACAGGATTGCAGTAGTGATAAGGGATTACATAGAAGATCAGACTTACTTATATATCTGGTCCCTTAGCGAGAAGGTTTGTTGCTGCACAATGGGGTTTAAACTAAAGTTGTAGGAGAATGGGAACCAGAGTGCGAGAACAGTTGGTGGAGAGGTTGTGGAGGCAGATGTTTGTAAGACCTCAGACAAAGTTCGGAATGAAAATGTTGAGCGTGGTGCGACATAATCAAAAAGGGTGAATACAAGACTGAAAGTGTTGTATTTGAATGCACACAGTCTATGGAATAAAGCAGGTGAATTTGCAGTACAGTTGCAGATTGGGAAGTGTGATGATGTAGGTGTCAGAAATATGGCTGAAAGATTATAGCTGGGAGCTTAATGTCCAAGGAACAGACAAGTTAGGAAAATGTTTAATTGGAGTATGGGGAAATATGAGTCTATCAGGAAGGAACTTGGAAGTATAAATAGGGAAACTTACGGAAGAACTGTGGCAAATGTTCGCATAGGTACATCCCAATGAGACAGGGAAAGGATGGTAGGGTACAGGAACCGTGGTGTACAAAGGCTGTTGTAAATCTAGTCAAGAAGTGGTGAAAAGCTCACGAAAGGTTCAAAAAACCAGGTAATAATAGAGATCTAGAAGATTATAAGGTTAGCAGGAAGGAGCTTAAGAAACAAATTAGGAGAGCCAGAAAGGGCTATGAGAAGGCCTTGGCGGACAGGATTAAGGAAAACCCCAAGGCATTCTACGAGTATGTGAAGAGCAAGAGGATAAGATGTGAGAGAATAGGACCAATCAAGTGTGACAGTGGAAGAGTGTGTTGGAACCAGAGGAGATAGCAGAGGTACTTAATGAGTACTTTGCTTCAGTATTCACCGCAGAAAAGGATCTTGGCAATTGTAGGGATGAGTTACAGCAGACTGAAAAGCTTGAGCATGTAGATATTAAGAAAGATGATGTGCTGGAGCTTTTGAAAAGCACCAAGTTGGATAAGTCACCTGGACCGGAAAAGATGTACCCCAGGCTACTGTGGGAGGCGAAGGAGGAGATTGCTGAGCCTCTGACAATGATCAATGGGGACAGGAGAGGTTCCAGAGGATTGAAGGGTTGTGGATGTTGTTCCATTATTCAAGAAAGGGAGTAGAGATAGCCCAGGAAATTATAGGCCAGTGAATCTTACTTCAGTGGTTGGTAAATTGATGGAGAAGATCCTGAGAGAGGATTTATGAACATTTGGTGAGGTAGAATATGATTAGGAATGGTCAGCATGGCTTTGTCAAAGGCAGGTTGTGCCTTACGAGCCTGATTGAATTTTTTGAGGATGTAACTAAACACATTGATGAAGGTAGAGCAGTAGATATAGTGTTTATGGATTTCAGCAAAGCATTTAACAAGGTACCCCATGCAAGGCTTATTGAGAAAGTAAGGAGGCATGGGATCCAAGGGGACATTGTTTTGTGGATCTAGAACCGGCTTGCCCACAGAAGGCAAAGAGTGGTTGTAGACGGGTCAATTCTGCATGAGGGTCAGTCACCAGTGGTGTGCCTCAGGGATCTGTTCTGGGACCCCTACTCTTTGGGATTTTTCTTTCTTTCTTTCTTTCTTTATTAATCTTTTTATTGATTTAGAGAAAACATATATACAGACAAGGGGAGAAGTATCTCAAATATATATATATCAGCAACAATATAAACAAAAGATGAAATAGATATTGTCATAATCACACATAGCAATAAGCAAATATGCAATATATAATAAAAAAGGGCAACTAATTCCCCTCCAATGAATTGATAAAGAGAGGAAAAAAAACTTTAAATTTAAAATGAAAGGAAAAAAAACCCCACTGCACTAAAAAAAAGAAAGAAAAAGGGGGACTGGGAAGTCCACTCGGAGGATACAACCAAGAAAAAAGGAAGACTTTCTGATCAAATCCAAAACTTCGAAAAAAAAATTGCAAGGGTAATAAATCAAATGAAAATATAGAATAAATGGTCGCCATATTGGCTCAAATTTAAAGGATGTATAACCATATAACAATTACAGCACGGAAACAGGCCATCTTGGCCCTTCTAGTCCGTGCCGAACTCCTACTCTCACTATGTATCAAATGTCCGACTTCTTATTTTCTCTAAACTTAAACCGGACATAATGGAGGAAAGCCTAAAAAAGACAGTAGGTGGATTAGAGCCCTTCCACTTCAATAAAATGGCTCTCCTAGCTAATAAAGTCGAAAAGGCTATCATACGTTGAGCAGAAACAGGAATATTTCCTGCTTCTGATGGGATAATCCCAAACATTGCCGAAAGTAAATTAGGTTGTAAATCCAGATCCAAGACTTTTGATAGCATTTTAAAAACATCTCTCCAAAAGTTATCTAGCTTTATACAAGACCAAAACATACGAGTTAAAGTGGCCATCTCAATATTACATCTGTCGCAAATAGGATTAATATTGGAAAAAATACGGGCTAGTTTATCCTTTGACATATGGGCCCAATGCACAGGAATGACAGACACAAATAGATAAGTTATTAACCAAATGAAAAATTTTACTCCATTGATTATCTGAAAATGACTCTTGAAATTCTGATTCCCAAGCTCGTTAAATTTATCATTAGATATCATTTGTGAATTCAGTAACTGTTTATAGATTATAGCTATCAACCCTTTTTGAAATGGTTTAAACTGAAAGAGAGAATCTGTCATATTAGGAGGATTTTTTTAAATGACCTGGATGAGGAAGTGGAGGGATGGGTTAGTAAATTTGCTGATGACATAAAGGTTGGAGGTGTTATGGAGAGTGTGGAGGGCTGTCAGAGGTTACAGCGGGACATTGATAGGATGCAAAACTGGGCTGAGAAGTGGCAGATGGGGTTCAACCCAGATAGGTGTGAGGTGGTTCATTTTGGTAGGTCAAATATGATGGCAGAATATAGTATTAATGGTAAGGCTCTTGGCCGTGTGGAGGATCAGCATTTCATTGGGTTTGTATCTGTACTTGGCACAATGACGATAAGGTTGAATCTAATCTAATCTTGGGGTCCGAGTCCATAGGACACTCAAACTGCTGCGTAGTTTGACTCTGTGGTTATGCAGCATATGGTGCATTGGCCTTCATCAATCGTGGGATTGAGTTTAGGAGCCGAGAGGTAATGTTGTAGCTATATAGGGCCCTGGTCAGACCCCGCTTGTAGTACTGTGCTCAGTTGTGGTCACGTCACTACAGGAAGGATGTAGAAACCATAGAAAGGGTGCAGTGGAGACTTACAAGGATGTTGCCTGGATTGGGGAGCATGCCTTATGAGAATAGGTTGAGTGAACTCAACCTTCTTTCCTTGGAACGACAGAGGATGAGAGATGACCTGATAGAGGTGTATAATGTCATGAGAGGAATTGATGGCGTGGATAGTTAGAGTCTTTTTTCCAGGGCTGGAATGGCTAGCATGAGAGGGCACAGTTTTAATGTACTTGGAAGTAGGAACAGAGGAGATGTCAGGGGTAAGTTTTTTACGCAGGGAGTGGTGGAATGAGCTGCCAGCCGATAGGGTCTTTTAAGAGACTCCTGGACAGGTACATGGAGCTCAAAAAAATAGAGGTCTGTGGGTAACCCTCAGTAATTTCTAAGGTAAGGACAGCTTTGTGGGCCGAAGGGCCTGTATTGTGCTGTAGGTTTTTCTATGTTTCTATGATACACATTGTAACAAAAGGATAGTGGGAATAAAGAGAGCCTTTTCTGACTGGCTACCGGTGACTAGCAATGTTCCACAGGGCTCTGTTTTGGGACCGATTCTATTTGTTATATGTCAATGATTTGGATGATGGAATTGATGGCTGTGTTGCTATGTTTGCATATGATATGAAGATAGGTGGAAGGCAAGCAGTTTTGAAGAAGCAGAGAGGCCACAGAAGGAATTAGACAGATTAGGAGAATGGGCAAATAATGGCAGATGAAATATAGTGTCAGGAAGTGTATGGTCATGCACTTTGGTAGATGAATTGAAAGGGTTGACTGTTTTCTAAATGGAGAGAAAATACCAAAAGCTGAAATGCAAAGGGACTTGGGAGTCCTTGTGCAAGATCTCTTAAAGTTCATTTGGAAGTGAGTCAGTATTGGGGAAGGCAAATGCAATGTTGGCATTCATTTTAAGAGGAGTGGAATATAAAAACAAGGGTATAATGTTGAGATTTTATAAGGCACTGGTGAGGCCTCATTTGGAGTATTGTGAGCAGGTTTTGGCCCCTTATCTTAGGAAGGATGTGCTGAAACTGGAGAGGGTTCAAATGAGGTTCGCAAAAACGATTCCAGGATTGAATGGTTTGTCATATGAAGAGCATATGATGGGTCTGATGGCTCTGGGCCTGTAGTCACTAGCATTCAGAAGAATGAGGAGTGACCTCATTGAACCCTATCGAATGGCAAAAGGCTTTGATAGAGTGGATGTGGAGAGGATGTTTCCTGTGGTGGGACAGCCTAAGACCAGAGGACACAGCCTCAGAATAGAGGGGCGTCCTTTTAGGATGGAGTTGAAGAGGAATTTCTTTAGCCAGAGAGTGGTGAATCTGTGGAATTGTTTGCCACAGGAAGCTGTGGAGGCCAAGTCTTTATAAATATTTAAGACAGACGTTGATAAGTTCATGATTGGTCAGGGCATGAAGAGATACGGGGAGAAGGTAGGAAATTGGATCAGCCACAATGAAATGGCAGAGCAGACTCGATGGGCCAAGTGGCCTAATTGTGCTCCTATATCTTATGGTCTTAGAATACTGTACCTTCCAGTAAATCACCCACTACAGGCCTATAATTTCTTATTCTTGGAGCCTTCCTTGAACAACATTAAAATCAGAATGAGTTCAATGTCTGTTTGGAAATCAGATGGCAGAGGGGGAGCAGCTGTGTCTGAGTCACTAAGTGTGTGCCTTCAGGCTTCTTTACCCCCCTTCCTGACGGTAGCAATGCAAAGAGGCATGTCTTGGGTGGTGGGGGTCCTTGATGATGGAATCCACTTTTCTGAGGCACCACTCCTTGTAGATATAGAAACATAGAAACATAGAAAATAGGTGCAGGAGTAGGCCATTCGGCCCTTCGAGCCTGCACCGCCATTTATTATGATCATGGCTGATCATCCAACTCAGAACCCCGCCCCAGCCTTCCCTCCATACCCCCTGACCCCCGTAGCCACAAGGGCCATATCTAACTCCCTCTTAAATATAGCCAATGAACTGGCCTCAACTGTTTCCTGTGGCAGAGAATTCCACAGATTCACCACTCTCTGTGTGAAGAAGTTTTTCCTAATCTCGGTCCTAAAAGGCTTCCCCTCTATCCTCAAACTGTGGCCCCTCGTTCTGGACTTCCCCAACATCGGGAACAATCTTCCTGCATGTCCTGGATACTATGGAGGCTAGCACCCATGAAGAAGCTGACTAATTTTATAACTGTCTGCAGCCTACTTCAATCCTGTGCAGTAGTGCCAACATACCAGACAATGATGCAGCCAGTCAGAATGTTCCCATGGTGCATCTGTAGATGTTTCTGAGTGTTTTAGGTGACAAACCAAATCTCCTCAAACTCCTTATGAAGTATATCCACTATCCTGACTTCTTTATAGCTGCATTATAGTTTCATTAGCTATCCTGCCGTCGTTCAGCACCTTTCTGCCATTGTCCCTGCAATTTTTGCACTAGCCTCCCACAAGGTCCACAGGTATGCCTTTGCAGCTCCTAGAGATTTATCCTCCTTAATTTTACTCAAGCATTGTCCTTTCTGTATATAGTCCATGCCCTTACTTGTTTTGACTGTGTACACACAGTTGCAGAAAATCTCTTTAAGATCTCTCCCATCTCTTTCAGCCCCATGCATAGATGATCATGCTGACCTATAATTAGACACATTTTTTCCCTACTGTCCTTTTGCCTTTAATATATCTGTGGAAACCTGAGGGATTCTCCTTCATTTTGTCTGCCAGAGCAGTCTCAAGTCTTCTTTTCGCCCTCCTGAGTTGCTTCATGTTCTCTTGCATTTCATATAATGCAAGAGAATACTTCATTCCTCAAATGCTTTACTCCTAACTATCTGTGTATCTCCATATTAATCAGGGCCTTGAAATCTTTTGGAAAAACAAGGTTCCCTAACCTGCTAGCCTTTCCTTTTATTCTGACAGGAATATACAAACTCTGTACTCTCAAAATTTCACTTCTGAAGCCCTCCCACTTACCAAGCAACCCCCTATCTCAATCCACACTTGCCAGATGCTTTCTGATGCCGTCAATGTTGGACATTCTACAATTTCGAATCTCAACCCAAGGACCAATCTTATCCTTTTCCATAATTATCTCAAAACTAATGGAATTGTGATTACAAGATACTAAGTATTCCCCTACACACATTTTTGTCACTTGTCATGTCTTGTTTCCTAATAGGGGATCCAGTATTGCACTCTCTCTCGTTGGGATCACTGTAGATTGTTTAAAGGAACTTTCCTGAACACATTTGTCAAATGTTATCCCATCAAGTCTTTTTACAGTATGGGAGACTACGTCCATCTGTGGAAATAGCCTACTATCACAACCATTTGTTTCTTGCAATTGTCTGCTATCTCTATAAATTTGCGCTGCTAAATCCTGCTGGCTGTTGGGTGGTCTGTAATATAATCCTATTAATGTCATTCCTTTCTAATTGGTCAGTTGCACCCATATAGGCTCAGATGATCTGTGCAGTCTGCCATTTGGGAGTATTTGTGTGACATTTCCCCTAATTAGTAATGCTAACCTTCCCTCTTTAATCCCTCCCACTGTATCAAGGAAACCTTGAACGCTAATTATGAGTCCTGCCCCTCCTGCATCCAGATCTCACTAATGGCTACAATGTCTTAATTCCACGTGCTGATCTATGCTCTACGCTCTTCCGCCTTTCCTATAATAATCCTTGCATTGAAATATACGCAACCATGCTCAGCCCTACTGATTTCCCTCATGGTGTCCCACCTTTTTGATTCTTGCCTTTGCATCTAGGCTTAACTTTGCCTTTTCCCACCACCACTCCACTGTCTGGATCTCTGGTTCCCATCTCCCTGCAACTCTAGTTTAAATCTTCCTGGAGTAGCGCTAGCAAACCTTTCCACAAGAATATTGGTTCTCTTGCAATTCAGGTGCAAACCAGCCCATCTGTACCGGGTTTACCTTTCCTGGAAGAAAACCCAATGACCTAAAATCTGAAGCCCACCCTCCTGCCTCATCTCCTTGGTCATGTGTTAAACTGTATGATCTTCCTATTTCTGGCTTCACTAGCAATTGGCAACTAGCAATCCTGAATCACAACCTTGGCCCATCGAGCATCTTGAACTCTCTTGGCACTTGGGAGGCAACGTACCATCTGGGAATCTTGTTGATGTCAACAGAACTGTTCCAGTAATCAATAAATCTTCTATTACTACTTCTTACCTCTTCTCTGCCATTCCTTTCTTCTGCTAGGTCATTTCACCACCCCCCCCCCCAGCCCACCCTGACATCAGTATCCAAAACAATATACTTGTTACTGAATGGCCACAAGGGTACCCTACACTGGCCGGTTATCCCCTCTATCCCTCCTGACAGTCGCCCGGGTTCCTGTGTCTTGCACCTCCTGTCAATTAACCCCTCAGTCATGCCATAACTATCTTAAGTTCTTTGCCAATAACTTGACTGCATATGTAATCGGATCCTACATAGGCCAAAATTACACCAGTCTTTCAGTGAGTGTTATTTCTGCATGGACAGAATTGTAATAGAGTACTTGCCACTCAAGCAGCAATGAAGCTCCAGCAATGGAAGAAGAAATAGAGGAAAGTTGAAAAATAGGAGAAGGATAGGCCATTCGTTTGCCATGCCATTTAGTGTGTTCATATCAGATTCATCATCTTGTTCCAGTTTTCTTCCCATAAATCCCGGTAGTCCTTAAAAAAAATCCATCATCCAATGAATAGCATTTTGGTGTCTGGCACCAATATCTCAAGGCTTAATAACAATTCTCTTACTCCAAAAGCACACCATATAGGCGCATTATAAAATAATTCAAAAGTATCTCCTGCACTTGACCCCTAGTGGTGCGAATTCCAAGAGCAGGTGGACCATGAGTACATGATTACAGTCCCTTGCAAGTCATCGGCAAGAATGTAAGTGTTGTACACAACTTTTAGATACAGTTGCTGCAGAAACCAGAGCATTGAAAGCAGAAAGCTTAACCTCCTCTCTCTCCATGATGAATGCAGCCTTGCCAAGGACACATTCATCCCTGAGGCCCATAAAAAAAGTACCTTGAACTGACTGAATGAAGAGAGCATTATTGTGCATCTAAACAGTTCTACAAAATAAAATAATTTGGGTTAACTTTGCTCCAACTTGACCAGTTGATGTGATATATTTCAAAGTTTAGGTGTTTTCTTTCACAGTAGCAATATTTGTATTGCAGAAGAAAGAAAGATCATGGAACTTATCAGACTCTAAATTATCAGTAACTATAGTACATGTCCATCAACATCCTCACTTTACCTCACACTTCTTAATATCTTTCAAGTTTCTCAATTTCTTTCCCAGCTGGCTTTGCTTTTATCCCTGATATTATCCAGATGAATTTCTGCAGGACTTTTCCCAAAGTTCCTCTAACAAAAACCTTTAAACAAGACACTGATTTCACTACAACCTAACTGGTAATAGATTCATCATGCCCTCTTACTTTGTCTCCATCTGTCCTATTTATAGAAGACAAAGCTTAATTTTCCATCTGTATTCTTCCATTTGTCGCCCATTTTTAGAAGCACCTTGTAATATTAAGTTTATGATTTTTGTCCAAAGTCAATTACTTGCCCTTTAAAAAAACAATCTACTTCTGCTCTGTGTTTTTTTCCTTTTTCTTCTCCCTCCCTCGCTCTCGTACTTTTCCTGTCCTCTTTTTTGCCCTCCCTCTCACACTCTCTCTCACACACACCCTGTCTGTTGCTCTGCCCCTCCTCCCACTCATCCCTCCTCTGCCTTGCCCACTAACCTTTGATCCTCTTGTCCCTCCCCCCACGTGCCCCCTCCCCTCAACAACCTCCTCCCCTCATTCCCACTTCTTCTTTGCCACCCATCTCCACATCACTTGGCCTTGTCCTCACTCTCCTTTGCTTCCCTCACCCCCTGCTTTTCTTGCCCCTTCTCTCTTATCCCCCATCCATCCCTCCCCCCTCCCCTTTCTCTTATGAATCCGTGGAAGTACTTTGACTCGATTGCACAAAATACAACATTTTCCAACTTATACCAATTGAGCAAATTATTTCTAAACCTGGAAATAAATGACAATTAATTTTGTTTTACTGTTCAATTTATCAGATGCAATTGAAATTTGGTCAGTTAAACTAGTACTGACCCTTGTGTTCACGTTTGCTGAATGTTCCAGTTATGGTTATAAAATGGGAGTGGGTCTGATAGAGTTCTTGTGTTTGTTTAGACATACTTGACATCTGTAGTAATTAATTGCTAAATAAGATCTCTGATTCCAAGTGTTGCTATTGTAATTAATGTTTAAATGGTAAAAGTTTCAACCAAACATGAAGTTACTTTGAATTCATGGAGAGTGTTCTACATTATTTATAAATATCAACGCTCTCGACATTGTTGTCATAAACTGTTTCTCATCCTTGATCAGCTGCTGACATGCTTTATTAAATAGTTATATCAGTGGAAACTCGTCTCCACTCATACCGTACCAACTTAAACAAAATCATTTATGTTAAATGTTAAGCTTTGGGAGTGAATGAGGAGGAATTCCTTGAATACATTAAGGCTAATTTGGAATGAATGTGAAGCAAAGAATGAAGTTTAGTGGACAGAGCAGTTTAGTGGTAAAGATGCGAGTAGCTAGCACTAAATGTTAATGTTCTTTTGACCAGTGCAGCCCTTTACAATCAATTCCATGTAAAGCTGTGGAGCGGCACATTGAACTCAGCAGCTTTAGGCTAGACTGTTGGGTGTGATATTGTAGGGATGAATGGTTACAAAATGTGACTCTGTAATTTGATTTGCTTTTCTTTTCAACAGCTAACAGGTTATTTTTCCCCCATGTGTTTTGTGTTGTGTGTTTCTCTACTTCTTTTGATCTTTTAATCTGAAATTTTCTGGTACAATTTGGTATCATTTCACCTTAAACTTGCAATGGCTGCCACTGATACTTAAATTCTGATCCTCTTTTTTGACTTTGCTGATCTGCTTGACATTTACCCAATGCTCCTTGGACTTGCTTTGTGCCTTCTCTATGCCCTTGCCACTTTCAGTCCAAGCAAACTCTTCTTTGGACTCCCCTCCTTCCTTCTTCAGAAAACTGTCACAGACCTACATAGAGGAACTCAACCCCGCCAGTACTCCGCAGGAAGAAGACAGAAATCATGGTATGTTTGTTGCTTGTGGATGCCTACGTTTTGTGTATTGGTATTTTTACTCTAATGGATTCACTTGAATTAAACATAGAAATCACAGAAAATACACAATAAGAAGTCTCTCAATCCATGTGCATCTGTGTCAGACAAATTAGAATTTGCTAACCCCACCGTCCCAAACCTACCCCTAACACCGAGCACCTGTCTGTAACCAGACCCAAACCCACCATTCAAACCTAATCCCACCATCCAAACCCAAACCCACCATCTAAACCTAATCCCACCATCTAAACCTAATCCCACCATCCAAACCTAATCCCACCATCCAAACCCAAACCCACCATCCAAACCTAATCCCACCATCCAAACCCAACCCCACCATCCAAACCCAACCCCACCATCCAGCATCTGTCTGTAACTAGACCCAACCCCACTGTCCAACCTGATTTAACCACATCGTCCAGCCCTAATCTAAACCCACCGTCCAGCAATAATCTAACCCCACCGTCCAGCAGTAATCTGACCCCACCATCCTGCCCTAATCTAACCCCACCATCCAGCCCTAACCTAAACCCACCATCCAGCCCTAACCTAACCCCACCGTCCTGCCCTATCCTAACCCCACTGTCCTGCCCAAATCTAACCCACCGTGCTGCCCTAATCTAACACCACCGTACAGACTTACTCTAACCCCAACGTCCAGACCTAATCTAACCCCACCGACCAGCCCTAATCTAACCCCACCGTCCTGCCCTAATCTAACTCCACCGTCCTGCCCTAACCTAACCCCACCGTCCAGTCCTAATCCAACCCTGCCGCACAGCTCTAATCTAACCCCGCCGGACAGCCGTAATCTAACCCCACGGTCCAGTCCCAACCTAAACCCACCATCCAGCTCGAACCTAACCCCCACCGTCCAGCCCTAATCCAACCCCCACCATCCAGCCCTAATCTAAACCCCACAGTCCAGACCTAATCTAACCCCACCGTCCAGCCCTAATCTAACCCCTCCATCCTGCCCTAACCTAACCCCACCGTCCAGCCCTAATCTAACCCACCGTCCAGCCCTAATCTAAACCACCGTCCAGCCCTAACCGAAACCACCGTCCAGCCCTAATCTAACCCCACTGTCCAGCGCTAATCTAACCCATCGTCTAGCCCTAATCTAACCCACCGTCCAGACCTAATCTAACTCCACCGACCAGCACTAATCTATTCTTCTTAAATCTTTTTATTGAATTAGTACACAAAAGGTAAACCATATAGGCACTAAAACACTATTGCAATATAAGAGATATTAATACACAAAAAGAAGTTATTACAAACAGTGCAGTTTAGATATAAAATAACAAGTAAATATAATAGTATACTAATTTTCATACATATCAATAAGGAAAGGAAAAAAAAAACCCCCAAAAAAAACCCAAACCACTGTGCAACTAATCTAAAAACAAAGCAAAGCAATGGGCTAGCGAGCTATCAAGTAGAGTTAAACAACTTAAAACAATCACGTCCTCAAACCCGACCTCCATTAAAAGCAGTTAAAAAGCAAGAAGGGAATGTCAATATGGACAGAGAGAGAAAAAAAGTTACAATAAACGAAAATGTTGAGTAAAAGATCTCCAGGTCTGTTCCAATTTAACTGAAGAATGATAAAGATTACTTCTAATTTTCTCCAAATTTAAACATAGTATCGTCTGGGAAAACGAAAAGAACGTAGTTGGAGCACTAATTTCCTTCCAATGTTGTAAAATACATCTTTTCGCCATTAAAGTAAGAAATGCAATCATTCTAGGGGCTGAAGGGGAAAGATTACTAGAAATTTTAGGTAATCCAAAGGTAGCAGTAATAGGATGGGGAGAAATATCTATATTCAATACCTTTGAAATAATATTAAAAATGTCATTCCAAAAAGTTTCCAAAGTAGGACAGGACCAAAACATTTGAGTTAAGGAAGCTATCTCCCCATCACATCTGTCACAAAGAGGGTTAATATCAGAATAAAAAGGAGCTAATTTATCTTTAGACATATGTGCTCTATGGACAACTTTAAATTGAATTAGGGTGGGTTTAGAACAGATAGACGAAGTATTTAGTTGTAAAATATGCTCCCAGTCATCCACCGAAATAATAAAGCCAAATTCCTTTTCCCAATCTGACCAGCACTAATCTAACCCCACCATTCAGCACTAATCTAACCCTACGGTCCTGCCCACATCTAACCCACCGTCCTGCCCAAATCTAACCCACCGTCCTACCCAAATCTAACCCCACCGTCCAGACCTAATCTAACCCGACCGTCCAGCCCTAATCGAACCCCACCGTCCAGCCCTAACCTAACCCCACCGTCCAGCCCACACCAAAACCCACCGTCCAGCCCAAACCAAAACCCACCGTCCAGCCCAAACCAAAGCCCACCACCCAGCCCTAATTTAACCCCACCGTCCAGCCCTAATCTAACCCCACTGTCCAGCCCTAATTTAACCCCACCGTCCAGCCCTAATCTAACCCCACTGTCCAGCCCTAATCTAACCCCACCGTCCAGCCCTAATCTAACCCCACCGTCCACCCTAATCTAACCCCACCGTCCACCCTAATCTAACCACACCGTCCACCCTAATATAACCACACCGTCCAGCCCGAATCTAACACCCCCATCCAGCACTAACCTAACCCCACCGTCCTGCCCTATCCTAACCCCACCATCCTGTCCACATCTAACCCACCGTCCTGCCCACATCTAACCCACCGTCCTGCCCTAATCTAACCCCACAGTACAGACCTACTCTAACCCCACCGTCCTGCCCTAATCTAACCCCATGGTCCAGCCTTAATCTAAACCCACTGTGCACCATAATTTAACCCCACCGTGATCCATAAACTAACCCCCACTGTCCAGCCTTAATCTAACCCCACCGTCCAGCCCTAACCTAACCCCACCGTCCAGCCCTAACCTAACACCACCGTCCTGCCCTAATCTAAACCCCACCATCCAGCCCTAATCTAACCCCACCGTCCAGCCCTAATCTAACCCCCACCGTCCTGCCCTAATCTAAACCCCACCATCCAGCCCTAATCTAACCCCACCGTCCAGCCCTAATCTAACCCCCACCGTCCAGCCCTAATCTAACCCCCACTGTCCAGCACTAATCTAACCCAACCGTCCAGCACTAACCTAACTCCACCGTCCAGCCCAAAACAAAACCCACCATCCAGCCCAAACCAAAACCCACCGTCCAGCCCAATCCAAAACCCACCGTCCAGCCCAATCCAAAACCCACCGTCCAGCTCTAATCTAACCCCCACCGTCCAGCCCTATTCTAACCCCACTGTCTAGCCCTAATCTGACCCCACAGTCCACCCTAATCTATCCCAACGTACAGACCTACTCTAAACCCCCCGTCCTGCCTTAACCTAACCCCACCGTCCAGCCCTAATCCAACCCCACTGCACAGGCCTAATCTAACACCACTGCTCAGCCGTAATCTAACCCCACCGTACAGCACGAACTTAACCCCACCGTCCAGTCCAAACTAAAACCCACCGTCCAGCCCAAACCGAAACCCACCGTCCAGCCCGAACCTAACACCCACCGTCCAGCCTAAATCTAACGCCCACCGTCCAGTCCTAATCTAACACCACCCCACGGCCCTAATCTAACCCCACCGTCCTGCCCAAATCTAACCCACTGTCGTGCACTAATCTAAACCCACTGTACAGACCTAATCTAACCCCACCGACCAGCACTAATAGAACCCCACCGTCCAGCCCTAATTCAACCCACCGTCCAGCTCTGATCTAACCCCACCGTCCAGCCGTAACCTAACCCCACCATCCAGCCGTAACCTAACCCCACAGTCCAGCCCTAACCTAACCCCACCGTTCCGCACTAACCTAACCCCATCATCCTGCCCTAACCTAACCCACCGTCCAGCCCTAATCCAACCCCACCACACAGCCGTAACCTAAACCCCACCGCACAGCCGTAATCTAACCCCACCGTCCAGCCCAAATCCATCCCACCGCACAGTCCTAATCTAACTCCACCGCACAGCCCTAATCTAACCCCACCGTCCAGCCCTAACCTAACCCCACCATCCAACCCTAATCTAACCCCACCGTCTAGCACTAACCTAACCCCACAGTCCAACCCAAATAAAAACCCATCGACCAGCCCTAACCTAACCCCCACCATCTCGCCCTAATCTAACCCCCGTCGTTCAGACCTAATCTAACCCCACAGTCCAGCCCTAACCTAACCCCACCATCCAGCACTAACTTAACCCCACCGTCCTGCCCTATCCTCACCCCACCGTCCTGCCCAAATCGAATACACCATCCTGCCCTAATCTAACCCCACCGTACAGACTTACTCTAACCCCACCGTCCTGCCCTAACCTAAACCCACCGTCCAGCCATAATCCAACCCCACCGCACAGCCCTAATCTAACACCACCGCACAGCCGTAATCTAACCCCACCGTCCAGCCCTAACCTAACCCCACCGTCCAGCACGAACCTAACCCCACCGTCCAGCCCTAATCCAACCCCACCGCACAGCCCTAATCTAACCCCACCGCACAGCCCTAATCTAACCCCACCGTCCAGCCCTAACCTAAACCCCCCGTCCAGCCCTAACCTAACCCCACCGTACAGACCTACTCTAACCCCACTGTCCTGCCTTAACCTAACCCCACCGTCCAGCCCTAATCCAACCCCACCGTACAGCACTAATCTAACCCCACCGTCCAGCACGAACTTAACCCCACCATCCAGTCCAAACCGAAACCCACCGTCCAGCCTAAATCTAACGCCCACCATCCAGCCCTAATCTAACCCCCATCGTAGACCACTAACCTAACCCAACCCAACCCAACCCAAATCAAAACGCATCGTCCAGCCCTAACCTAACCCCCACCATCTCGCCCTAATCTAACCCCCATCGTTCAGACCTAATCTAACCCCACCATCCAGCCCTAACCTAACCCCACCATCCAGCACTAACCTAACCCCACCGTCCTGCCCTATCCTCACCCCACCGTCCTGCCCTAACCTAACCCCACCGTCCAGCCCTAATTAAACCCCACCACACAGCCCTAATCTAACACCACCGCACAGCCGTAATCTAACCTCCCCGTCCAGCCCTAACCTAACCCTACCGTCCAGCACGAACCTAACCCCACCGTCCTGCCCTAACCTAACCCCACCGTCCTGCCCTATCCTCACCCCACCGTCCTGCCCTATCCTCACCCCACCGTCCTGCCCAAATCTAACACACCGTCCAGCCCTAATCCAACCTCACCGCAGAGCCCTAATCTAACACCACCGCACAGCCGTAATCTAACCGCACAGTCCAGCCCTAATCTAACAACTACGTCCAGCCCTAATCCAACCCCAACGGTCCAGCCGTAACCTAACCCCACCGTCCTGCCCTAACCTAACCCCACCGTCCAGCCCTAATCCAACCCCACCGCACAGGCCTAATCTAACACCACCACACAGCCGTAATCTAACCCCACCGTCCAGTCCTAATCTAACCCCACCATCCAGCACGAATTTAACCCCACCGTCCAGCCCTAATCTAACCCCCACCACACAGCCCTAATCTAACCCCACCATCCAGCCCTAATCCAACCCCACCGCACAGCCCTAATCTAACCCCACCGCACAGCCCTAATGTAACCCCACCGTCCAGCCCTAACCTAACCCCACCGTCCAGCCCTAACCTAAATCCCCTGTCCAGCCCTAACCTAAATCCCCCGTCCAGCCCTAACCTAACCCCACCATCCAGCCCTAATCTAACCCCACCGTCCAGCACTAACCTAACCCCACTGTCCAACCCAAATCAAAACCCATCATCCAGCCCTAACCTAACCCCCACCATCTCGCCCTAATCTAACCCCCATCGTTCAGACCTAATCTAACCCCACCATCCAGCCCTAACCTAACCCCACCATCCAGCACTAACCTAACCCCACCGTCCTGCCCTATCCTCACCCCACCGTCCTGCCCTAACCTAACCCCACCGTCCAACCCTAATTAAACCCCACCACACAGCCCTAATCTAACACCACCGCACAGCCGTAATCTAACCTCACCGTCCAACCCTAACCTAACCCCACCGTCCAGCACGAACCTAACCCCACCGTCCAGCCCTAATCCAACCCCACCGCACAGCCCTAATCTAACACCACCGCATAGCCGTAATCTAACAGCACAGTCCAGCCCTAATCTAACAACTCCGTCCAGCCCTAATCCAACCCCCACGGTCCAGCCGTAACCTAACCCCACCGTCCTGCCCTATCCTAACCCCATCATCCTGCCCAAATCTAACCCACCGTCCTGCCCTAATCTAACCCCACCGTACAGACCTACTCTAACCCCACCGCACAGCCGTATTCTAACCCCACCGTCCAGCCCTAATCCAACCCCACCGCACAGTCCTAATCTAACTCCACCGCACAGCCCTAATCTAACCCCACCGTCCAGCCCTAACCTAACCCCACCGCACAGCCCTAATCTAACCCTCATCGTTCAGACCTAATCTAACCCCACCGTCCAGCCCTACTCTAACCCCACTGTCCTGCCCTAATCCAACCCCACCGCACAGCCCTAATCTAACACCACCGCACAGTCGTAATCTAACCCCACCGTCCAGCCCTAACCTAACCCCACCGTCTAGCACGAACCTAACCCCACCGTCCAGCCCTAATCTAACCCTCACCATGTACAGCACTAATCTAACCCCACCGTCCTGCCCTAACCTAACCCCACCGGCCAGCCCTAAACCAACCCCACTGCACAGCCCTAATCTAACACCACCACACAGCCGTAATCTAACTGCACAGTCCAGCCCTAATCTAACAACTACGTCCAGCCCTTATCCAACCCCAACGGTCCAGCCGTAACCTAACCCCACAATCCTGCCCTATCCTAACCCCACCGTCCTGCCCAAATCTAACCCACCGTCCTGCCCTAATCTAACCCCACCGTACAGACCTACTTTAACCCCACCGTCCTGCCCTAACCTAACCCCACCGTCCAGCCCTAATCCAACCCCACCGCACAGGCCTAATCTAACACCACCACACAGCCGTAATCTAACCCCACCGTCCAGCCCTAATCTAACCCCACCGTCCAGCCCGAACTTAACCCCACCGTCCAGCCCTAATCTAACCCCCACCGCACAGCCCTAATCCAACCCCACCGTCCAGCCCTAATCCAACCCCACCGCACAGGCCTAATCTAACACCACCACACAGCCGTAATCTAACCCCACCGCACAGCCCTAATCTAACCCCACCGCACAGCCCTAATGTAACCCCACCGTCCAGCCCTAACCTAAATACCCCGTCCAGCCCTAACCTAACCCCACCTTCCAGCCCTAATCTAACCCCACCGTCCAGCACTACCCTAACCCCACTGTCCAACCCAAATCAAAACCCATCGTCCAGCCCTAACCTAACCCCCACCATCTCGCCCTAATCTAACCCCCATCGTTCAGACCTAATCTAACCCCACCATCCAGCCCTAACCTAACCCCACCATCCAGCACTAACCTAACCCCACCGTCCTGCCCTATCCTCACCCCACCGTCCTGCCCAAATCGAACCCACCGTCCTACCCTAATCTAACCCCACAGTACAGACCTACTCTAAACCCACCGTCCAGCCCTAACCTAACCCCACCATCCAGCACTAACCTAACCCCACCGTCCTACCCTATCCTCACCCCACCGTCCTGCCCTAACCTAACCCCACCGTCCTGCCCTAACCTAACCCCACCGTCCAGCCCTAATCCAACTCCACCACACAGCCCTAATCTAACACCACCGCACAGCCGTAATCTAACCTCACCGTCCAGCCCTAACCTAACCCCACCGTCCAGCCCTAATCCAACCCCACCGCACAGCCCTAATCTAACACCACCACACAGCCCTAATCTAACACCACTGCACAGCCGTAATCTAACAGCACAGTCCAGCCCTAATCTAACAACTCCGTCCAGCCCTAATCCAACCCCCACGGTCCAGCCGTAACCTAACCCCACCGTCCTACCCTATCCTAACCCCACCGTCCTGCCCAAATCTAACCCACCGTCCTGCCCTAATCTAACCCCACCGTACAGACCTACTCTAACCCCACCGTCCTGCCTTAACCTAACCCCACCGTCCAGCCCTAATCCAACCCCACCGTACAGCACTAATCTAACCCCACCGTCCAGCACGAATTTAACCCCACCCTCCAGTCCAAACCGAAACCCACTGTCCAGCCCTAACCTAACTCCCACCGTCCAGCCTAAATCTAACGCCCACCATCCAGCCCTAATCTAACCCCCATCGTAGACCACTAATCTAACCCCACCGTCCTGCCCTAACCTAACCCCACCGTCCAGCACGAATTTAACCCCACCGTCCAGCCCTAATCTAACCCCCACCGTACAGCCTAAATCTAACGCCCATCGTCCAGCCCTAATCTAACCCCCAACGTAGAGCACTAATCTAACCCTACCGTCCTGCCCTAACCTAACCCCACTGTCCAGCCCTAATCCATCCCAACCGCACAGCCCTAATCTAACACCACCGCACTGCCATAATCTAATCCCACCGTCCAGCCCGAATCTAACACTCCGTCCAGCCCTAATCTAACTCCCACCGTCTAGCCGTAACCTAACCGCACCGTCCAGCCCTTACCTAACCCCACCGTCCTCCCCTACCCTAACCCGACCGTACTGCCCAAATCTAACCCACCGTACTGCCCTAATCTAACCCCACCGTACAGACCTGCTCTAACCCCACCTTCCTACCCTAACCTAACCCCACCGTCCTGCCCTAATCCAACCCCACCGCACAGCCCTAATCTAACCCCAGCGTCCAGCACTAACCTAACCCACCGTCCAGCCCTAATCTAACCCCACCGTCCAGCCCTAACCTAACCCAACAGTCAAGCCCTGATCTAACACACCCGTCCAGCCCTAACCTAACCCCCACCGTCTAGCTGTAACCTAACCCCACCATCCAGCCGTAACCTAACTTCACCGTCCAGCCCTAACCTAACCCCACCGTCCAGCCCTAACCTAACCTCACTGTCCTCCCCTATCCTAACCCGACCTTACTGCCCAAATCTAACCCACCGTCCTGCCCTAATCTAACCCCACCGTACAGACCTACTCTAACCCCACCTTCCTACCCTAACCTAACCCCACCGTTCTGCCCTAATCCAACCCCATCGTACAGCCCTAATCTAACCCCACCGTTCTGCCCAAATCTAACCCACCGTCCTGCCCTAATCTAACCCCACCGTACAGACCTAATCTAACCCCACCGACCAGCACTAATAGAACCCCACTGTCCAGCCCTAATCGAACCCACCGTCCAGCTCTAATCGAACCCACCGTCCAGCTCTAATCTAACCCCACCGTCTAGCTCTAAGCTAACCCCCACCGTCCAGCCGTCACCTAACCCCACCATCCAGCCCTAACCTAACCCCACCGTTCCGCACTATCCTAACCCCACCATCCTGCCCTATCCTAAACCCAGGGTCCTGCACAAATCTAACCCCACCATACAGACCTACTCTAACCCCACCATCCAGCACTAACCTAACCCCACCGTCCTGCCCTATCCTCACCCCACCGTCCTGCCCTAACCTAACCCCACCGTCCAGCCCTAATCCAACTCCACCACACAGCCCTAATCTAACACCACCGCACAGCCGTAATCTAACCTCACCGTCCAGCCCTAACCTAACCCCACCGTCCAGCCCTAATCCAACCCCACCGCACAGCCCTAATCCAACTCCACCACACAGCCCTAATCTAACACCACCGCACAGCCGTAATCTAACCTCACCGTCCAGCCCTAACCTAACCCCACCGTCCAGCCCTAATCCAACCCCACCGCACAGCCCTAATCTAACACCACCACACAGCCCTAATCTAACACCACTGCACAGCCGTAATCTAACAGCACAGTCCAGCCCTAATCTAACAACTCCGTCCAGCCCTAATCCAACCCCCACGGTCCAGCCGTAACCTAACCCCACCGTCCTGCCCTATCCTAACCCCACCGTCCTGCCCAAATCTAACCCACCGTCCTGCCCTAATCTAACCCCACCGTACAGACCTACTCTAACCCCACCGTCCTGCCTTAACCTAACCCCACCGTCCAGTCCTAATCCAACCCCACCGTACAGCACTAATCTAACCCCACCGTCCAGCACGAATTTAACCCCACCCTCCAGTCCAAACCGAAACCCACTGTCCAGCCCTAACCTAACTCCCACCGTCCAGCCTAAATCTAACGCCCACCATCCAGCCCTAATCTAACCCCCATCGTAGACCACTAATCTAACCCCACCGTCCTGCCCTAACCTAACCCCACCGTCCAGCACGAATTTAACCCCACCGTCCAGCCCTAATCTAACCCCCACCGTACAGCCTAAATCTAACGCCCATCGTCCAGCCCTAATCTAACCCCCAACGTAGAGCACTAATCTAACCCTACCGTCCTGCCCTAACCTAACCCCACCGTCCAGCCCTAATCCATCCCAACCGCACAGCCCTAATCTAACACCACCGCACTGCCATAATCTAATCCCACCGTCCAGCCCGAATCTAACACTCCGTCCAGCCCTAATCTAACTCCCACCGTCTAGCCGTAACCTAACCGCACCGTCCAGCCCTTACCTAACCCCACCGTCCTCCCCTACCCTAACCCGACCGTACTGCCAAATCTAACCCACCGTACTGCCCTAATCTAACCCCACCGTACAGACCTGCTCTAACCCCACCTTCCAACCCTAACCTAACCCCACCGTCCTGCCCTAATCCAACCCCACCGCACAGCCCTAATCTAACCCCAGCGTCCAGCACTAACCTAACCCACCGTCCAGCCCTAATCTAACCCCACCGTCCAGCCCTAACCTAACCCAACAGTCAAGCCCTGATCTAACACACCCGTCCAGCCCTAACCTAACCCCCACCGTCTAGCTGTAACCTAACCCCACCATCCAGCCGTAACCTAACTTCACCGTCCAGCTCTAACCTAACCCCACCGTCCAGCCCTAACCTAACCTCACTGTCCTCCCCTATCCTAACCCGACCTTACTGCCCAAATCTAACCCACCGTCCTGCCCTAATCTAACCCCACCGTACAGACCTACTCTAACCCCACCTTCCTACCCTAACCTAACCCCACCGTTCTGCCCTAATCCAACCCCATCGCACAGCCCTAATCTAACCCCACCGCACAGCCGTAATCTTACCCCACCGTCCAGCCCTAATCCAATCCCACCGCACAGCCCTAATCTAACCCCACCGTCCAGCCCTAATCTAACCCCACCGTTCTGCCCAAATCTAACCCACCGTCCTGCCCTAATCTAACCCCACCGACCAGCACTAATAGAACCCCACTGTCCAGCCCTAATCGAACCCACCGTCCAGCTCTAATCAAACCCACCGTCCAGCTCTAATCTAACCCCACCGTCTAGCTCTAAGCTAACCCCCACCGTCCAGCCGTCACCTAACCCCACCATCCAGCCGTAACCTAACCCCACCATCCAGCCCTAACCTAACCCCACCGTTCCGCACTATCCTAACCCCACCATCCTGCCCTATCCTAAACCCAGGGTCCTGCCCAAATCTAACCCCACCATACAGACCTACTCTAACCCCACCATCCTGCCCTAACCTAAACCCACCGTCCTGCCCTAACCTAACCCCACAGCACAGCCCTAATCTAACCCCACTGCACAGCCGTAATGTAACCCCATCGTCCAGCCCTAATCTAAACCCACCGTCTAGGCCTAACCTAACCCCACAGCACAGCCCTAATCTAACCCCACTGCACAGCTGTAATGTAACCCCATCGTCCAGCCCTAATCTAAACCCACCGTCTAGCCCTAATCTAACCCCACCGTCCAGCCCTAATCTAACCCCCATTGTCCAGCCCTGTTCTAACCCACTGTCCAGCCCTAATCTAACCCCACCATGTAGCCCTAATCTAACCCCACCGTCTAGCCCTAACCTAACCCCACCGTCCTGCCCTAACCTAACCCCACCACACAGCCCTAATCTAACCCCACCGTACAGCCCTAATCTAACCCCACCGTCCAGCCCTAATCTAACCCCCATTGTCCAGCCCTGTTCTAACCCACTGTCCAGCCCTAATCTAACCCCACCATGTAGCCCTAATCTAACCCCACCGTCTAGCCCTAATCTAACCCCACCGTCCAGACCTATCCTAACCCTACCGTCCACCATGAACCTAACCCCACCATCCAGCACTAACCTACCCCACCGTCCTGCCCTAACCTAAACCCACCGTCCAGCCCAAACCAAAACATACCATCCGTCCCTAACCTAACCCCCACCGTCTCGCCCTAATCTAACCCCCACCGTCCAGCCCTAATCTAACCCCACCGTACAGACCTACTCTAACCCCACCGTCCTGCCCAAATCTAACCCCCACCATCTCGCCCTAATCTAACCCCCACCGTCCAGCACTAACCTAACCCCACCATCCAGCACTAACCTAACCCACCGTCCAGCCCAAACTAAAGCCCACTGCCCACCAGTAATCTATCCCGCACCGTCCAACCCTAATCTAACCCCCACTGCACAGCTCTAATCCAACCCCACCGTCCAGCCCTAATCCAACCCCACCATCCAGCCCTAATCTAACCCCACTGTCCAGCACTAATCTAACCCCCACCGCACAGCCCTAATCCAACCCCACCGTACAGCCATAATCTAACCCCACCGCACAGCCGTAATCTATCGCCACCGTCCTGCCCTAATCTAACGCCACCGTCCATCACTAATCTAAGCCCACCGTCCTACCCAAATCTAACCCCAGCGTCCAGCCCTAATTGAACCCCACCGCCCTGCCCAAATCTAACCCACCGACCAGCACTAATCTAACCCCACCGTCCAGCATTAATCTAACCCACCGTCCTGCCCAAATCTAACCCCACCGTCCAGACCTGATCTAACCCCACCGTCCAGCCCTAACCTAACCCCACTGTCCAGCACGAACCTAACCCCACCGTCCAGCACGAACCTAACCCCACCGTCCAGCACTAACCTACCCCCTCCGTCCAGCACTAACCTAACCCCACCGTCCAGCACTAATCTAACCCTACCGTCCAACCCTAATCTAACCCCCACCGTCCAGCCTTAATCCAACCCACTGTCCAGCCCTAATCTAACTCCACAATGTAGCCCAAATCTAACCCCACCGTCCGGACCTAATTAACCCCACCATCGTGACCTAATCTAACCCCAACGGCCAGCAGTAATCTATTCTTTTTAAATCTTTTTATTGAATTAGTACACGAAAGGTACCTTTGAAATAATATTAAAAATGTCTTTCCAAAAATTTTCCAAAGTAGGACAGGACCAAACCATATGAGTTAAGGAAACTACCTCCCCATGACATCTGTCACAAAGAGGGTTAATATGAGAATAAAAACGAGCTAATTTATCTTCAGACGTATGTACTCTATGGACAACTTTAAATTGAATTAGGGAGTGTTTAGAACAGATAGAGGAAGTATTGACTAGTTGTAAAATATGCGCCCAGTCATCCACCGAAATTATAAAGCCCAATTCCTTTTCCCAATCTGACCAGCACTAATCTAACCCCACCATTCAGCACTAATCTAACCCCACCGTCCTGCCCTAATCTACCCCACTGTCCTGCCCTAATCTGACCCCATCATCCTGCGCTAACCTAAACCCACCGTCGTGCCCATATGTAACCCACCGTCGTGCCCATATCTAACCCACCGTCCTGCCCAAATCTAACCCCACCGTCCTGCACTAATTGAACTCCACCGTCCAGACCTAATCTAACCCCACCATCCAGACCTAATCTAACCAGACCGACCAGCTCTAATCTATTCTTTTTAAATCTTTTTATTGAACTTGTACAGAAAATGTAAACCATATAGGCACTAATACACTGTTGCAATATAATTTTACAAGAGATATTAATACACAAAAAGAAGTTAGTACAAACAGTGCAGTTTAGATATAAAATAACAAGGTAATATAATAATATACTAATTTTCATACATATCAATAAGTAAAGGAAAAAAAAACAAAAAAGAAAACCCCAAACCACTGTGCAACTAATCTAAAAAACAAAGCAAAGCAATGGTCTAGCTAGGTGTCAAGTAGAGTTTAACAACTTAAAACAATCACGTCCTCAAACCCGACCTCCATTAAAAACAGTTAAAAAGCAAGTAGGGAATGTAAATATGGACCGAGAGAGAAAAAAAAGTTACAATAAATGAAAATGTTGAATAAAAGATCTCCAGGTCGGTTCAAATTTAACTGAAGAATCATAAAGGTTACTTCTAATTTTCTCCAAATTTAAACATAGTATCGTCTGGGAAAACCGAAAGAATGTAGTTGGAGCACTAATCTCCTTCCAATGTTGTAAAATACATCTTTTCGCCATTAAAGTAAGAAATGCAATCATTCTACAGGCTGAAGGGGAAAGATTACTAGAAATTTAGAAATTTAAGGGAATCCAAAGATAGCAGTAATAGGATGGGGAGAAATATCTATATTCAATACCTTTGAAATAATATTAAAAATGTCTTTTCTAAAGGTTTCCAAAGTAGGACAGGACCAAAACATATTAGTTAAGGAAGCTATCTCCCCATGACATCTGTCACAGAGAAGGTTAATATGAGAATAAAAACGAGCTAATTTATCTCTAGACATATGTATTCTATGGAAATCTTTAAATTGAATTGGGGAGTTGTTAGAACAGATAGAGGAATTATTGACTAGTTGTAAACTATGCGCCCAGTCATCCACCGAAATAATAAAGCACAATTCCTTTTCCCAATCTGACCAGCACTAATCTAACCCCACAGTTCAGCACTAATCTATCACCACCGTCCTGCCCTAATCTAACCCCACCGTCCTGCCCTAATCTAACCCCACCGTCCTGCCAAAGTCTAACCCCACCGTCCTGCCAAAATCTAACCACACCGTCCTGCACTAACCTAAACCCACCGTCGTGCCCATATGTAACCCACTGTCGTGCCCATATCTAACCCACCGTCCTGCCCATATCTAACCCACCGTCCTGCCCAAATCTAACCCCACCGACCAGCACTAATCGAACCCCACCGTCCAGCCCTAATCGACACCACCGTCCAGCCCAAATCTAACCCCACCGTCCAGCCCAAATCTAACCCCACCGTCCAGCCGTAATCTAACCCCACCATCCAGCACTAACCTAACCCCAGCGTCCAACACTAACCTAACCCCACCGTCCAGCCCTAATCTAACCCCACCTTCCAGACCTAATCTAACCCCACCGACCAGACCTAATCTAACCCCACCGACCAGCCCCAACCTAACCCACCGTCCAGCCCAAATCTAACCCCACCGTCCAGCCCTAATCTAACACACCGTCCAGCACTAACCTAACCCCACCTTCCAGCACTAACCTAGCCCCACCGTCCGGCACTACCCTAAACCGACCGCCCTGCCCTAACCTAACCCCTCCGTCCAGCCCTAATCCAACCCCACTGTCCAGCCCTAACCTAAACCGACCATCCAGCCCTAACCTAAACCGACCATCCAGCCCTAACCTAACCCACCGTCCAGCCCTAATCTAACCCCACCGTCCAGCCCTAATCTAACCCAACCGTCCAGCCCTAATCTAACCCCACCGTCCAGGCCTAATCTATCCCCACCGTCCAGGCCTAATCTATCCCCACCGTCCAGGCCTAATCTAACCCAACCGTCCAGCCCTAATCTAACCCCACCGTCCAGGCCTAATCTATCCCCACCGTCCAGGCCTAATCTATCCCCACCGTCCAGCACTAATCGAACTCCACCGTCCAGCACTAATCTAACCCACCGTCCAGACCTAATATAACCCCACCGTCCAGCCCTAATCTAACCCCACAGTCCAGCCCTAAACTAACCCCACCATCCAGCCCTAATCTAACCCCACCCCCCAGCACTAATCTAACCCCACCCCCCAGCACTAATCTAACCTGCACGGTCCAGCCCTAATCTAACCCTACCCCCCCGCACTAATCTAACCCGCACGGTCCAGCCCTAATCCAACCCCACCTTCCAGCACTAACCTAACCCCACCGTCCAGCACTAACCTAACCCCACCGTCCAGCAGTAACCTAACCCCACCGTCCAGCACTAATCTAACCCTACCGTCCAACCCTAATCTAAACCCCACCGTCCAGCCCTAACCTAACCCCCACTGTCCAGCCCTAACCTAACCCCACCGTCCAGTCCTAACCGAACCCCACCGTCCAGCCCTATCCTAACCCCACCGTCCTGCCCTACCCTAACCCCACCGCCCTGCCCTATCATAACACCACCGTCCTGCCCAAAAACAACCCACCGTCCTGCCCAAATCTAACCCACTGTCCTGCCCTAATCTAACCCCACCGTACAGACCTACTCTAACTCCACCGTCCTGCCCTAACCTAACCCCACCGTCCAGCCCTAACCTCACCCCACCGTCCAGCACGAACTTAACCCCGCCGTCCAACACTAAATTAACCCCACCGTGCTGCTCTAACCTAACCCCACCGTCCAGCCCTAATCTAATCCCCACCGTCCAGCCCCAATCTAACCCCTCCCTCCAGCACTAATCCAACCCCTCCGCACAGCCATAATCTAACCCCACCGTCTAGCACTAACCTAACCCCACCGTACAGCACTAACCTAACCCCACCGTACCGCACTAACCTAACCCCACCGTCCAGCCTTAACCTAACCCCACCGTCCAGCACTAATCTAACCCCACCGTCCTGCACTAACCTAACTCCACCGTCCAGCCCTAATCTAACCCCACCGTCCAGCCCTTATCTAACCCCCACCGTCCAGCCCTAATCTAACTCCAGCGTCCAGCCCTAATCTAACCCCAGTGTCCAGCACTAATTTAACCCCACCGTCCTGCCCTAATCTAACCCCACCGTCCAGCACTAACCTAGCCCCAATGTCCAGCCCTAATCTAACCCCACTGTCTAACCCTAGCCTAACACCACCGTCCAACCCTGAGTGTGTGTGGCCTCCGTCAGTCAGACTTGACCATGGATATTTCGTCCTGACTGTCCAGATACGCAAGCCTGGGCAGTGCAATATAGAGAGCAAGCTGTTGCCCATGTATTAAGCTCCCCTTCTCCACACATCTGATCAACCCAAAGTAACAGTAGAGACTATCACAGTTTGGTACCAGCGGTGTCACAGGAGTTGTTAGTCAGCGTTGAATACAATGTAGACTGCCTTAGAGACTCCAGCCCTGGATTTGTCCCTCAGGGTTTACTTCCGAAGCCTTCCCGATGAGTGGGTACAGACACAAGGCAGCCCAGGTCTGAGATTAGTTTTCGTTCTCCTAGATGAGCTGCCTGTTTAACACTAGCCTAAATAGACAAGGATTTCTGTCAACCCTTCTCTTCCGGCAGTGAATCCCAGACCTCACCACTCTGAAAAGCATATTTCGCACTCCCCCTCCACTCTGTTCCTGGGTTCTGCTACCTTTCTGTTAGTTCCATTTAAGCCCTTAATCATTTTTTATACTTTAATGAAGTTGCCTCTTGGCATTCTCTGTCCTGAAGGAAAACAATCTCAATTTTTCCAGTCATTCCTCAGAGCTATTAATTTTCGGTATGGTAACATCCTGGCAAACCTCAGCATCCTCTCGGGTGCAGTCACACTGTCCTGTAATGCGATGAGAACTACACAGTACTCAACTATAGACTAACTAGTGCTATAAAAGGTGGCTGCAATATTTCCTGCTCTTATATTCCATTGTTTGATTAATAAAGAAACCTGCATGGCTTTGTAATCACCTTATTGACCTGAAGCTGCCTTGGGGATTTTTAATCGCTCCACAGCTCTCAGTTTCTTAAACCCTTTGCTTTTTAACACCTCCGTAAATGCTTTACCTCCCATTACTGCATATTAAATTCCCTTTGTCAACTTTCTACACAACTGACCAGATGTCCTTTCATAGCCAGATTTTCTATCATCTGCAGATTTCTTTTCCATGTCTCTACATTTAGATCTAAACTTAGTTCATTGTTGTACTAATGACAAACTAACCATCATCAAAGCACTTCTCAAATCATTACCCTTCATTAGAGAATCATAGAATACAGCACAGAAACAGGCCCTTTGGCCCATCTAGTCTGGGCTAAACCTACTCTCTAAATTGCCTACTCTCACTGACCTGTACCCGGACCATAGCCCTCCATATCCATGTGCCAATTGAAACTTTTCTTCAGCATTGAAATTGTGCTTGCATGCACCACTTGTGCTCATTCCTACACTGTCACGACCATTTGAGTGAAGAAGTTTCCTCACACATTACCCTTCAACTAGAGGTCACAGGTTAAGGGTGAAAGCTGAAAAGTTTGAGTCCCACCTAACCTCTGTGGAAAAAGCTGCATTCTATACACCTCCGTAATTTTGTATACTTCTATCAAATCTCCCCTCAGTCTTCTACGTTCCTTGGAACATAGAATCTTTCCTTTTACTCATGTCCTTCAACCCTGGCAACATCCTTGTAAATTTTATCTTTCAGTCTTCACTATAACATCTCCTGTACTCAATACTTTGATTTATGAAGGTCAATGTGCCAGAAGCTTTCTTTACGACTCTATCTACCCATGACACCACTTTCAATAAATTATGGACCTGATTTCCAGATTTCTTTATTCTACTGCATTCATCAGTGCCCTACTCTTCACTATGTAAAACCTACCATGGTTCGTCCTAGCAAAGTGCCAGACATCACACTTGTCTGCATTAAATTCCACCAGCTATTTTTCAGCCCATTTTCCCAGGTTGTCTAGATCCCACTACAAGCTTTAACAGTTTTCCTCGCTGTCCACTACACTCGCAAATATGCTGATCCAGTTAACCACATTATCATCCAGATCATTGATATAGATGACAAACAGCAATGGACCCAGCACCAATCCCTGCGGCACTGTAGTGGTCACAGGCCTCCAGTCAGAGAGGCAACCCTCTACTACCACTCTCTGGCTTCTTCCACAAAGCCAATGTCTAATCCAATTTACTACTTCATCTTGAATGCCAAGCCACTGAACCTTCTTGACCAGCATCCCACGTAGGACCTTGTCAAGTGCCTTGCTAAAGTCCACAAAACAACATCCAGTGCCTTGCCTTCATTCACTTTCCTGGTAACTTCCTTGAAAACCTGTATAAGATTGGTTAATCACAACCTACCACACCTTATAGCTATGTTGACTATCCCAAATCAGTCCATGTCTATCCAAATACTCATATCTCCAGTTCCTAATACCTTCCCACTTCTGATGTCAGCATCACTGGCCTACATTGATCCAATTCTGAATCCAATTTAGTACTTGAATTTTCTAATATACATTAAACTGCAGATATAATCTTAGATTAGGTTTAAAATCAAGGAAGTTGAAAAACTACAAGTATCAGTGTCACTGCCAAATGAAGTTAATTGGTTTGGAGATTGGTGATGTTAGGGTAGAACTAATGTCATTTTGCAGAGTGTATCTGATTAAGCAATGTTATCAATGTTTCAGGGAGATAGGGTATCTGTCTCACAGCTGCAGTGAGCTGGGTTCATGGCTGACCTCTGACACAGTCTGTATGGAGTTTGCATCTTCTCCCTGGAACTGTGTGGGCTTTCATCCAGGTGCCCCAATTTTCTCCCACATCCCAAAGTTGGTGGCTTAAGTAGCCACTGTAAATTGGTCCAGTATGTAGGTGAGTGGTAGGAGTGTTGTGGAAGAAAATAGATTACAGGGAAATAAATGGAGGAAGTGCTAGCATAAAACCCAATAGGCAGAAAGGCCTTCTCTACTGTTGTAAGGAAATATGAGAACACTGCCATTTTTGAAGTGCCAGAGGATAGCTGGGACATTCTGAGCAGCAGTTGTTTTAAGCACCACTTGTGTTCAGTTTACAGTAGTGACCCTGATCTTCATATTTCTTGTTACTTCAATTTTCCATCTCGCCTCCACTCTGAACCGTCTTTCTGTAGCCTGCTGCACTGTTCCAACAGAGCCCAGTGTAAGGTTGGGAAACTGTATCTTGTCTTCCATCCAGGTGTATTGTGAGGTTGAGATGCTCCAGTTATCTTTTGTTTCTCTGTAGATGTTATGTGTCCATCTGTGTAGTTCTGGCACTTTGTTTTTGATTTAGACATCCAACTTCTGCAGGGTTTTTTTTGTTTACTTTTTGGCAGTTGTCATAAACTCAGTTCCTCTTGCCACAGTTTTTCTCTGCTTGACCTGCTGGGCATTTCTGGAATTCCCTTTTACTCCAGGTTCTAGTGGCAACAGTATTCTGTTCCATCCTGGGTAGTTTACACATCTTTTTCTCTTTCTTTCCACATCTATCCCTCTGTCTATTCCATTTGTCTTCATTGTCACCTCATCCCTTGGTTGCATGGTTGTCCTTTGCTGCATATCAAGATATTCTCCATATTCTGCCCTACAACATTAAATAAAAACAGAAAATACTGTAATGTTGACTCGAGCTGCTCTTCAATAGATGAGGCCAATAGATGACTTAAGAGTATGGCAAGGCTTGTGAGAAAATAACAAATTTTATTGTAGTCACTCAATACTGTTGGATGATAAGATTTGGATGTGCTGTCACCACCTTGATGCAGTTGGCAGTCACAACCAAGTTCTTCCTTTATGACACCCTCGCTCGTCCAAGGACCTGAACAGACAGTAGAGTGCAGAACTGCCACTCTCTTCATCTGTCAGGCATTTATCCTGATGCACAAGGCTCCTGTATTGCGAAAAGGTTTGAGACATGGTGATATCAGAGAATGGAATGGGATCTAAGAATCAGGTTTCATAGGAGAAAGGTGATGTAGAAGGAGTTCATGAGGATCATTAGTATGGTGACTTAGTAAAGATCAAGGATTAAGGATTACTGTGGCACACTCTCCCACAATAAGATAGCAGAGTAATCTGAGATTGTTTGCTCTAAACCTAAAGAGACCGAGGGGTAAACTTACAGAGGTTTATAAAATCATGAAAACTGGCAAAGAATTAGTTGCAGATATGGGCAGTGAAATGGCAGATGGACCGTTAAGGGCAAGACCTTTAAGTGTTGATGAGCAGTGGGATCTTGGAATTCAAGTTCATAACTCCCTGAAAGTATAAAACTCTTGTTAGGCTGCATCTGGAATATTACATATATTTCTGGTCAAGAAGCAGAAGAGGTTTACCAGCATGTTGCCTGGATTAGAGGACATGTGCTCTCAGGAGAGGTTAGACAAACTTTGTTTGTTTTCTCTGGAGCGGCAGGGGCTGAGGGGAGATCTGATAGAAGTTTATTAGATTATGAGAGGCATAGAGTAGACGGACAATATCTTTTCCCAGGTTTGAAATGTATAATACCGGAGGGCTTGCATTTAAGGTGAGAGGGGTCATTTGAAAGGAGATGAGAAGGGCTGAAGGATAAGAGAGTGGTGGGTGCCTGGGGTGGTGGTAGAGGCAGAAACATTAGGGACTTCGAAGAAATGTTCAGACAGGCACACGTATGTGAGGGAAATGGAAGGATACGGACCATTTGTAGCAGAAGAGATTAGTCTAGTTGACTATTTAATAACTACTTTATTTGGTTTGGCCCAACATTGTAGGCCGAAAGGTGCACAGTTCTATGTTCTAAGCACACCTATGGTGTACAGTTCTATGTTCTAAACACTCCTATGGTGTACAGTTCTATGTTCTAAACACACCTGTGGTGCACAGTTCTATGTTCTAAACACACCTATGGTGTACAGTTCTATGTTCTAAACACACCTGTGGTGCACAGTTCTATATTCTAAACACACCTGTGGTGTACAGTTCTACGTTCTAAACACTCCTGTGGTGTACAGTTCTATGTTCTAAACACCCCTGTGGTGTACAGTTCTACGTTCTAAACACTCCTGTGGTGTACAGGTCTATGTTCTAAACACACCTGTGGTGCACAGTTCTACGTTCTAAACACTCCTATGGTGTACAGTTCTATGTTCTAAACACACCTGTGGTGCACAGTTCTACATTCTAAACACTCCTGTGGTGCACAGTTCTATGTTCTATACACTCCTGTGGTGCACAGTTCTATGTTCTAAACACACCTGTGGGGTACAGTTCTATGTTCTAATCACTCCTGTGGTGAACAGTTCTATGTTCTAAACACTCCTGTGGTGCACAGCTCGATGTTCACCAGTTCAGTGTTCTAAACACTCCCAATTAAATGTGTTTCGTGTTCAGAGTCGATGTGACATGGCAATCCCTATCTAGAATATAGTCCTTAATCAGAGTTTTGGCTGTGTGTGTGGCAGTGTCTCGCCTTACAAGAATAGCTTCCACCCATCTTGAATACTTATCCATTGTTACTAGTGCAGTATGTCTGAATATCCTTGACACTTTAAGTACTGTAGTCAACTTGTAAGACTTTACCAGGTTGGGCAGGAGCACTTAATTGTGGGAGGTTTTCTGTTGCTCCAGGGTTTTATTTCTCTCATGTCATGTATTTTTCAAACATTTCTAGAGCTTGTGCCCTGAACTTTGGATTCCATTACCAATGGGAGAGTCTTTTGATTTTTTTTCTACTCCAATATGTCCGAGGGAATGTATCTGCTGTGTCAGATAAGGAAGCAACGCAGTTGGGACTACGAGTCTATGACTATTGCCACATCTCCATGCTCCATCGCAATTTAACCTCCCACCATTCTCCATCCAGAACACTTTTCCTGGTTACAGCATTGAGTTTGCATCTCTCGATTATCCTGTATGTTCATCTGTGATAGAGTCAGTTGTCATGCTCACTGCGTAGGTACTCAGTGCAGTTTCTAATTCTTTGGCCTTTTTGACTTCTTTTATTTCTTTTACTCATTCCCATACTGTAGTTACATCTGTGAATGCCTTCCATGGCTTTCCATTGTAGTCATTCTGGAGTGGCTTTTACTTTTTAATACAGCCACTTCTAACAGCAATTTATGACATTCATGGGTTCTTGTACTATTTGGACAAAATTGCAGTCAACAGGATGAGTGTAAAAAGCGGACATAATCGGAAAGAGTGAATACAGGCCAGAAGGTATTGTCTGAATGTGTGCAGTATACAGAATAAAGGAGATGAACTTGTAGCACAGTTACAGATTGGCATGTATGATGTTGAAGGCATAACTGAATCATGGCTGAAAGAAGATTATAGTTGGGAGCTTAATGTCCAAGAATACACATTGTATCAAAAGAACAGGTAGGAATGCAGAGGGGGTGGTGTTGCTCTGTTGGCAAACAATGAAATGAAGTCAAATCATTAGAAAGTGGTGACATAGGGTCGGAAGGTGTTGAATCATTGTGAATAGAGCTAAAGAACTATAAAGGTTAAAAGACCCTGATGAGAGTTACCTACAAACCCCCAAAAAGTAGTAAGGATGTGGTCTACAAATTACCATGGGAGATAGACGATACATACTTTGTTGCAGTAGTCATGGCATATTGGGAAAATCTGGTTGGTGATGGATTCCAGAGGGGGAATTTTTAGAATACCTGCAAGAGCAGCTTGTGGTTGAGTCCACTATGGGATCAGCTATTCTCGATTGGGTGTTGTACAATGAACTGAAATTTATTTGAGCGCTTAAGGTGAAAGAGCTGTTAGGGGCAGGTGATCATAATATGATCTAATTCATCCTGAAATTTGAGAAGGAGAAGCTGAGGTCATATGTATCAATATTAAAGTGGAATAATGCAAACTACAGAGGTATGAGAGAGGAGTTGGCCAAATTTGATTGCAAAAGAACAGCGGCAGGGATAGTGGCAGGGCAGCAATGGCTGGAATTTCTGGGAACAATTTGGAAGGCACATGATATATATATCCCCAAGAGGAAGAAGTATTCTAAAGGCAAGATGACACAAGCGTGGCTAACAAGAGAAGTCAAAGCCAACATAAAAGCCAAAGAAAGGCATATAATAGAGCAAAAATTAGTGGGAAGTTAGAAGATGGGAAGCTTTTAAAAACCAAAAGAAGGCATCTAAAAAAGTCAGTAAGAAGTGAAAGGTGGAATACAGAAGTAAGCAAGCAAATAATATCAAAAGTTTCTTCAGATTAAAAAAAGAGTAAAAGAGAGGCGAGAGTGGATATTGGACTGGAAAACAATGCTAGAGAGGTAGTAATGGGCGACAGGGAAATGGCAGACAAACTAGGTAAGTATTTTGCATCAGTCTTCACTGTGGAAGACACTAGCAGTGTGGTGACTGTTCTAGGCGTCAGGAGTCATGAAATGTGTGAAGTTACCATTACTGGGGTGAAGATTCTTGGGAAACTGAAAGGTCTGAAGGTAGATAAGTCACCTGGACCAGATGGTGTACACCCCAGAGTTCAGAAAGATGTGGCTGAACGGGTTGTGGAGGCATAAGTAATGATCACTAGATTCTGGAATGGTTCTGGAAGACTGAAAAATTGCAAATGCCACTCCACCCTTCAAGAAAGGAGAGGGGCAGAAGAAAGGAAATTATAGGCCAATTAGTCTGACCTCAGTGGTGGGGAAGATGTTGGAATCGATTGTTAAGATTGTATCATTGGATAAATTAGAAAAAATACATGATAAAATAGGCTGTAGTCAGCATGGTTTCCTTATGAGAAAATCTTGCATGACAAAGCTGATGGATTCAAAGAAATAATAAGTAGGATTGTCAAAGGAGAATTGGTTGATGTTGTGTACTTGGATCTTTAGGAGGCCTTTAACAAGGTGCCACGTATGAGGCTGCTGAACAAGTTAACAGCCCATGGTACTACAGGAAAGATACTGTGTTGGGACCACTTCTTTTCACTTTATGTATCAATGACTTGGATGACGAATTGAAGACTTTGTTGCAAAGTTTGTAGACATTACGAGGGTAGGTGAAGGAGCAGGTAGTTTTGAGGAAGAGGAAGCACTTAGACAGATTAGGAGATTGTGCAAAGAAGTGGCAGATGGAATACAGTGTCAGGATGTGTATGGTCATGCACTTTGGTAGAAGAAGTGAAAGGGTTGATTGTTTTCTAAATGGAGAGAAAAGACAAAAGCTGAGGTGCAAAGGGACTTGGGAGTCCTTGTGCAGGATTCCCTAAAGGTTCACTTGCAGGCTGAGCCAGTGCTGAGGAAGGCAAATGCAATTCATTGCAAGAGGACTGGAACAGGGGTCCCCAACCTCTTTTGCGCCGCGGACCGGCCGACCGTGGGTGGGGGAGAGGCGGGGGTAGGGTTGCCAACGGACAAGAGTAGCTGTCAAATACGTTGTGTTTACCCCGAGAAAGACTACCGTGACCATGAAGCCTTGCGCGGGCACCAGTGCGTATGCGTGTACGTGCCAATTTTTTTTCTACAAATCGTTTTGGCGATTCTGTTCGGGGGGGTGGTGTTAATCACAACTGGACTATAGGTGATAAGTGAATTACACTCAATTTCGTTTCTAAAAGGGTTTAGCTAACAAATTTGATATTAAACACACCGCATATTTTCCTCATATGAATATAGTGATAAGTGAATTATAAGACACTTATAAGTCCATAGCATCATAATATTTTAAGTAATGTTTGGATATTAACACACAGCACATATTTTCCCCGTATGAACATATAAAATCATTGCAACACACCAATATTGCTGAATCAGTGGGAGCCCTGGGCTTGTTTCCCTGCAACAAGACGGTGCCATCGAGGGGTGATGGGAGCCAGCAATACTCGAAGGGAGTTCCTTATGTCCAGTCTATTCCGCAATTTAGTTTTCGTTGTATTCATTGCAGAGATATGTTGGAAATGGAAGCAACGTTTTCGGCGCTTTTGTGGGTATCTCAGGCTATTTAGCCTTGACTTTGATCCAGACTGCCGGCAGAGATGTTATGTCAAACATACTTTTCAGCCGGTCGTCATTTGCAAGCTTGAGTTGATCTTCTTCCCGCGCTGACATGGATGGCGCGTGCGTAATGACCTCGCGTGCGTTCAAGCTCAACAGTGGCTGTGACAGGGAATAAGGAAAGGTGCAGCTGACTCATATCGCCAAATCATATTGTTTCCTCACAGCCCGGTAGCACATGCTTTGCGGCCTGGTGATTGGAGACTGCTGGACTAGAATATAAAAGCAAGGACGTAATGTTGAGACTTTATAAAACACTAGTGAGGCCTCACCTGGTGTATTGTGAGCAGTTTCAGGCGCCTTATCTTAGAAAGGATGTGCTGAAACTGGAGAGGGTTCAAAGGAGGTTCACAAAAATGATTTCAGGATTAAATAGCTTGTCATATGGAGAGCATTTGATGGGTCTGGGCCTGTATTCTCTAGGGTTCAGAAGAATGACGGGTGACCTCATTGAAATCTTTTGAATGTTGAAAGGTCTTAATAGGCCTTTGATGTTTGAGAGAATGTTTCCTATGGTGGGAGAATTTAGAACAGAGATGAGGAATTTCTTTAGTCAGAGAATGGTGAATCAGTAAAATTCTTTGCCACAGGCAGCCTTGGAGGCCAAGTCTTTATGTATATTTAAGGGAGATTGATAGATTCTTGATTAGTCAGGACATGAAGGGATATGGTGAGAAGGCAAGAGAGTGGGGCTGAGAGGAAATTGTATCAGCCATGATGAAGTGGTAGAGCAGACTCGATGGGCCAAATGGCCTAGTCCTGCTCCTGTATATTATGGTCTTATAGACATTCTTGATTGGAATTCCTACAGCCATAAGAAATCCCCTTTGTCTCCATAAGTTTCCAAAATAATGAACAATTCCAAAAGCATATTGAGAATCAGTGTAGATATCAGCTGATCTTCCTTCTGCCAGCTTACTGGCTTCAGTGGGAGCTGTCAGTTCTGTCTATTGCACAGAGGTACTAAGGGTCATGCTTTTGCCAGCACTTCAGTTTCAGAATCCGGCCATTCGAATTCCTCCCTCAATCCTTGTGGAGTTGTCGGTGTACAGAATCAGATCTGGATTCAATAGAGGTGTTTCGTTGTAATGACTTGCAATTTCATGGCATATTATTATTTGCACAGTTATGGTCATCATAGTCTAACCAGAATTCAGCACATTCATTCCCATTCCTAATGAGTAAGTTTACATTTAAGCCATCTAGTTTTTGCTCCCATCAAGGCAAGGAAGACTTCATTGTGATTGAATTCAAAATACATCTATTTCATTCTTATTTATTTGTTCAAACAGTATTATAAGACCAGAGGATTTTGAGGCAAAGGATTGGACCTGTTGAACCTGTTCTCCACCTTGTATGCTATCCCAACAACTTTTAACACAATGTCCTTTTTCACCACAAGAAAGACATTTGAGGGGATTGGCATCGGAGCTGTGGGTGTGACTCAGACTGAAATTGTTGAGGTGTATACAGTGAATTTCAGCCTCCTCCTCCTTTTGGTTAATAGGTGTTGGGTGTTGGCTGTTGACTAGCAAGCACAGACTGTTGACCACCTGTAGTGATATTATTTGGATTTCAATATCCCGTTTCACATGTGTGGTGGTTTGCACTAGCACACTGTACTGAGTGGAACAGCTGCTTCAGTCCAATTCAGTTTTGTCAGCTTCACCATTTTGGCATCATCTGGCTTCAATAAAAGTTGATTTCAAGGGACCCTATGCTGAGTCTTATATGCTACTTTCATTTATTCCCTGAACTCTTGAATAGCACAATCATACTGTCCTGCAGCATTCCTCATATTCAGAAACATCCTCACTTTCTTCCAGTTAGTCTGTATTGGGGCCTGTTATTCCAACCAACTTGTATATTTTGTTAAGCAACACACATCAAAGTAAAATCTCTTACTAACTCTTCCTTCAGTTAGTCCTGACGAAGGGTCTTGGCCTGAAACGTTGACTGTACCTCTTCCTAGAGATGCTGCCTGGCCTGCTGCGTTCACCAGCAACTTTGATATGTGTTGCTTCAATTTCCAGCATCTGCAGAATTCCTGTTGTTTGTATATTTTGTTTATCATTTCCCATTTCATCAACTGCATTAGTCAGGTGTTTGATTTGCCAAGAAGACAACATAGTAGCCAAAATGTGGATGCCATGATGTCGGTGCAGTTTGTATATGTTCTTAATATATTAAAGATCAGTACAGGTCTTCAAACTTCCTTTAAGAGGATGTGGGATTTCTTTGGACCATTTATCAATCTTTTCCAGTTGAGGTGGTTGATGGAAAACTATTGGTGTCATTTCATAAGTTCCATCTTCAGTTCTGCATGTCTTTACTTCATTCATTCATACTAAAATATTATTGTGAGGAAAGAATTGCTTCAGCTTCTGCAGTTTCAAATGATCGGAGATATTGGAAAGTTATGGATTCGCGAAGAGAGTAAATAATCAAGAATTTGAATCAGCAGGTGCAGAGTCTGGATCTGGAAAAGATGGTTGAACTAACGGGATAGCGAAAAAGGCTGGTGATTGAAATATATTCAGTACTTTATTTGGAAGTGGTTTAACTGTGTTAAAAAAGGAAGCCCAAACAGAATGAATTACACTCAGCCAAGCACATCGAAGGTAGAGAGAATATTATCAAGAAGCAGGGATTGTGGCAGGTTGCAGAATAACCTGAAGCTTTACCTCTTCTGTTTTTAACAGCTTTCTTCAGGTCATTGCGGCATATCGACTCCTTGGATCCTCAATTTACCATCCGTAGAAAAATGGAGCAGATGAGAGAGGAAAAGGAACATATAGAACAGCTCCGGGAGGTGAGGTGCTGATGCTGCCCCATCTACCAGTATTTTTGTTCAAGCTATGAAGCTGTGAATATGCAAATGTACTAAGATCAAGTCTATTGTCATGTGTCGTACTTGCTTTCAGCAGCATCACAGACATGGTGCAGAAAACACACAGAATGTAAATAATACATAAATTACACAATACAGTGAAAAGCGAGAAAAACAGTGCAAAAAAAGACAATTAGAGACAAGTTAGTGGTAGTGTAAGAGGCGGTCTGCAGTGTTCTGTTGCTGAGGCAGGGTTTAGGTGTACAGGTCTTTCAAGAACCTAATGTCTTAAATCATAAGACAAAGGAGCACAAGTTGGCCATTCGGCCCATCGAGTCTGCTCCGCCGTTTTATCATGAGCTGATCCATTCTCCCATTTAGTCCCACTCCCCCGCCTTCTCACCATAACCTTGGATGCCCTGGCTACTCAGATACCTATCAATCTCTGCCTTAAATACACCCAATGACTTGGCCTCCACTGCTGCCCATGGCAACAAATTCCATAGATTCACCACCCTCTGACTAAAAAAATTTCTTGGCATTTCTGTTCTGAATGGGCACCCTTCAACCCTTAAGTCATGCCCTCTGGTACTAGACTCCCCCATCATGGGAAACAACTTTGCCACATCCACTCTGTCCATGCCTTTCAACATTCAAAATGTTTCTATGAGGTCTCCCCTCATTCTTGTAAACTCCTAGGAATACAGTCCAAGAGCGGACAAACGTTCCTCATATGTTAACCCTCTCATTCCCGGAATCATTCTAGTGAATCTTCTCTGTACCCTCTCCAACGTCAGCACATCCTTTCTTAAATAAGGAGACCAGAATTGCCCACAGTACTCCAAGTGAGGTCTCACCAGTGCCTTATAGAGCCTCAACATCACATCCCTGCTCCTATACTCTATTCCTCTAGAAATGAATGCCAACATTGCATTCACCTTCTTCACTACCAACTCAACCTGGAGGTTAACCTTAAGGGTATCCTGTACGAGGACTCCCAAGTCCCGTTGCATCTCAGAACTTTGAATTCTTTCCCCATTTAAATAATAGTCTGCCCATTTATTTCTTCTGCCAGAGTGCATAACCATACACTTTCCCACATTGTATTTCATTTGCTACTTCTTTGCCCATTCTTCCAATCTATCCAAGTCTCTCTGCAGACTGTCCATTTCCTCAGCACTACCGGCCCCTCCACCTATCTTCGTATTGTCAGCAAACTTAGCCACAAAGCCATCTATTCCATAATCCAAATCGTTGATGTGCAATGTAAAAAGAAGCGGCCCCAACACGGACCCCTGTGGAACACCACTGGTAACCGGCACCCAACCAGAATATGATCCCTTTATTCCCACTCTCTTGTTTCCTGCCAATCAGCCAAAGCTTTATCCATGTATGTAACTTTCCTGTAATTCCATGGGCTCTTATCTTGTTAAGTAGCCTCATGTGTGGCACCTTGTCAAAGGCCTTCTGAAAATCCAAATATACAACATCCACTACATCTCCCTTGTCTAGCCTACTGGTAATTTCCTCAAAAAATTGTAATAGGTTTGTCAAGCAGGATTTTCCTTTAAGGAATCCATGCTGAGTTTGCCTATCTTGTCATATGCCTCCAGGTTCTCTGTAACCTCATCCTTGACAATCGACTCCAACAACTTCCCAACCACCGATGTCAAGCTAACAGGTCTATAATTTCCTTTTTGCTTCCTTTCCCCCTTCTTAAATAGCGGAGTGACATTTGCAATCTTCCAGTCCTCCGGAACCATGCCAGAATCTATCGACTTTTGAAAGATAATTGCTAATGCCTCCGCAATCTCCACAGCTACTTCCTTCAGAACACACGGGCGCATTCCATCTGGTCCGGGAGATTTATCTACCTTTAGACTATTCAGCTTCCTGAATACTTTCTCTGTCGTAATTGTGACTGCGCACACTTCTCTTCCCTGCCACCCTTGAGTGTCCGGTATACTGCTGATGTCTTCCTCAGTGAAGACTGATGCAAAATACTCGTTCAGTTCCTCTGCCATCTCCTTATCTCCCATTACAATTTCTCCAGCATCATTTTCTATCAGTCTTATATCTACTCTCATCTGTCTTTTACTCTTTATATACTTGAAAAAGCTTTTTTTAATGTTTGTAGGGAAGTAGCTGTTGTTGAACCCATTGTTGTTGGACTTCAGTTGGAACATTTTTTTAAAATTGCAGTGCAAAAGTGGTGTTAGTGCTGATCTTATGAGGTAGTGATTGGGGTTGTGCAGGTTGGTTCAGGAACCAAATGGTCGAAGGAAAGTAGCTGTAATTCCTGCCTTATGGTAGCAGCAAAAAGACATGACCTGAATGGTGGGGATCCTTGATGACAGATGCTGCCTTCTTGAGGCAGCACCTCCTGTCAGTGGTGGAAAAGTTTGTGTGGTGATGTACCTAGGCTATGTGTAATAATTACTGCAGCCTCTTGCATTGCTGTGCTTTGCCGTAGCAGGCATGATGCAGCCTTTCAACATTGCATCTGTAGGTTTGTTAGAGCATCTGGTGCAATGCCAAATCCCCTTAAGCTTCTTTGAAAATAGAGGCTCTGAAATGCCTTCTTCATGATTGCACCTTTATGGAATTAGGTGCTTTGAAATGTAAAATACAGCTCAAAAACATGTTAAAGAAAATAATAAACATAAGAGATTCTGCAGATGCTGGAAATCTGGAGCCATTCACAAAATGTTGGAGGAACTCAGCAGGTCAGGCAGCATCTCTGGAAATGAATAAAGACTTGACTTTTCATTGGAGTCTCAGCCCAAAACATGAACTATTTATCCATTTCCATTTATGCCGATTGATTTGCTGAGTTCCTTCAGCTTTTTGTGTGTGTTAAAGAAACTAATGTACTTTACCATCAGCACTTTTCTGCTGAATTATTCATCACACAATCACTATGATTTTTTATTTATTTAGAGATATAGTGTGAAAACAGGCCCTTCTAGCTGAAGAAATCTGCCCAGCAACCCACCTAGTGAACAGTAGCCTAATCACAGAACAATTTACAATGACTAGTGAACTGATTAACCAGTACTGTGGGAGGAAAGCAGAATGCCTGGAGGAAACCCACGCAGTCATCCTCCTTACATGTGATGCTGGAATTGAACTCTGAACTCCAGCAGCCCAGACTGTAATAGAGTTGCACTAACCACTACACTACTGTGGCACCCTTTGATGTGCTGGAGTCACAGCCAGACCAGTGAGACCGGATAATGTATCATGTACTGAAAAAAAAATATATATATATATAAAATTTTGATTATCCTTGGTTTGGGCAAGATCTTTGATTGTTGTCGAGATGAATGGTCTCGACTCAAAACGTCAAGTTTATGTCTCCCTCTATAGATGCCCTCTGACACACTGAGTTCCTCCGGGTGACTTGCTCAGGTACTTCATTATGGCTGATATAGATCCTGTCCTTGAAACAAAGTGGGCCTTCCATAAGTTGCTGGGGCTTAGCCATTTGTGTTAACTGAGAATAAGCACAAAGCAGGGCTGCAGTAGGATTTTTTTAAATTGGTGTGGCTCAGCTCCTATCCCTGAGGGAGCTTTGAGGATTATGTTCATGCAGGTAGAATGTTACTTAGCCCTGGTGAAACATGTGCACCAGAGACTTCTCTGGATTTTGGTGGGCTGTGGTGGATTGTTGTAAATTTAAGCCAGGTGTTTCTTACAAATCTGACTGAATCTTGTTCAACAGAACATTGAATCCAGACTAAAAATTAATCTACCTGAAGAAATTGGAGAAGCCTTGATGGACGGAGTGGTTCTGTGTCATTTAGTTAATCAGATCCGGCCGCGATCCGTGCTCAGTATACATGTACCATCACCTGCAGTGGTAAGCCTTCCATTTAGAAAGAACAGCTACATGGATTTGATAAAAGTTTTTGTTGTATCCAGTCTATATGATGATGCTATGTGTTGTTGCATATATTGTTCCTTATGTTGTGAGGTATGAAACAATATGCAATTTTGGGGATCCAAACATTGTTTTTCTGCTGAAAAAAGGAGTTAATATAGGAACACAAAGTGTACGATTGTCCAACTGATTTGTTTTCTGTCAACCTGACCATCCTCTGTCTATAGCAATAATGGAATTACTAGTAACCAATTCAACCTGACCATCCTCTGTCTACAGCAATAATGGAATTACTAGTTACCAATTCAACCTGACCATCCTCTGTCTACAGCAATAATGGAATTACTAGTAACCAATTCAACCTGACCATCCTCTGTCTACAGCAGTAATGGAATTACTAGTAACCAATTCAACCTGACCATCCTCTGTCTACAGCAGGCTCGGACAAAGCCCCAGCAGTGTGGAGCTTTGGCAATTTGAAGTTCATGTTACGACTAAGTATGCTCTCTCTACCACATATTTCAGATTACTGGAACACTGTTTCCTGAGGTGTTTTCCAAGCATTGAAATGCTGTGGAATTAACCAATTTCCCCCGGGATCAATAAACTATGACTATGACTATGACTATAAGAGTGGATCACTTCATCAACCTGTGAATGGTTCATGGCTGTCATTCCTTCAGCTTTCTTCATGTAGCTCAGCTGTACAGAGTCATCGTCATAGAACACTACAGCACAGAAACAGGCCTTTCTGCTCATCTAGTCTATGCCAAAATATTAATTTGCCCAGTCTCATCGACCTGCACCTGGACCATATCCATGTACTTACAGGTTTCCCCCGCCATCCGAAGGTAGAGTGTTCCTATGAAATGGTTCGTAAGCCGGAATGTCGTAAAGCAATTACCATTAATTTATATGGGAAAAATTTGTGAGCGTTCACAGACCCAGAAATAACCTACCAAATCATGCCAAGTAACACATAAAACCTAAAATAACAGTAACATATAGTAAAAGCAGGAATGATATGATGAATACACAGCCTATATAAAGTAGAAATACTTTTCCACAATCACTGCTGAACTGTTCACCGTAGTGAAAATCTCACGCAAGCGCTCTCCTGTAACCTTTCAGCTATGAAGCTGCCAAATCATATCAAATAACACGTAAAAATACACAGCCGATATAAAGTAGAAATAATGTACAGTCTAATATCACTTACTGGAATTGGGACGGCGCCAAGCACACTGATGATGGTGTGTTAGGCTGAGTCATCGGAGGTTGAGGTGGTGCAGTGGCCCCCAGCCTCTGGGCAGCAACCCGATACCGATCCGCGAAGCATGCAGTGGTACAGCGGTAGCCAGGATGCACTCAGCGCATCTTTAAGAAAAAAGCTGAAATAAACAAGCTAATTAATTAGGTAACACAAATAAAAGTTGCTGGTGAACGCAGCAGGCCAGGTAGCATCTCTAGGAAGAGGTGCAGTCGACGTTTCAGGCCGAGACCCTTCGTCAGCTAATTAATTAGGTGCTGCCTAAATGTCAACGCAATCAGCAATCGCCTCTGATCTGGGCTGATATTTATGTGCCAGGCGGCACCTAATTAATTAGCTTGTTTATTTCGGCTTTTTTCCTTAAAGATGTGCTGGGTGTGTCCCGACTACTGCTGCATTCTCCATGGATCAGTATCTGTCCGCAGCCTGGGGGTTGGGGTGGGTGGACACTGGGGTGTCGTCTGTTTCCAACAGGAAGGCAGGTCATCTCCTCCTATGACTGCCTGCCTCAATGTCGAAGGTCGAGGTTTGTCATCTGCTGTGGCTGGTGTGGAAGGCTTGAAAAACAACAGTATGCTTGACTGCTTAGCCTCGCGCATTTTTCTGTCATACAGTTCTTTTTAAGGACTCAAACCATCCTGCAAATATGCCCTAAACCGACGTACCCTTTCAAAATTAAAGTCGTACTTTATCATTGCAGCGAAAATCTCACGCAGTTGCTTCACGTTCAGTCCCTGGACGACTTCACTTTCGGTCCGTTCACTACTACATTGAGTTTCGATTGTTATCCTTTCCTCTTCCAATTGCATCAGCTCTTCATTTATCAGTTCTTGGTCATAGGATGCCAAAACCACTTCAACATCATTTTCGTCAACTTCCACAAGCCAAACTTACTTTGTCCTTACTTCGTTCACCACGATCGAAACGCTTAATTATGTCTAGTTTTACGCTAAGTGTAACACCCTTCCGAGCTCTTTTAGGCTTTTCCGATACCTTGGAACTCATCTTGCAAATGGCTGCTCAGAGGCACGTGTTTAAGCAATGCTGGCGAGAATGCAGTTCCGAATCCGGGGGAGAGCGGCTGCTCGGGGCGCACGCTGCCTTTTATCGTGCGCTACTTTTTCCGCGTGCTGCCTTTTTTCATAACAGTGAAGACACCTTCTGTTAGCGAAAACAGGTAACTAATGTAGGTCTTTTGTAACAGTGAGATTTCGTAAAGCAGGGGACAGCCGTACCTAAATTCCTCTTAAATGTTAAAGTCAAGTCATTCACCAAATACGCTGGCAGCTTGTTCCACACTCTCACCACCCTCTAAGTGAAGAAGTTCTCCTTCATGTTGCCCTTAGATATGTCACATTTCACCCTTAACCCATGACCTCTTCTAGTGGAAAAAGCCTACTTGCATTTACCCTATCTACACTGAGAGGTGACTTTATTAGGTGCACTTGTCTATCTGCTCATTAAGATAAATATCCAGTCAACCAATCATGTGGCATTAACTCAATGCATAAAAGCAAACAGACATGACATGGAAAGAAATGTGATCTAAGTGTCTTTGACTATGGGATGCATATTGGTAGTAGACGGGGTTTGAATATCTCAGAAACTGCTGATCTCTTGGAATTTTCACACACAGTAGTCTCTAGAGTTTACGGAGAATGGTGCGAGAAACAAAAAAAATCCAGTGAGTGGCAGTTCTGTGGGCAAAAATGCCTTGTTAATGTGAGAAGTCAGAGGAGAACGGCCAGACTGGTTGAGACTGACCAGGTGACAGTAAATTAAATAACCACGCATTACAATAGTTATTTGCAGAAGTGCCAGTGTAGCGTAGCCACAGATCTACCCTGGTTGGTGCTGCAAAACCTCTCACTCGTTGGCATTACATTCCATCAATTAACTTCGCAAACACGAGGAAATCTGCAGATTCTGGAAATTCAAGCAACACACATAAAAGTTGCTGGTGAATGCAGCAGGCCAGGCAGCATCTCTAGGAAGAGGTACGTTGACTGTACCTCTCCCTCGAGATGCTGCCTGGCCTGCTGCGTTCACCAGCAACTTTTATGTGTGTTGCCATCAATTAACCTACTTGATTAATGTTTTTGAACTGTGGGAGGAAACCAGAGGACCTGGAGAAAGCCCACAAATTCCACAGAATAACATGCATTGGAAGACCACAATCTGTGCAGATTGAAAGCAACATCTCCATCTCACTAACAATTAACACTGGCGCATCTCAGGGATGTGCTAAGCCCACTCTCTACTCTCTACAGGCACTGCTCAAATACCATCTATAAATTTGTTGGCAGAATTTCAGATGGTGACAAGAGGGCATACAGAAGCGAGATATACCAGCTAGTTGAATAGTCCTTCAGCAACAACTTTGCACTCAACTAAGACCAAAGAACTAATTGTGGACTTGAGAAAGAGTAAGATGAGGGAACACACACCAGTCCTCATAGAGGGACCAGATGTGGAAAGAGTGAGAGATTTCAATATCTCTGAGAATCTAACCTGGACCTAACATATTGATGCAGCTCCAAAGAAGACAGGATAACGACTATATTTAATTAGGAGTTTGAGAAGATTTGGTATGTCTCCATAAACCACTTGAAAGTTTCTATAGATTTAGATTAGATTATGAGGACACGCAGTCCTCTTTTATTGTCATTTAGTAATGCATGCATTAAGACAGCGGTCCCCAACCACCGGGCCGCAGACCGGTACCGGGCCGCGAGGCAACGATATGATTTGGCGAGAGGAGTCAGCTGCACCTTTCCTCATTCCCTGTCACGCACTGTTGAGTTTGAATGCACGCGAGGTCATTACCCGCACGTCATCCATGTCAGCGCGGGAAGGAGATCAACTCCTCGAGCTTGCAAATGACGGCGGGCTGAAAAGTATAGAAACATAGAAACATAGAAAATAGGTGCAGGAGTAGGCCATTCGGCCCTTCCAGCCTGCACCGCCATTTATTATGATCATGGCTGATCATCCAACTCAGAACCCAGCCTTCCCTCCATACCCCCTGACCCCTGTAGCCACAAGGGCCATATCTAACTTCCTTTTAAACATAGCTAATGAACTGGCCTCAACAGTTTGCTGTGGCAGAGAATTCCACAGATTCACCACTCTCTGTGTGAAGAAGTTTTTCCTAACCTCGGTCCTAAAAGGCTTCCCCTCTATCCTCAAACTGTGACCCCTCGTTCTAGACCTCCCCAACATCGGGAACAATCTTCCCGCATCTAGCCTGTCCAATCCCTTTAGGATCTTATACGTTTCAATCAGATCCCCCCTCAATCTTCTAAATTCCAACGAGTACAAGCCCAGTTCATCCAGTCTTTCTTCATATGAAAGACCTGCCATCCCAGGAATCAATCTGGTGAACCTTCTTTGTACTCCCTCTATGGCAAAGATGTCTTTCCTCAGATTAGGGGACCAAAACTGCACACAATACTCCAGGTGTGGTCTCACCAAGGCCTTGTACAACTGCAGTAGTACCTCCCTGCTCCTGTACTCGAATCCTCTCGCTATAAATGCCAGCATACCGTTCGCCTTTTTCACCGCCTGCTGTACCTGCATGCCCACTTTCAATGTTTGACATAACATCTCTGCCGGCATTCCGGATCAAAGTCAAGGCTAAATATTCTGAGATAGTCAGGAAAGCACTGAAAACGTTGCTTCCATTTCCAACATTTCTCTGCAATGAATGCAACGATAGCTAAATTGCGGAATAGACTGGACATAAGGAACCCTCTTCGAGTATCGCTGTCTCCCATCACCCCTTGATAGGACCGTCTTGTTGCAGGAAAACAAGCCCAGGGCTCCCACTGATTCAGCGATATTGGTGCGTTGCAATGATTTTATATGTTTATACGAGGAAAATATGCGCTGTGTGTTTGATATCCAAACGTTACTTAAAACGTTATGATGCTATTATAAGTGACTTATATAACCATGTAACAATTATGGCATGGAAATAGGCGATCTCGCCCCTTCTAGTCCGTGCCGAACGCTACTCTCACCTAGTCACACCGACCTGTTCTCAGCCCATAACCCTCCATTCCTTTCCTGTCCATATACCCATCCAATTTTTCTTTAAATGATAATATCAAACCTGCCTCTACCACTTCTACTGGAAGTTCGTTTAACACTTCAAGCTTCCCTGTCCTCCCCTGATAATTGCCTTATCCCTATATTCATGCGAGGAAAATGCGCTGTATGTTTAATATTAAATTCGTTAGATAAACCCTTTTAGAAACAAAATTGAGTGTATTAGCCACTTATCACCTACATTCCGGTCGTGATTAACACACCCCTACCCCCCGCTGCTGCCACCAATAGAATCGGCAAAAACAATTTTTAAGAAATCGGCACATAAACACATGTGCAAGTTACGCATGCGCACTGGTGCCCGCGCAAGGCTTCATGGTCATTATAGTCTTTCTTGGGGTAAACCCAACGTATTTGACTGCTACTCTTGTACGTTGGCAACCCTACCCCCCCCCCCGGTCGGCCGGTCCGCAAGAATATTGTCAATATGAAACCGGTCCGCAGTACGAGAAAGGTTGGGGACCCCTGCATTAAGAAATGATACAATGTTTCTCCAGAATGATATCATAGAAACACATGACAAACCGACTGAAAAACTGACAAAAAACACATAATTATAACATATATATATAACAACAGTGCAAAGCAATACCGTAATTTGATAAAGAACAGGCCATGGGCACGGTAATAAGTCTCAAAGTCTCTCGAAAGTCCCATCATCTCATGCAGATGGTGAACCTCGAGTGCCGCAAACTTGCCAATGCAGCATCCCAGAAGCATCCGACCACAGTCCGACTCTGAGCCTCCAACCAGCTTTCTGACACCGAGCACCATCTCTGCCGAGCGCTTCGACCCCGGCTTTGCAATAGGCAAAGCTGAGGATTTGGGGCCTTCCCCTCCGGAGATTCTCGATCGCACAGTAGCAGCGGCAGCGAAGCGGGCATTTCAGAAGTTTCTCCAGGTGTTCCTCCATGCTTCTCACGGCTGTCTCCATCAAATCAGGGTTGTGCACGGCCCCCTAGTTAACACATACGATATCATTCGGAACGGCCGCGTGCGCTGTGTCACGCCGCCATCTTTTCCTCCCTCCTCATAGATGTAGCTTAGCATTCCAACTGACTGTATCACTGTCTGGTATTGGGGGGGGGGGTGCTGCTAATGCATAAGATCAAAGTAAGCTGCAGAGAGTTGTAAACTTAGTCAACTCCATCATGAGCCCCAAGACATCTTCAAGGAGCGATACCTCAAAAAGGCGATGTCCATCATTAAGGACCCTCTACAACCAGGTCATGCCCTGTTCTCATTGCTACCATCAAGAAGAAAAAGTTCAAAGTAAAATTTATTATCAGAGTACATACAGGTTACCACATACAACCCTGAGATTCTTTTTCTGTGGACATACTTAGTAAATCTATAGAATAGTAACTGTAAACATCAGGGATTACAAACTGTAAACAAACTGTGCAAATGCAGATATAAATAAATAGTAATAAATAACAAGCATGGAGAGCCCTTAACCAAGCGTAGCTATTGTTCGGATGTTTGAGGGGTGTTAACTCTTCTTGAACCTGGTGGTGTGAGTTCTGAGGTTCTTGTAACTTCTACCTGATGGCAGCAGTGAGAAAAGAACATGGTCTGGGTGGTAAGGATCTTTGATGATGGATGCCGCTTTCCTACGGCAAAGTTTCATGCAGATGTGCTCAATGGTTGGGAGGGTTTTGCCCGTGATGTACTGGGCCGAATCCACTACCTTTTGTGGGATTTTACATTCAAAGGCATTGGTGTTCCCATACCAGACCAAAATGCAGCCAGTCAGCACCATACATCTATAGAAGTTTGCCAAGGTTTTCAGTGACATGCCAAACCTCCACAGCTTCCTGAGGGAGTAGAGGTGCTGTTGTGCCTTCTTTCTTTCTTTCTTTTTCAATCTTTTTTATTGAGTTTCAAATGATAAACTTAATGATAATAATACAAAGAGATCGGGATTACATTAATAACGGTTAGCGTATACAGACACAGACTCCAGATCTGAGTAACGTATTTAATATAAACCTCCCAATCTTTTAATAACTGGACATGAAAAAGATTCAAGAAAAAGTTTTTACCCCCTATGCTAAAAAAAACAAAACAAAGGTTGGGCTGCCATATTTCATCGGTTAAGATCATTATGTGTCATTAACTCTGCTCCTCTATACACAAGCAAAAAGTTACTAAAAAGGATTCGGAAAAGGTCAGCTTACATCACATGAAAGTGTTGAATAAATAGCCTCCATGTTTCTTCAAATTTAACCAAAGGATTAATGGTACCACTCCTAATATTTTTCAAGTTCAAACATGTTATAGTTTGGGAAAACCATTGAAATATAGTAGGGGGATTAGAATCCTTCCATTTAAATAAAGTGGATCTTCTGGTTATTAATGTAACAAATGCAATCAAATGACAAGCTGAAGGGGATAAATGACTAAAGTCTATCATTGATAGTACAAAAATTGCAGTAATAGGATGAGGTTGTAAATCAATACGCGAAACTACTGAAATAATATCAAAAATGTCTTTCCAATATTTTTCCAAAAGAGGGCAAGACCAAAACATATGTGTCAAGGAAGCTACCTCAGAATTACATCTGTCACAGACAGGATTTATATGACCATAAAAACGAGCTAACTTATCCTTAGACATATGGGCCCCATGAAATTGTATCAAAGCCACCTTAAGTTATATCAAAGCGTGTCTAGCACACATTGAAGAAGTGTTAACTAGTTGGAGAATTTTCTCCCATTTCTCTATGAGTAAAGATACTTGAAGTTCTCTTTCCCATTCATTCTTAATTTTATCAGACATACCTAAATGTGTTATCGTAATTAAATCATAATCAATTGCTATTAAACTCTTCTGATAGAGGTTTAAACCTAAAATATTTTCGGTAATTTCGGTTTGATGTGATATTGGAAAAGTAGATAAAATAACCTTCAAAAAGTTTCTAATCTGTAAATATCTGAAAAAATGTGATCTAGGCAAATTATACTTATTAGACAACTGTTCAAAGGACATGAGGCAATTATCCATGAATAAATCACGGAAACATATTATTCCCTTCATTTTCCATAAAAGAAAAGCTTGATCAGTTCTGGATGGTTGGGAAAAAAAATTGGATATAATAGGACTTGATAGGATAAATTTATTCAATGCAAAAAATTCACGAAATTGAAACCATATTCGTATTGTATGTTTAATTATTGGATTAATCATTTGTTTATTCAGTTTAGTAAGTGCAAAGAAAAGCGAAGCCCCTAAAATGAGAACCCCTGTACAGACTCACACTCGAAGTTCACCCTTCGTAGACATTGTATTTCATCCAGATCTTGTGTCCAGAACATTAGATATCGGATATTAATTGCCCAATAATAGAATCTAAAGTTCGGCAATGCCAAACCGCCATCCTTTTTTGATTTCTGTAAATATTTCTTCCTTAATCTAGGATTTTTATTCTGCCATATATATAAAGAAATTTTAGAATCAATAATATCAAAAAAGGATTTAGAGATGAAGATTGCTACTGCCTGAAATAGATACAGAAATTTAGGTAAAATAATCATCTTAATAGCATTGATTCGACTAATCAATGATAGGGACAATGGGGACCATTTAGTAAGCAGTTGTTTAACATGATCAATTAAGGGTAAAAAGTTAACTGTAAATAGATCCTTATGCTTCTGAGTAATTTTAACACCCAAATAAGTAAAATAATCAGTAACCAGTCTAAATGGTGATTGTCTATAGATTGGAACTTGCATATTTAATGGAAAAAGCTCACTCTTATTAAGATTCAATTTATAACCAGAAAAACTACTAAACTGAGCAAGTAGTAATATTATTGCAGGGATGGATTTCTCTGGATTGGAGATATATAGTAACAGAGGTCATCTGCATATAATGCAGACCTTATGCGTCTCATTCCCACGAATAATGCCAAATATATTGGGTGAATCATGAAGAGCGATTGCCAAGGACTCCAAGGCAATATTAGATAGTAAAGGGCTTAAAGGACAGCTCTGTCTAGTACTTCGAAAAAGCCTAAAAAAGGGGGATCTCTGATTATTAGTAATTACAGAAGCTAAAATGTTGGGCTAAAACTAAATTTCTCAAGGATGTTAAATAAATATTCCCACTCAACTCTTATCAAACGCTTTCTAGGCGTCAAGTGAAAGAACACATTCTGGAGTTTTAGATGAAGAAGTATATACAATGTTCATCAACCTCCTAACATTAAAATACGAATAACGATTTTTAATAAATCCTGTCTGGTCATCAGAGACCATTTGTGGCAATACATTTTCCAATCTAATTGCTAATATTTTGGAAGAAAATTTGGAGTCCACACTTAACAAGAATATAGGTTTATATGATGCACATTCAGTGGGGTCTTTATCTTTTTTAGGAATTAAAGAAATAGATGCTTCATAAAAAGATTGTGGTAATTTACCTACGAATAAGGCATCCTGATAGATTCTACATAACCAAGGAGAAAGTAGACTTGAAAAAGATTTTAAAAATTCTACTGTATACACATCCAGGCCAGGTGCTTTACCAGAATTCATCGAGGAAATTCTTTCTTTATTTCTTCTTCCGTAATGGATGCATCTAATGTTAAATATTCATTAAGTGGTAATTTCGGAATATTCAATTTTCTTAAAAATTCATGTATTATGGTAGAATCATCAGGAAATTCTGATTGGTATAAACAGGTATAGAATTCTTGAAAAGATTTATTAATTCCGTTGTAGTCAACCGTCAAGGTACCATCCCGTTTACAAACTTTAATAATCTGACATTTAGCCGAAGCAGCTTTCAATTGGTTGGCCAGTAATTTACCTGATTTATCACCATGTATATAAAATTGACTCTTAGTTTTAAGTAATTGATTTTCAACTGGGGACGTTAATAACAAACTGTGTTGCATCTGAAGTTCAACTCTCTTTTTGTAAAGCTCCAAATTAGGAGCAGCAGAATATTTTTTTTGTCAATTTCTTTAATCCTATCAACCAATGTATGTATTTCATTATTAATTTGTTTTTTTTCAATCCAGCAGAATATGAAATAATTTGCCCACAGATATATACTTTAAAAATGTCCCATAATATCCCACTGGAAATTCCTTCTGTAAAATTATTTGAGAAGAAGAAGGCAATCTGTTCTTTAATAATGTTAACAAAATTTAAGTCCTGAAGCAGAGTAGAATTGAACCTCCATTGTCTAGCACTGAAAGTTACATCAGTTAATTTGATTGATAGTTTCAGGGGCGCATGATCAGAGACGGCAATTGCATCGTACTCACAGGCAGTAACAGATGAAACTAATTGAGAGTCAATAAATAATCAATTCTAGAGTAATTATGATATACATGAGAAAAGAATGAGAATTCTTTATCATTAGGATGTAAAAACCTCCAAGCTTCTAAAATTCCAGAATCAACTAAAAAGGAATTAATAAAAATAGCTGATTTGTTTGGAAGTACCTGACTGGGCGCAGACCTGTCCATTGAGAGATTCAGGCAACAGGTGAAATCTCCGCCAATTATATTCGTTTAAATTAGGAAGAGATGCAAATAAATGTTTAAAGAATTCAGGATAATTGGTATTTGGTGCATAGATATTAACCATAACAACTTTTTGGTTATAAAGTAAACCAGTAATTAACAGAAATCTACCATTCAGGTCTGAAATTGTTTCATAGTGAACAAATGAAATCGAGGAATCTATAAAAATATAGACTCCTTTCACTTTAGCCTGTGAGTTGGAATGAAATTTCTTTTCCTTTCCAAAACCTAAAAAAATCGCTGATTATCCTCTTTCCTTACATGAGTCTCCTGGGCAAAGATAATCTAAGCATTCAATTTATGAAAAACTTTAAAAATCTTTTTCCGTTTAATCGGATGATTCAAACTATTCGTATTCCAGGAAACAAAGTTAATAATATTATCCATTGTACTTGAATAAGCCATATGGTGTGTAAAGGGTTAACCTTACCGCATAGGAAACTCATGAATCAGGAAGAGGGAAAAAGTTTAAAGAGGAACAGGAAGTCACAACAATTCAGACATATTTGTAGTTTCAGATCAGCCTAGATGGAAAAAACTAAACTAAATATAGTCTCACCTCCCCACCCACAAAAGCCTGAAAACTGGCCAATAGACAGCCAGAAAGCTAGCTAGACACTTCCCTACCCCCATCTCTCTTGAAGGCAAGTCTCCAAAGTTGAAAAGAATTCAAAACACCACCCACAATCAAAACATTGAGAAGAGAATGCCATAAAAAAACACCAAACAAATGTTAAAGCAAACAGCCTTTTGCAAAACATTTTGAAAGGCAAGATCTTGGAAAGTGAAATAGAATACAATCTTATTAATATTTCAATAAAAAAATCAATCACCAAATCAGATTCTTAATTATTTTCAAAAACAGACAATTGAAAATAATAAAATAAAATAATAAAGGGAGTAAAAAAAGGAACATTAGCATAAAAGCATGATAAATATCCATACTCCAAAACAAGGTACGAGCATTATCAAACCAAGGGCAAAATTCTTCAAACTTTAAAAGTCCAAATCTACGAACTGATTATTAACTTATAAACCAAATGAATACAGACATGAAAAAACAGTAAATTTATTAAACAGCTAAGATCGAACTTTGATCCTCAAGGAATTGATGAGCTTCGTCTACGGATTTAAACCGTTTACGTGATTTATCAGGCAGAACAGCCCTTAGGTGAGCTGGAAATAGCAGAGCTGGTTGGAACTTTCTTTGATAGAGCTCGGACATCACCGGTTTAAAAAGCGATCTTTCTCGCATTACCTCAGGACTGTCATCTTTGACCAAACAAAACGTGAGGTCTCCGTATTCAATTACTGCTTTCCGATGGGCAATTCAAATTAAATGCTCCTTGCTATGCACATAGTGGAATCGGAGTATGACAAGTCGAGGTTTCAGTTCTTCAGGGGGTTTAGTGATCAAGTATAGGGGAAGTAGAAAAAACTTCAGTGTCGAACACGACTGCGATTTTCCAGGTTGATAATCTTAACTTTATATTGTTCCAGTGTTTGAGTGGTTGAAGTTAATTTCTTTTCCAACAAATCTAGCTTGCGGACTCTCTGTCTACCAGCTTCATCAAGTTCGGAAATTTGCTGTTGTTGTTTTTCACACTCGCACTTAATTGCTCCCAGTCTACTTTCGATCTCCTTTAACAATACTTCCAAATTAGAAAATCTTGTATTGAATTTGTCATCCAGGAGCTTTGACATAGCCTCCAAAGTGAGTTGAGAGTTAGGCTATTGAGAGTCACCTTCTCTCCTTCCATTTCCATGACCGGCTTCCTTGCCTTCGGCTAATGCCTTTTTCCCTCTGGTACTTATTTCCAGCAATTAAGAATCAAAGTTCAAGCATATAAAAGTGTTATAAACACTTTAATATAGATAGTAAAAAGGTGGTAAAAAGATTGAAAAATGAACGGAGCAAAGCCAAAGAGCGACTTACTCCATCTTGTGCCCTAAGAAAATCACTTTCTTCGCAATAATATTTATATAATGGGTCCAGGACAGGTCCTCTGAGAAGTGACACCCAAGAATTTAAAATCACTGTCCTCTCCTCCTCTGATCCTCCAATGATTACTGGCTCATGGACCTCTGGTTTCTCTCTTCTGAAGTCTACAATCAGTTCCTTGGTTTTATTGACATTGAGTGAGAGGTTGTTGTTATGACACCACTCAGCCAGGTTTTCAATCTCCCTTCTGTATGCTGACTCATCACCACCTTTGATACAGCCCACCACAGTGGTGTCATCAACAAACTTGTATCTGGTGTTGGAGCTGTACTTAGCCACACAGTCATAGGTGTAAAGTGAGTACAGCAGGAAGCTAAGAGCACATCCCTGCAATGCTCCTGTGCTGATGGACATTGTGGAGGAGAAGTTTTGCCAATCCGAAAACTGACTGGTGTCTACAAGTGAGGAAATCCAGGATCCAATTGCACAAGAGGGTATTGAGGCTCAGGTTTTGGAGTTTACTGATTAGTTTTGAGGTGATGATGGTGTTAAATGCCAAGCTGTAATTGATGGAGAGCATCCTGATGTATGCATCTTTACTGTCCAGATTTTCCAGAGTTGTGTAAAGGGCCAATGAGATAGCATCTGCTGTAGACCTGTTGCTTCAGTAGGCAAATTGGAGTGGATCCAAGTCACCATTCAGACAGGAGCTCATAGGCTTCAATACCAGCCTCTCAAAACACTATCACTGTGGATGCAAGTGCCACTGGGCAAGAGTCATTTAGACAGGTTACCACGCTCTTCTTAGACGCCGCCTGCTTGAAGCAGGTGGATACCACACACTGCCAGAGGGAGAGATTGAAGATATCCGTGAATACACCAGCCAGTTGGTTAGCACGGTCTTCACTACTCAGCTAGGTACTCCATCCAAATCGGATACTTTCCTTGGATTAATTCTCTTGAAGACAACCCGCACATCATCTTCAGATACTGAGAACAAAGGATCATGGAGGTGCATGATGGTTCCTCCCTGTTCTGGTTGTCAAAGCGAGCAGAGAAGGCATTGAGCTCACCTGGAAGCGAAGCTCTGCTTTCCCTTATGTTGCAAGATTTAACTTCGTAGGAGGTTATGGAACTCCAACTCTGCCACAGCTGTCAAGCATCCCTTGCTGATTCCAGTCCAGTCTGAGATCTGCACTTCGTCTGAGAGATAGCTTTCCAGAGGTCATACCCGCACCTCTTGTAGGGCTTCTGATTAGGGAAAATCTTAAACGATTTTGTGGGGACACACTCATCCACACTATTTTAATAAAGTCTGTAACTACCCAGGTGTTGTCATTCAGTCCTCAGATGAGTTTGTGAACACGACCCAGTCCATTCACTCGAGGGAAACCTGTAACCGTTCTTTAGCCTCCCACGACCTCCTCTTAGTTTTTAGTTTTCTTGCTCTCTTGAACCTTGCTTTTTAGGCTCTGTCTGGATGTAGGTAGTAGGAAGTGTGAAGGCGCACACTTAGTGATTCAGGAACAGCTTCTTCCCCTCTGTGATCCAATTTCAGAATGGGCATTGAACCCAAGAACACTACCTCACTACTTTTTTTATTTCTGTTATAGATATATAGAGAGAGATGTGATGTGATATATAAACACTTGTAAACACTTTCTGTAGCCAGCTAAGAGTCTTTCAATTCTTGTTTGGGGGATTTTCTCCCATTCTTCCCTGCAAAAGGCTTCTAGTTCTGTGAGATTCTTGGGCTTCATCAGTTTTTAACATCATATTTTAACTTCATCAGTCCACAGGACTTGTTTCCAAAATGCATCAGGCTTGTTTAGATGTTCCTTTGCAAACTTCTGACGCTGAATTTTGTGGTGAGGACGCAGGAAAGATTTCCTTCTGATGACTCTTCCATGAAGGCCATATTTGTGCAGGTATCGCTGCACAGTAGAACAGTGCACCAGCACTCCAGAGTCTGCTAAATCTTCCTGAAGGTCTTTTGCAGTCAAACGGGGGGTTTGATTTGCCTTTCTAGCAATCCTACGAGCAGTTCTCTCTGAAAGTTTTCTTGGTCTTCCAAACCTCGACTTGACCTTCACCGTTCCTGTTAACTGCCATTTCTTAATTACATTACGAACTGAGGAAACGGCTACCTGAAAATGCTTTGCTATCTTCTTATAGCCTTCTCCTGCTTTGTGGGCATCATTTATTTTAATTTTCAGAGTGCTTGGCAGCTGCTTAGAGCAGCCCATGGCTGCTGATTGCTGGGACAATGTTTGAGGAGTCAGAATATTTATAAAGCTTTGAAATTTGCATCACATGGCCTTTCCTAACAATGACTGTGAACAAGCCTTAGCCCTAACAAGCTAATTAAGTCTGAGACCTTGGTAAAAGTTATCTGAGAGCTCAAATCTCTTGGGGTGCCCAAACTCGTACATGGTGCGCCTTTCCTTTTTTTCACTCTAAAATTGCACAAAATAAAAATAATACACTAATCTTGCTTAAAATGTTGAAAAGAATGTTTCATCTTTAACTTTATGACTTTTGGAGATCAGTTCATCTTCTGCTCACTTAACTATTCACAGTAACAGAAATTTTGACCAGGGGTGCCCAAAATTGCATGCCACTGTGTATATATGTGTGTGTGTGTGTGTGTACATACACACACACACGTATATACATACACACACACACACGCTGCAGTTCAGTTTTTTTCTCTTTTATTATATATTGCATTGTACTGCTGCCCAAAGTTAACAAATTTCAGGGCATGTGCCGGTAATATTAAACCCAATTCTAATTCTGATTGCTTCTAGAACTGCGCCGGAAATGAACACTGAACTCTGGAACGCCCTGAACTGTAATAGTGTCATGCTAACCACTAGCTACGATCTGTGTTTGTACATATCTATCCATATAAAATTATCGAATGGTGAAAGGCCTTGATGAAGTGGATGTGCAGAGGATTCCCCCTCTGGTGGGGGAGCCTAAGACCAGAGGACACAGCCACAGAATAGAGGGACATTCATTTAGAACGGAGATGAGGAGGAATTTCTTTAGCCAGAGAGTGGTGAATCTGTGGAATTCTTTGCCACGGGCAGCTGTGGAGCCCAAGTCATTGGGTGTGTTCATTTAAGGGAGAGGCTGATAGATTCTTGATTAGTCAGGACATGAAGGATATGGGGAGAAGGCAGGAGATAAATCAGCCACAATGAAATGGCAGAGCAGACTCGATCAGCCAAATGGCCAAATTCTGTTCCAATGTTTTATGGTCTTGTGTGTGTGTATGTATCTGTGTGCGTGTGTGTATGTGTATGTATCAGTGTGTGTATATGTGTATGTATATGTATCTGTGCATACGTGCATGCATGAGTTTGTATGTATGCATCTGTGTGTACGTGTATCTGTGCGTATGTGTATGTGTTTGTGTTTGTTTCGAGTCATCAGAGGACCACAGTTGTCACAGACTTTATATAAACAGTTGTAGGGGAGTATATCCCCACAAAAACGTTCAGTGTCTTTTCCAACCAGAAGCCCTGGAGGACGTGTGAGATTTACAGTCTACTGAAGGCCAGATTAGTGGCATTCCGGTTTGTCGACAAGGTGAGAAACAAGAGATCCGGCTCTGATCTCTGAAAGCTATCTCATGTGCAAAGAGGTAATTCCTGACTAAACTTCAATCACTGAGTAATACTCGGCAGCTGTGGCAGGGCTTGAATGTGAAACCAAACAACAAGGCTTCACTTCTAAATTACCTCAGTGTCTTCTGTGCTCGTTTTCACTGTCAAAACAGGAGGTTTCACAAACTCTCACAGCCACCGATGATGTGCTGATCATTGTTCACTGAGATCTTTAACCACTGACTGGAATTTTGAGGTACCCACCTACTTCACTACTACTACGTCGACTCAGGCCTAGGGGGGCTGGCCTCGGGCACAATGACGGACTCTCCACTTCTCCCTTTCCCTCATTAGTGTGTTCAGTTCATCTACGTTAGCTGCGCCACTGTCTTCTAGGAGCGTGTTGACCATGGTCTTGGGAGGGCGCCCAGGGTTCATCCTCCCGTGCTTAGGCTTCCATATGATAACTAAGCTGGCAGGTAGCTTGGGGTGGCGTAGACAGTACCCCACTAGTTGCAGTGTTCTCACCTCGATTTTAGTGGTGAGCATCGGTAGGTCATTATAGAGCTCGACGTTCATCATGTGCTGTTGCCAACACACCTCAAGAGCCATCTGGAGTGTTTGTGTATAGCAACCATCTAGAGACTAAATTCAATCTAGAGACCCTCTTCAAACAGCCTTCAATTACAACGATGTTTAACGATGCCTCAAAGACGATCGTCCAATATCACTTACATCCACTGTGAAGAAGTGTTTTGAGAGCTTGGTACTGAAACATATCAATTCCTGTCTGAGAAGTGACGTGGATCCGCTCCAGTTTTTCTACCAGCGTAACAGGTCCACAGCAGATGCCATTTCATTGGCTCTTCACTCAACTCTGGAACATCTGCACAGCAAAGGTGCATCCATCAGGATTCAATCTCATCATCCCCTCAAAACTAAGCAATAAGCTTCAAGACTTTGACCTCAATATCCTTATGCAATTGGATCCTTGATGCCCTCACTTACAGATCCTTGTTGCAAGGACGTGGCTGGGGACAAACCCAAGTGCAGGCCACAGAGGCTGAGGCAGAGTCATTAGGCACAGCACCTCCGCGAACAGGGAGCCGACATCCAGGAGACGATGTGAAGCTTAGAACTGACAGTTTTCAGGAATAGGAAACAAGGTTTACTCTCATAAGAGTCGACCAATGAACTGGCGGCTTCTTGCTGTGGTCGCAGGATTTTTATCCTGCCGTTTGATGGGAAGCAGCTGCATGTAGTTAGTGGTACTTGGGGATGATTGGAATCTAAATGAGGTGATCGAGGCCTAAATCGTGAGGCAAATGGCAAGGTGGAGGATTGCCAGACGGAACCATGACAGTACCCCCCCCCCCCCAATGGGAGCCTCCAGGCAATCCTCCCAGCCTGTCCGGATGGTCCCGATGAAAATCCTGGATGAGGGAAGGGTCTAGGATGAAGGAGCGGGGGACCCAGGAACGCTCTTCTGGACCGTGCTCTTCCCAGTCCACCAGATATTGGAGACCCCTGCCCCGACGGCGCACATCTAGTAGTCGTCGGATGGTGTATGCCGAATGGTTGTTGATGATACGGGCAGGTGGAGGAGTCTCGGCTGGGGGACACAGCGGGCTGATGGAAACTGGCTTTAACTGAGACACATGAAAGGTTGGGTGGATGCGCATGGATCTAGGCAGCTTTAGGCGGACCACTGTGGGATTGATTACTCTTTCTTTCTTTTTAAATCTTTTTATTGAGTAAGTATACAAAAAAGGTAAGCCATATAAACATTAATACAATGTTAAAGTATAATAAAATTCCAAAAGATAACAATACCAAAAAGAAAATACTACAAACAATGTAATTTAAGCATAAGAAACCAAGATAACATAATAGTATACTAAATTTTATATAAATGGAAAAAAAAGAAAAAAAAAACCCCCAAAAAAAACCCACCGTGCAGCTAACTAAAAGCAAAACAAAGCAATGGGCTAACTTGAAACCAAACAGAGTTAAACTTAAAATCACGTCCTCAATCCCGACCTCCATTAAAACAGTGAAAAAAAAAACAAGAAGGGTAAATATTACATTAAATGAAAATATCGAATAAAAATTCCCCAAATCTGTTCAAATTTAAATGAAGAATCATAAAGGTTACTTCTAATTTTCTCCAAATTCAAACATAAAATCGTCTGAGAAAACCAAAAAAAGGTAGTTGGAGCATTAAGCTCTTTCCAATGTTGTAAAATACATCTTTTCGCCATTAAAGTAAGAAATGCAATCATTCTACGGGCTGAAGGGGAAAGATTACTAGAAATTTTAGGTAGTCCAAAGATAGCAGTAATAGGGTGAGGAGAGATATCTATATTTAATACCTTAGAAATAATATTGAAAATATCTCTCCAAAAAGTTTCCAAAGTAGGGCAAGACCAAAACATATGAGTTAAAGAGGCTATCTGCCCCGAACATCTATCACAGAAAGGATTAATATGCGAGTAAAAACGCGCTAACTTATCTTTGGACATATGTGCTCTATGAACCACTTTAAATTGAATTAGGGAATGTTTAGCACAAATAGAGGAAGTATTAACTAATTGTAAAATCTGCCCCCAATCATCCACAGAAATGGTAAGCCCCAATTCCTGTTCCCAATCTACCCTAATCTTATCAAATGGAGCTTTCCTAAGTTTCATAATAATATTATAAATCATAGCCGATGCACCTTTCTGACATGGATTAAGGTTAATTATCGAATCTAAAATATATGTAGGAGGAAGCATTGGAAAGGAAGAAAGTATAGTACTTAGGAAATTTCTAACTTGTAAATATCTAAAAAAATGTATTCTTGATAAATTATATTTATTAGATAATTGTTCAAAAGACATAAGGGAACCATCTAAAAATAAATCCAAAAACCGTAAAATACCCTTAGTCTTCCAAGTTTGAAAAGCGCGATCCGTAAAAGAGGGAGGAAAAAATATGTTACCTAAAATAGGAATCGCTAACCCGAATTGATTAAGATCAAAAAATTTTCTGAATTGAAACCAAATGCGCAAAGCATATTTAACTATCGGGTTAGAGACCTGCTTAAGATGTTTCGAATCAAAAGGAAGAGAGGAGCCTAAAATAGAACCAAGTGTATAACCCTGAACAGATTGTAATTCCAATGCTACCCATTTAGGAATAGATAGTATGTCCTGGTCAAGTAACCAAAATTTCATATGACGAATATTAATAGCCCAATAATAAAATCTAAAATTAGGTAATGCTAAACCTCCATCTCTCTTAGCTTTCTGTAAATGTATTTTACCCAGTCTCGGATTCTTATTCTGCCAAATAAATGAAGAAATTTTAGAGTCAACTTTATCAAAAAAAGATTTAGGAACGAAAATTGGTAATGCCTGAAACACATATAAAAATTTTGGCAAAAAAAACATCTTAACTGCATTAATACGACCAATCAAAGTTAAATATAAGGGAAACCATTTAGATGAAAGTTGAGTAATATGGTCTATTAATGGTAAAAAGTTAGTCTTAAATAAATCTTTGTGTTTACAAGTAATTTTAATCCCAAGATATGAAAAGTAATTATTAATCAATTTAAATGGAAATTTATAATATAAGGGAAGATGTTTATTAATCGGAAAAAGTTCACTCTTACTAAGATTTAATTTATAACCTGAGAAAAGACCAAATTGTGCTAATAACTCTAAAACAGCAGGAATGGATCTCTCAGGATTAGAAATATATAAAAGTAAATCATCAGCATAGAGTGATAATTTATGGGACTTTAATCCCCGAGTTATCCCAGTAATATTTGAAGATTCTCGAATAGCAATTGCAAGAGGTTCTAATGCAATATCAAATAATAGGGGACTAAGAGGACAACCTTGTCGAGTACCACGAAAGAGAGGAAAAAAAGGTGAGTTTAAAGAGTTAGTACGAACCGAGGCCACAGGGGAGTGATATAACAGTTTAATCCAGGATATAAATTTCAAGCTAAAATTAAACATTTCAAGCACCTTAAATAAATAAGGCCATTCTACTCTATCAAAAGCTTTCTCGGCATCTAAAGAAATAACACACTCAGGAACATTTTGTGAGGGAGTATAAACGATATTTAACAATGTACGAATATTATAAAAAGAGTAACGACCTTTAATAAAACCCGTTTGGTCTTCCGAAATAATAGAAGGAAGTACTTTTTCTAGTCTATTTGCTAATAACTTAGAAAAAACTTTAGAGTCAACATTTAATAAAGATATTGGTCTATAAGATGCACATTGAGCAGGGTCTTTATCCTTCTTTAGTATTAGAGAAATTGATGCTCTATTAAAAGATTCAGGAAGTTTACCAAGTTTCAAAGAAGCCTCAAAAACCTTACAGAGCCAAGGAATCAATAAAGAAGCAAAACATTTATAAAATTCAACGGTAAACCCATCAGGGCCAGGAGCTTTCCCCAGATTCATAGAAAAAATAACATTCTTAATCTCATCCATTGTAATGGAAGTATCTAATAAAGAAGACATATCCTGTGAAATCTGAGGGAAGTCTAACTTATCTAAAAAATCATTCATATATTTAGAATCTCGAGGAGACTCTGATTGATATAAAGAAGAATAAAAATCACAAAAGGTTTGATTAATCCCCACATGATCCAATATCAATCGATCATTTTGGTTATAAATCTGATTGATTTGAGATTTAACATAATTAGATTTCAATTGATTAGCCAGCAGCTTGCCAATTTTGTCACTGTGAACATAAAAGTCACTTCTTGTTTTCTTTAATTGGTTTACAATCGAGGACGAGAGTAGTAAACTGTGTTCCATTTGAAGTTCAGTTCTTTGTTTGTATAACTCCTCAGAAGGAGCCATAACATATTTCTTATCAATTTCTTTAATCTTGTCCCAATTGCCATCTCCTCCTGCTTCTGTTTCTTCCTCAAAGCAACGGAATACGAAATAATCTGACCCCGAATATAGGCTTTAAAAGTGTCCCAAAGAGTGTTAACCGAAATATCTTCTGTATGGTTAATTGTAAAAAAAAGCTCAATCTGTTCATTCATAAAATTAACAAAGTCCGAGTCCTGAAGCAACAGCGAATTAAAACGCCATTGTCTAGTATTTGGTATATTGGCCATAATTTTAATAGAAAGCTTAAGTGGAGCATGATCCGAAATGGTTATAGAATCATAATCACATTTAATCACTGAAGGAATGAGACGAGAATCAATGAAAAAATAATCAATTCTTGAATAGGAATGATGAACATGTGAAAAGAAGGAAAAATCTTTTTCCTGAGGATGCAGAAAACGCCAAATGTCCGTCGACCCAGAATCAGAAAGGAAAAAATTAATCAGATTTGCAGATTTATTAGGTAAAGTCCGTAAAGGAGCCGAACGGTCCAAAGCTGGAGACAAACAGGTATTAAGATCTCCGCCCCAAATCAATGAGAACTCGTTCAAATTCGGAAACTGATCAAACAATGATTTATAAAATTCCGGACAATCCATATTAGGAGCATAAACATTAACCAAAACTACTTTTTTATTAAATAGTAAACCACTAACCAATAAAAATCTACCATTCGGATCAGAGATAATATCCTGTTGTGTAAAAGTAACTGAGGAATCTATAAAAATAGAGACGCCTCGAATCTTAGCATTGGAGTTCGAATGAAATTGTTGTCCCTTCCAGAATTTGAAAAAACGTAGTCTGTCCCCTCTCCGTACATGGGTCTCTTGTAAAAATAAAATTTGTGCTTTAAGTCTCCGGAACACTTTAAAAACTTTTTTCCTTTTAATAGGATGATTAAGACCATTAGTATTCCAGGAGACAAAATTAATAATAGACTCCATAAATCCTAAAGTCAACCCACAACAAGGAGGATTGACGATAGGCGCGACCCACAAACCCGGAGAGGAAACAGAACATACAAAAGATACCGGGGAAAAGGACGCAACCAGTACTTCAATAATGTATATAGCCCAAAGAAAAACAAACTAAAACGTGAAGCCCCTCCCACCACCCCCGCCCCAAGACCCCAAGGCAAAATCTAAAGCAGACCCGCCAGAAAGAAGCAAGCGCTAAAACTACCCCCATGACTTCCGGTATACGCTCCCTAAAAAAAAGGTATAAATATGAAAAGGATCAACTAGTTGTAAAACAGTAAAAAAGTAAGTAAAAAAAAGTTAGCTCAATTAAAATACACACAGAACAGAACAAAAGCCGGAAAATATATATTAAAAAAAACTACAATAAACCTCAAACCCATGAATAGACACAGCAACAAGAAAAAATAGGATTATTAACATAAAGTGGTTATAAAAAGCAAAACAGAATAAAATTTAAAAAAAAACTACAAAATTTAAGGCCACACAGGAAATACGTAAGATGACAAAAGGGAAGTAACCACCCAGAATCCCCTGGGAAAAGAAAGAAATGACGCAGTTAAAAAGAAAGTTTAGCAACCATATTAAGAAATCAAAAATAAACTTTTCTGCCCAGATAGGGCACGAAAAAGTTAAAACCAACCAATTCACAGCCTCCGATCAACGGAGATAATTAAAAAAAGGCAATTAAGATGTTGAAGATGAAAGTTGATCCAGATAACTCTGGGCATCCGATGGAGAATCAAAAAAACGAAGGGCTCCATCTGACATGCGAATCCTTAGACGTGCAGGGTACAGCAGCGCTGGTCTTAAATCCATCTTATAGAATTCCGACATCACGGATCTGTAACGAACCCGTTGGTCCCAGATTGGTTTACTGAAATCTTCCACGAATCGGAACTTAAGATCCGAATAATCAATGAAACCTTTAGATCGAGCGAATCGAAACAGTCTCTCCTTGTCTTGAAAATAATGAAAACGTAAAATAACATGCCTAGGTCTATCTGACCTAGACGAGTATGATGGGATTCTGTGAACACGATCCAGAAGCGGTGGTTGGTCAGGAAATACAGTAGGGAATGCATCTTTTAAAAGTTGAGAAAAATATTTCATGGGGTTGTTGGATTCAACAGCTTCCCTCACCCCGATCATTCGTAAATTCTGCCGTCGCATTCTAGATTCCAAGTCAGAGTTTTTAAAAGTCAAAAAGTCAAGTTTCTTCTTCATTACATTAATTGTTTCTTCGATTTTCCCCATCTTAAGCTCATTTTGTTGCTCGAATTTTTGAAGATCAGATATAGCCGACTGATGTTCCGCAATAAATGTTTGCATCTTATCCATTGAATCGGCAATTTTCTGGAGATTAGTTGAGATTTCCGTATGAATCAGGTCTTTAACAGAGCCTGCAATTTCCGTACGAATCATCTCCCTAACAGAGGTTGAAATTTCCCTCTGAATTAACTCCGATATCGCTTTCAAAGTCACCGGTGATTCAGTCGGGGGGAAATCCGTGGCTTTCGGTTTAACCGGAGGTTTACCATCCTTGCCGTTTTTCCCGTTCTTAGACATAGCAGATCTAAGTATCATCCAATTGTCAGAGAATTCAGTTTAATTCAAAGTATTGTAAGAATTGATGCCTTAATGGTTAATTAAAGTATAGCTGACCATAGAGAAAAAAAAACTCAGAGGTAATGGAGCGAGTCAAGAACGCGACTTCACTCCATGAGCGCTACCGGAAGTCTCGATTACTCTTTCAACCTTGAATGGTCCCAGGAAGCGAGGGGCGAGTTTTCTATGTTTGTTCTTGAGCGGGATGTCCTTGGAGGCCAGCCACACCATCTGCCAGGTTGGTACTCTAGCACCGGGATATGATGTCGGTCGGCTGTCTTATTTCAATTTGTTGATTTGAGTAGGGCCGTGCGCGTCTCCTCCCAAATCTTAAGGCACCGATTAATATGGTCCTGAACCGACGGTACTGCAATCGCTTCTTGCACGGGAAACAGCGGGGGTTGGTACCCAAGGGAGCACTCGAACGGAGACCTCCCAATGGCAGAACTCACCAGAGAGTTGTGGGCGTACTCAACCCACGGGATGTGGTCGCTCCAGGTCAATGGGTTGTTTGCCGTTACGCAACGAAGCGTCGCCTCCAGGTCTTGGTTTGCCCATTCTGTCTGCCCGTTCATCTGGGGGTGGAAGCCAGATACAGGCTGATCGATGCACCCAAGGCTTGGCAGAATGCCTTCCATACTTGCGAGACAAACTGGGGACCTCGATCGGAGATGATGTCCGCGGGGATTCCGTGGAGGCAGAAGACGTGGCGGACGAAAAGATCTGCGGTTTCCTGAGAGAAAGGAGGTTTAGGGAGGGCCACAAAGTGAACCGCCTTAGAGAATCGGTCTACCACGGTGAGGACTGTGGTGTTTCCGTGGAAAGGGGGTAGACCGGTGACGAAGTCTAAGGCGATGTGTGACCGGGGCGACCAGGGACAGGTAGAGGACGAAGTAGCTCTGCAGGTGGTCGATGAGAGACTTTTCCCCAGGTACAGATAGAACAAGCTGAGACATAAGAACAGGTGTCCCCCTCCATGGACGGCACCAAAAGTGCTTCCTCAGGAGATCCAGGGTCGGATCACTCCCGGGGTGGCAGGCGAACCGGGATGTGTGCCCCCATTGGAGAACCTTGGACCTGACGGAGGCGGGCATGTACAGGTGATTGCAGGGTCCATTGCCCGGGTCGGGGTCGTCCCGCTGGGCTTCCTTTACTTTAGCCTCGATCTCCCAAGTGAGGGTGGCAACCACGCAGGAAGGTGGGAGGATAGTCTCGGGACTGGAGGTGTCATCCTTGGAGTCATGCTGGCGGGACAGCGCATCTGGCTTCCTGTTCTTGGATCCCGGACGGTATGTGAGGGTAAACCTGAACCGGCCAAAGAATAATGCCCAACGGGCTTGGCAAGAATTCAGGCGTTTGGCGGTCTGGATATATATGGTTCTTATGGTCCGTCCAAACAATGAACGGGTGTTCCGCCCCCTCCAACCAGTGTCTCCATTCTTCCAACGCCAGCTTGACCGCTAGTAACTCCCGGTTCCCCACGTCATAATTTCGTTCAGCGGGAGGCAAGAGAAGAAGGCACAGGGATGTAGTTTCTGATCCGGGCCCGAACGTTGGGACAGTACCACTCCCACTCCGGAGTCGGAGGCGTCAACCTCCACAATGAATTGACAGGAGGGGTCCAGTTGAATCAGAACGGGAGCAGACGTGAAGCGCCTCTTTAGTTCCGCGAATGCTGAGTCCGCCTCGGAGTTCCAAAGGAAAGGTGTGGCAGCTGAGGTAAGTCAGGTCAGAGGAGCCGCCACCTGACTGTAGTTTCTGATGAACCGGTGATAGAAGTTCGCAAACCCCAGGAACTGTTGGAGTTGCTTGCGGTCCGTGGGTTTGGGCCACTCCGTCACAGCCTGGATCTTCTCGGGATCAGCTCTCACCTGTCCACTCTCGATGATATAACCTAGGAAGCTGACCAAGGGGACGTGGAATTCGCACTTCTCCACCTTTATGAATAACTTATTCTCCCCCAGTCTCTGCAGGACTTGACAGACATGAAGAACGTGTTGTTGGGGACTGCTGGAAAAGATTAGGATGTCATCCAGATAGACAAACACAAAGCGGTTAATAAAGTCTCTTAGTACATCGTTAATCAAGGCTTGGAAGACTGCAGGGGCATTGGTGAGGCCAAAAGGCATGACCAAGTACTCGAAGTGGCCTAACTGGGTATTGAATGCTGTCTCCCACTCGTCCCCCTCCCTTATCCGGACCAGATAGCAGGCGCTTCGTAGGTCCAACTTCGAGAAGATGGTGGCTCCGTGAAGTGGTTCGAACACAGAACTTATCAGAGGCAGTGGGTACTTGTTCTTTATGGTTATATGATTTAGGCCTCGGTAGTTGATGCAGGGACGTAGGGAACCATCCTTCTTCCCCACGAAGAAGAAACCTGCGCCCACCGGGGAGGATGAGGGTCGGATGATGCCCGCTGTGAGAGATTCACTGATGTAACCCTCCATTGCTTCCCTCTCTGGCCGGGACAAGTTATACAGCCGACTGGTGGGCAGAGGAGCTCCGGGGAGAAGGTCGATAGCACAATCGTATGGTCGGTGTGGAGGCAGGGAAAGGGCGCGTTGTTTACTAAACACGTGTCCCAGGTCGTGGTACTCTGCTGGAACCCTGGGCAAGTCAGGGGGTTCAACTGCAGATGAGGTTGAGGTGGTTTTCGCAGGGGAAAGGGCCGACTGCAGACAGGTGGCGTGACAAAATGGACTCCAGCTGACTATCCTCCCGGTGGACCAATCAATGCAAGGGTTGTGGCGGCTCAACCATGGGTACCCAAGAACTATTGGGGCTTGAGGGGAGGAGATCAAGTTAAATTGTACCTGTTCCCGATGGTTCCCCGAGAGAATCAAAGACAGTGGTGGGGTACAGTGAGTGATTCGGGCCAGAGGTCCAGTGCCCGAGCTTCCAGAGGAGTGGTCAACAGCTCTCGAGGAATTCCAGCCTGGGTTGCTATATCTTCATCCAACAGATTCCCCTCAGCCCCGGAGTCTATCAAGGCAGACAAGGACAGGGACTGTTGGTTGTAGCTTATAGTGGCTTGGACTTGCATCTGGGATTGGGGAACAGAAGGGAATGTGGTCTGACTCATCAGGGTCTCCTTTTCTACTGGCGAGCCCTCCTCTTTTGACCAAAGGGACCAGGTGTCGCAAAAATGGCCAGACTGACCGTAATAGAAACAATCCCCTGCTCGAGCCGCTTGGAGGGAGAAAGACGCACTGGTTCCTCTCCCGGGGTGGTGGAAACGGCCGGGCCGGATGCTATTCTAGGAGTGGGAGGAGGAGAGAGGTTAGGGCTGGGAGTAGATGGTAAAGCATGCCGTGGGGTGGCCAAACGATGACCCATTCTCTCCCTCTGTCATTCTTGGAGTCGGTTGTCCAGCCTGGTGGCTAGGGGGATCAATGAATACAGGCTGTTAGCGTCATCCCTAGCCGCCAAATCCCTACCTTGTCACAGAGGCCTTGCCAGAATACCTCCTGGAGTGCCTCATCATTCCAGCCCGAGTCGGCCGCTAGAGTCCGAAACTCCATGTGAGCCTTGATGGAGGGTGAGTAGCCACTTAGCGGCATCTTTACCGCAGATGGGATGGTCAAAAATCTTCCTTATTTCTGAGATGAAGGTGGGGAAGGAAGAGCAGGTTTCTGGCTGATTATCCCAAATCGTGGTGGCCCACGTTAAGGCATTTCCTCGTAATAACCCCATAATGTAAGCTATTTTAGATCTGTCCATGGGGTACGTGGATGGCTGCTGCTCGAACACCAGGGAACATTGTAGCAGAAAAGCCCGCACTTCCCCAGATCTCCGGCGTAGGGTTCTGGTTCGGGGACGCGCGGCTCCCTTAGCAGACGTCTTGTTGACGCCTTGGGCGTCGCCACCACAGACTGTCTGGGCTGGTCAGACTGAGTTCCAGGAGTCGACAGGGTAAGATGGGTGGATACTCAGTCGACCTGTTCACTGACCTTTCTTATGTCTGCTGACAGGCAACGGAAGTTTTCCATGACTTCCCGGAGCAGCTGATCATGCAAGCCCAGTAGGGAGCCCTGGCTGGCGAAGGCTTGTTGCAAAGGATTCGTGTCCGCTGGGTTCATGTTGGCCAGTTCATTCTGTTGCAAGGACGTGGCTGGGGACGAACCCAAGTGCAGGATAGAGTGCAGGCTGAAGCAGAGTCATTAGGCGCAGCACCTCTGCGAACGGGGAGCCGATATCCAGGAGACAAATCGAAGCTTAGAACTGACAGTTCTCAGGAATAGGAAACAAGGTTTACTCTAATAAGAGTCAACCAACAAACTGGCGGCTTCTTGCTGTGGTTGCAGGGTTTTTATCCTGCCGTTTGATGGGGAAGCAGGTGCATGTAGTTAGTGGTACTTGAGAATGATTGGAATCTAAATGAGGTGATCGAGGCCTAAATCATGAGGCAAATGGCAAGGTGGGGGATTGCCAAACAGGACCATGACAATCCTAGTCAGTTCAGATTGGTAAGGTCATCTCCTGATTGTTGCCTAATGTTCTGAGGGAGGAGAAGATGGCGCGACACAGCACGCACAGCCGTTCCGAATGATATCGTATCTGTGAAGTAGGATGCCATGCACAATCCTGATTTGATAGAGACAAATGTGAAGAAGCACGGAGGAACATCTGGAGAAACTTCAAGAGACTTTGAGATTTACCGTGCCCATGATCTGTTCTTAACAAATTACGGTATTGTTTTGCACTGTTGTAACTATATGTTATAATTATGTGGTTTTTGTCACTTTTTCAGTCTTGGTTTGTCATGTGTTTTCAGTGTTACCACTTCAGAGGTTCTGTCCTTAGTCTAGCACATAAGTGTGATTATGAAGAACGCATGGTAGCACCTCTAATTCCTTAGAAGTTTGCGAGATTCAACATGACATCTGAAACTTTGACAAGCTTCTATAAATGTGTGGTTGAGAGTATAGTGACTGGTTGCATCACAGTCTGGTATGAAAACACCAATGCCCTTGAGCAGAATATCTTACAAAAAGTAGTGGATACAGCTAAGTCCATCACATGTAAAGCCCTCCCCACTATTGAGAACATCTGCATGGAGCACTGTCACACCCAAGCCATGCTCTCTTCTTGCTGCTGGCATCAGGAAGAAGCTACAGGAGGCTCAGGACTCTCACCACCAGGTTCAGGAACAGTAATTACCCCTCAACCATCCAGCTCTTAAACCAGTGGAGATAACTTCACTGGCCCCATCACTGAACTGTTCCTACCAATTATGGACTCACTTTCAAGGATGCTTCATCTCAGGATCTTGATGTTTATTGCTTATTTATTTAGACCATAAGACATAGGAGCAGAATTAAACCATTTGGTTCATGGAGTCTGCTCCACCATTAAATAATGGCTGATCCTTTTTTTCCCTCCTCAGCCCCACTCTGAGGCCTCCTCCGCCCCACTCTGAGGCCTCCTCCCGTAACCTTTGATGCCATGTCCAATCAAGAACCGATCAATCTCTGCCTTAAACACACCCAAAAACCTGGCCTCCACGGCTACCTGTGGTAACAAATGCCACGTTCAGTATCTTCTGGCCAAAGAGATTGTGCCACATCTCTGTTTTAGGTGGACGCCCCTCTATCCTGAAGCTGTGCCCTCTTGTCCTAGACTCGCCCACCAAGAAAAACATCCTTTCTATATCTACTCTGTCTAGGCCTTTCAACTTTCGAAAGGTTTCAATGAGATGCCCCCTCATCCTTCTGAATTCCAGCAAGTATAGACCCAAAGCCATCAAGCGTTCTTCGGATGATAACCCTTTCATTCCCAGAATCATCGTTGTGAACCTCCTCTGGACCCTTTCCAATGCCAGCACATCTTTTCTAAGATGAGGGACCCAAAACTATTCACTATATTCAAAGTGAGGCCTCGCCAATACCCTATAAAGCCTCAGCACAAGGCTGTGTGCTTAGCTCCCTGCTCTTGTATTCTAGACCTCTTGCAATGAATGCAAACATTGCATTTGCCTTCCGCACCACTGACTCAACCTACAAGTTAACCTTTAGGGTGTTCTGTGCAAGGACTCCCAAGTTCCTGTGCATCTCTGATTTTTGGATTTTCTCCCCATTTAGAAAATAGTCTACACGTTTATTTCTACTAGCAAAGTGCATGATCATGCATTTTCAAACATTGTATTTCATTTTCTACTCTCTTGCCCATTCTTCTAATCTGTCAAAGTCCTGCTGTAGCCTACCAGTTTCCTCAACACTACATGCCCTTCAACCAATCTTTGTATCATCTGCAAACTTGGCAACAAAGCCATCTATTCCAGCATCTAAATCATTGACATACAGCATAAAAAGAAGCGGTCCTAGCACCAACCCCTGCAGAACGCCACTAGTCACTGACAGCCAACCAGAAAAGGTTCCTTTTATTTCCACTCACTGCCTCCTACCAATCAGCCAATGCTCTAACCATGCCAGTAACTTTTCTGTAATACCATGGGCTCTTAACTTGGTAAGCAGCCTCATATGTGGCACCTTGTCAAAGGTCTTCTGAAAGTCCAAATATACAACATCCACTGCATCCCCTTTATCGATCCTACTTGTAATCTCAAAGAATTCCAAGAGGTTCATCAGGCAGGATTTTCCTTGAAGGAAACCATGCTGACTTTGTCCTATCTTGTCCTGTGTCAGCAAGTACTCCATCACCTCATCCTTATCAATTGACTCCAGCATCTTCCTAACCACTAAGGTCAGGCTAACTGGTCTATAATTTCCTTTCTGCTGCTTTCCTCCTTTCTTAAAGAGTGGAGTAACATCTGCAATTTTCCAGTCATTTGGCACCATGCCAAAGTCCAATGATTTTTGAAAGATCATTGCTAGTGGCTCCACTATCATAATATTTACTACTGTTACATCATTTTTCTTCCTTTGAATTTGAACAGTTTGTTGCCCTTTGCACATTGTTTGTCTGCCCTGTTGGATGCAGTCTTTCATTAATCTGTTCTGTATCTCAGATTTACTGAGTATGTCCACAAGAAAATGGATCTCAGGGTTGTATATAGTGACAGACATGTACTTTGATTAATACATTTCTTTGTGTGTGTGTGTGTGTGTACGTACACCGGAGTACCTGAGGTCATTTCAAGAATTAGTCTCGCAAACATGTGGAAATCTGCAGATGCTGGCATTTCAAGCAACACACATAAAAGTTACTGGTGAACACAGCAGGCCAGGCAGCATCTATAGGAAGAGGTACAGTCGACGTTTCGGGCCGAGACCCTTCGTCAGGACTAACTGAAAGAAGAGCTAGTAAGAGATTTGAAAGTGGGAGGGGGAGGGGAAAATCGAAAATGATAGGAGAAGACAGGAGGGGGAGGGATGGAGCCAAGAGCTGGACAGGTGATTGGCAAAAGGGATATAGAGGATCATAGGACAGGAGGCCTAGGGAGAAAGAAAGGGGGAGGGGGGAAGCCCAGAGGATGGGCAATAACGGATGAGGAACGAGGGGGAGGTGGGGCATTAATGGAAGTTAGAGAAGTCAATGTTCATGCCATCAGGTTGAAGGCTACCCAGACGGAATATAAGGTATTGTTCCTCCAACCTGAGTGTGGCTTCATCTTTACAGTAGAGGAGGCCGTGGATAGACATATCAGAATGGGAATAGGACGTGGAATTAAAATGTGTTGCCACTGGGAGATCCTGCTTTCTCTGGCGGACAGAGCGTAGGTGTTCAGCGTCAGGTCTTGCCAATATACAGAAGGCCGCATCAGGAGCACCGGATGCAGTATATCACCCCAGCCGACTCACAGGTGGAGACACCTATGCTCTGTCCACCAGAGAAAGTAGGATCTCCCAGTGGCCACACATTTTAATTCCACGTCCCATTCCCATTCTGGTATGTCTATCCACGGCTTCCTCTACTGTAAAGATAGAGGAACAACAGTTTGGAGGAACAACACCATATATTCCGTCTGGGTAGCCTCCAACCTGATGGCATGAACATCGACTTCTCTAACTTCCGTTAATGCCCCACCTCCCCCTCGTACCTCATCCGTTATTGCCCATCCTCTGGGATTCACCCCTCCTCCTTTCTTTCTCCATAGGCCTCCTGTCCCGTGATCCTCTATATCCCTTTTGCTAATCAACTGTCCAGCTCTTGGCTCCATCCCTCCCCTTCCCACTTTCAAATCTCTTACTAGTTCTTCTTTCAGTTAGTCCTGACGAAGGGTCTCGGCCCGAAACATCGACTGTACCTCTTCCTATAGATGTTGCCTGGCCTGCTGCATTCACCAACAACTTATATGTGTGTTCAAGAATTAGTCTGTAAGTCCATAAGACAGACGAGTGGAATTAGGCCATTCGGCCCCTTGAGAATGCTCCACTATTTGATCATGACTGATCCATTTCCCTCTCAACCCCATTTTTTCCTGTCTCCTCCCCATAATCTAATAAGCTTATCAAGAATCTATCAACTTCCACCTTAAATACACCCATTGACCTGGCCTCCACAGCCGCCTGTGGTAATGAATCACCCTCTGGGTAAAGAAATTTATTGTAATCTCAATTCTAAATGGACGTTGTTTATTCTCAGGCTATGCCCTATGGTCCTAGACTCCCCTACTATAGGAAACATCCTCTCCACATCAACTCTGTCTAGGCCTTTCAGCATACGATAGGTTTCAATGATATGCCCCTTCAGTCTTCTGAATTCCAGTGAATACAGGCCCAGAGCCATCAAATGCTCTTCATATGACAAACTTCTAATTCCCGGAATCATTTCTGTGAATTTTCTTTGTCCCGTCTCCAATGTCAGCACATCCTTTCTTAGATGAGGGACCCAAAACTACTCACAGTAATCCAAGTAAGGCCTCACCAGTGCTTTATAAAGACTCAGCATTACATCTTTGCTTTTATATTCTCATCCTCTCAAAATGAATGTTAACATCATATTTCTCTTGCTTTGCACCTCGAACTTTTGAATTTTCTCCCCATTTAGAAAATAGTCTACTCTTTTATTCTTTCTACCAAAGTGCATGACCTTACACTTACCGACTCTGTATTCCATGTGTCACTTCTTTGCCCATTCTCCTAATCTGTCTAAGTCCTTCTGCAACTTCCTTGCTTCCTCAACACGACCTGCCCCTCCATTTATCTTTGTATTGTCTGCAAACTGGGATACAAAGCCATCAATTCTGTCATTAACATATAACTTAAAACAAAGCAGTCCCATTACAGGCACCAGCAGCCAATCAGAAAAGGCTCCCTTTATCCCACTCTTTGCCTCCTGCTAGTCAGCCAGTGCTCTGTCCATGCTGGCAGCTTTTCTGAAATACCATGGTTATTATCTTGCTAGGCAGTCTCATATGCAGCACCTTGTCAAAAGCCTTCTGAAAATCCAAGTACACAACATCCACAGATTCTCCTTTGTTTATCCTGCTTGTTATTTCTTCAAACAATTCCAACAGGTTGGTCAGTCAAGATTTTCCCTTAAGGAATCTATGCTGGCTTTGGCATTTCATCATGTGCCTCCAATTATCCTGACATCTCATCCTTAACAATCGACTCCAATGTCATTCCTACCACTGAAATCAGACTAACTGCCTGTAATTTCCTTTCTTCTGTCTCTCTCCCTTCTTGAAGAGTGAAATGATATTTGCAATTTGCAGTCCTCCAGAACCATTCCAGAATCTGTAGATTCATGAAAGATCATTACTACTGCTTACACAATCTCTTCAGCCACCCCTTTCAGAACTGTGGGTTGTAGTTCATCTGATCCAAGTGATTTGTATACCTTCAGACCTTTCAGTTTCCCAATCACTTTCTCCCCAGCAAGGCTGCAGTACCGGATGGTGTCAGTACCAGGGTGCTCAAAGCCTGTGCCCTTCAGCTATGTGGAGTACTTCGCCATGTCTTCAACCTGAGCCTGAGGCTCCAGAGGGTCCCTGTGCCGAAGATGCCGCGCCCCAGCGGCCTCAATGACTACAGACCGGTGGCATTGACCTCCCACATCATGAAGACCCTGGAGAGACTTGTTCTGGAGCTGCTCTGGCCTATGGTCAGGCCATACTTAGATCCCCTCCAGTTCACCTACCAGCCCCAACTAGGAGTTGAGGATGCCATCGTCTACCTGCTGAACCGTGTCTACGCCCACCTGGACAAGCCAGCGAGCACTGTGAGGGTCATGTTTTTTGACTTCTCCAGTGCGTTCAACACCATCCGCCCTGCTCTGCTGGGGGAGAAGCTGACAGCAATGCAGGTGGATGCTTCCCTGGTGTCATGGATTCTTGATTACCTGACTGGCAGATCACAGTACGTGTGCTTGCAACACTGTGTGTCCGACAGAGTGATCAGCAGCACTGAGGCTCCACAGGGGACTGTCTTGTCTCCCTTTCTCTTCACCATTTACACCTCGGACTTCAACTACTGCACAGAGTCTTGTCATGTTCAGAAGTCTTCTGATGACTCTGCCATAGTTGGATGCATCAGCAAGGGAGATGAGGCTGAGTACAGGGCTACGGTAGGAATCTTAGTCACATGGTGTGAGCAGAATTATCTGCAGCTTAATGTGAAAAAGACTAAGGAGCTGGTGGTAGACCTGAGGAGAGCTAAGGTACCGGCGAACCCTGTTTCCAACCAGGGGGTCAGTGTGGACATGGTGGAGGATTACAAATACCTGGGGATACGAATTGACAATAAACTGGACTGGTCAAAGAACACTGAGGCTGTCTACAAGTAGGGTCAGAGCCGTCTCTATTTCCTGAGGAGACTGAGGTCCTTTAACATCTGTCCGACGATGCTGAGGATGTTCTACAAGTCTGTGGTGGCCAGTGTGATCATGTTTGCTGTTGTGTGCTGGGGCAGCAGGCTGAGGATGGCAGACACCAGCAGAATCAACAAACTCATTCATAAGGCCAGTGATGTTGTGGGGATGGAACTGGACTCTCTGACGGTGTGTCTGAAAAGAGGATGTTGTCCAAGTTGCATCCCATCTTGGACAATGGCTCCCATCCACTACATAATGTACTGATTGGGCACAGGAGTACATTCAGCCAGAGACTCAATCCACCGAGATGCAACACAGAGCGTCATAAGAGGTCATTCCTGCCTGTGGCCATCAAACTTTACAACTCCTCCCTTGGAGGGTCAGACAACCTGAGCCAATAGGCTGGTCCTGGACTTATTTTCTGGCATAATTTACATATTACTATTTAACTATTTATGGTTTTATTACTGTTTAATTATTTATGGTGCAACTGTAACGAAAACCAATTTCCCCTGGGATCAATAAAGTATGACTATGACTATGACTAATAACTGCACTCACCTCTGCCCCCAGTACTCTTGAACTTACGGCATACTGCTGGTGTTTTCCACAGTGAAGACTGATAGAAAATACTTTCAGTTTGTCTGCCATTTCCTGGTTGCCCATTATTACCTCTCCAGTAGTCCAATACTTTCTGTCACCTCTCTTTTACTCATTTAAATACCTGAAAAAACTTTTGATATCCTCTTTGACATTATTGGCTAGCTTATCTTTGTATCCCACCTTTACCTGTTGGTTTTTAAAAGCTTCCCAATCCTCAACCTTCCCACTATTTTTGCTCTATTACGTACCCTATCTTTCACTTTTTCGTTGGCTTTGACTTCCCTTATCAATTGCATAATCCTGCCATTAGAATTCTACTTTTGAATATATCTATCCTGCCCCCCAACTCTAAGAGTATTCATGCAGAATTTAAAGGAAAATATTCATTTGATTTAATTTTTGTTAACTGTTTACTGGTCTTTATAGTATTCTTTTATATTTAGAAACTTTTAATTTCATTTATTTTTGACAGGATCTTCACTTTACATGTGCCTTTTGCACAATATGTCTGTGTGTGTGTGTGTGTGTGTGTGTGTGTGTGCACTGCTGGAGAATTTAACCCTGGATTTCTTGCCTTGGTACTATTTCAATCAATTGTGTCCAGGCGGGAGATGACTCTCTTGGCCTGCATGGTATTGATTTGCCGATATCTTGGGCACCTCTGCCACCAAGGCTCATCATTGAGCAGCATGAGCCCAAGGTGTCCACAATGCAGAGTGTGATTTAAACATTACTTCTAAAATGGATTCTTTAAAATAGTCATGAACTTGTCTTACAGCCTAAACTCAGCATGGCAAAATGCAGGAGAAATGTGGAAAACTTCCTCGAAGCTTGCAGGAAAATCGGAGTACCTGAGGTAATTTCATGAATTGATGTAATTCATCACCTTTATTGATGACTGGTTGTGATGATGACAGGCACATACTCAAAAAAAAAATTGAAAAATAAACATGGTCAAAAGCAGTTTCAAAAAAAAGTGGAAGCAAGATTCATGTTGTCAATATTACTAAATGACAATACAATCCATTTTATTCAGTGCCTCAAAAGCTCTTCAATGAATAAGAGTAAGTCCTTGCTTCATTGCAGCCTGACCTGTGTTATTTCAGTATTTACTGTGGGGAGCTTCATTTTCATTGTTTGTTCTTCAACTTTATTTCACAAATCACGACATTACTGTCACTGAAATGTGAACTACTGATCTGTGAGATTTGATTAAAGAGAAACGCTGTGCAAACATGTTCCACATCACAAACAGTATTAGTCTAGATTGGAATAGTATTGGACTAGGTTCAAACGTGTTCTACATTACAAACAGTATCGAACTAGGTTGGAATAGTATTGGGCTAGGTTCAAACGTGTTCCACATTACAAACAGTATTGGACTAGGTTGATCTAAGTTCAAACTTGTTCCACATTACAAACAGTATTGGACTAGGTTGGGATAATATTGGACTAGGTTCAAACGTGTTCCACATTACAAACAGTATTAGTCTAGGTTGGAATAGTATTGGACTAGGTTTAAATGTGTTCCACATTACAAACAGTATTAGACTAGGTTCAAACATGTTCCACATTACAAACGGTATTGGACTAGGTTGAAACATGTTCCATGCTACAAACTGAATTGGACTAGGTTGGTCTAGGTTCAAACTTGTTCCACTTTACAAACAGTATTGGACTATGGTCTAGGGTCAAACATGTTCCAAATTACAAACAGTATTGGACTAGGTTGGACTACTATTGGATTAGGTTCAAGTATGTTCCACATTACAAACACTATTGGACTAGGTTAGTCTAAGTTCAAACTTGTTCCACATTACAAACAGTATTGGACTAGGTTGGGATAGTATTGGACTAGGTTCAAACGTGTTCCACATTACAAACAGTATTAGTCTAGGTTGGAATAGTATTGGACTAGGTTCAAATGTGTTCCACATTACAAACAGTATTAGACTAGGTTCAAACATGTTCCACATTACAAACAGTATTGGACTAGGTTGAAACATGTTCCATGCTACAAACTGAATTGGACTAGGTTGGTCTAGGTTCAAACTTGTTCCACTTTACAAACAGTATTGGACTATGGTCTAGGGTCAAACATGTTCCAAATTACAAACAGTATTGGACTAGGTTGGACTACTATTGGATTAGGTTCAAGTATGTTCCACATTACAAACACTATTGGACTAGGTTAGTCTAAGTTCAAACTTGTTCCACACTACAAACAGCATTGGACTAGGTTGGTCTAGGGTCAAACATGTTCCAAATTACAAACAGTATTGGACTAGGTTGGATAAGTATTGGATTAGGTTCAAATATGTTCCACATTACAAACAGTACTGGACTAGGTTGGTCTAGGTTCAAACTTTTTCCATATTACAAACTGTATTGGACTAGGTTGGTCTAGGTTCAAACTTGTTCCACATTACCAACTGTATTGGATTAGGTTCAAACATGTTCCACATTGCAAGCAGTATTGGACTAGTGTACCAAACTCCTAAGGCATCTCAATTTTCATTGTGCCATCTCATGATATTCTGAAGGAAGATGGAGTAAGGCAGAGTTGTGAATTTAAGGTAAAAAGTTGAGGTAAAAATTTAAGGTAAAATGGTGATCAGGCTGAAGAGGCCAATCAGTTCTATCCCTTTGTTGTGATCTACCAATTGGAAAACAGTGAAATGATATTGGTCGATGAAGGAGCTAGATTCCTAATTCTGCGTCAGTTTTCTCTTAAACCTACTGCACACTAAACTAAAGATTAGGTCGGTTGTGCCGATGAGTTCAAGAACCAGATGGTTGAAGGGAAATGCCTGGTGGTGTGGGACTTCAGGCTTCTGTAACTTCTCTCTGATGGTAGCTGCGAGAAGATGGCATGGTCCAGATGGTGCAATCTTTGATGAGCAATGTGTTCCCTGGTGTACTCTGGGATATTCTTCATTGATTTAGCTGCAGCTTCATTTTAGGGGGACAGGGATTGTGGAATGTGTTCTATGGCTTCCTCATTCCATCATCTGTAATCAAAACAAATCACTTCAGGTCAAAGTGGGAGCATAAAAGCTTTCAAAGAACTGGTAGTTTCTTGGGTTTTGTGTTCTTTTCGATTCTCTTGTTGAGATGATCATTCTACAGGTGTGAATTTTTATTGCAATTATCAGTAGCCTGTGAAGATTGGCTCAGATTTAGTTCACATTCATGAGTAATCTAGAATTACTGAATAAGAGAAGATTATATGCACATTTGTCATAGGTCTACAAATGTAAACATTTTAAAAATTCCTAGAAGTATGTGTTCAGTAATGTGGAGTGTATAAGAATTGGTGGTCTACAATCTAACACCAACCCAACTGTCCATGTTAGTCCCAAAGTGGGGTTGTGTAGCCTATTCCAGGATTTTGACTCAGTGACTGAATTTGTATTTTTGCTGGGCTCGTAGAAGAAAAATGTTATCTCTTAACTATACCTTTCCCAACTCTATAAGACCATAAGAGAGGAGTAGCATTAGGCAATTCAGACCATTGAGTCTGCTCAATGGTTCATCCCAGATCCCATTCAACCCCATACACCTGCCTTCTTGTCATATCCTTTGATGCCCTGACCAGTCAGAAAACTATCAACTTTCATCTTAAATATACTCATGGGCTTGGTCTCCACCACAATCTGTGGTGGAGCATTCCACAGATTCACTACTCTCTGGTTAAAAAAATTCCTCCTTAACCCTGTTGTAAAAGCTTATCCCTCAGTTCTGAGGCTGTGCTATCTAGTTCTGGATACAGCTATCATAGGAAACATCCATCCAATCTAGTCCTTTCAACATTGGTAGGTTTCAATGAAATCATCCCTACCTTCTTCTAAATTCCAGTGAGTACAGACCCAATGCTGCCAAACGCTCCTCATATGTTAAATCCTTTCATTCCTGGAATCATCCTCGTTTACCTCCTCTGCACTCTCTCTGATATATGGGCCCAAAACTGTTAACAACACTCCAAGTGCGGCCAGACTAGTGTCTTATAAAGCCTCAGCATGCATCCATTCCCATAGAAATATAAACACACCACTATGGTGATCTCCCCTCTATGTGCATCCACCCCCATAGTAATATAAGTGGCACTCTGTCTGCCAGACTGGCCAACCAGTATTCCTGGCCATTGAAGGCTGGGCAGTAAATGAGAGCACCCACCTCACAAAGATAAATGAGAATATAAATCTCACAATTTCTATTTCAAAGTTTGGCTCTGCTATTATTTGAAGGAAGGAAATGTTGCAATGGAAAATAGAATTCCACTTCTCATCACCTGCCATGAAAATATTAGTTCCACCTATCACTTTTGAACAGGTTATACCTCCCTCTGAAGAGATCCCAGTGATCCAAGAACTTGAAGCTCTGCCCCCTGCCCCAGCTTCTCAGCCACCCATTAATCTGCCAAATCATCCTGTTTCTACCCTCACTGTCATGTGGCATAGGCAGCAATCCAGAAATTACTACCCAGGAGGTCCTTCTTCTCAGCTTTCTAAATTCTCTTTTCAGGTGTCTGTTCCTCTGACTGCTGAGACCCCTATCACCACTTTCCCCCTCTTCTCCCTCTTTCCGTTCTGCACCACAGACCCATGCTCGGTCTCCGTGGCATTCAACAGTATCCAAAGGGGTATACTTATTTGTGAGAGGAATGACCATAGAGGTGCTCTGTGCTACCTGCCTATTCACATTTTCATTTATCCTGACAGTCACCTAGCTACTCGCCTCCTGCCACTTCGGGCTGACTGATCATCATCAGGTGCCATGCCCAGATTGAGTTTTGACTGCTATCGCCCACACACTCCTGTTTCGGGTCAAGTGGATCAATTCATTGGTATTCATTTCCAGTTCTCTGTCTCCATCATCATTTGTCTTTGTCTTCCTCTTGCTTTCTTCCCTTCAATCTTTCCCATAATTACCGTGCATTCTAACTCCTCTTTCCTAGTCACATGTCCAATGAAGTTACGTTGCCTTTTCATGATCTCATACATTATTTCTCTTTTTGTGCTTGCTCTGTTCATGACATCCTCATTAAATATTTGTTTCGTCCATGACATTCTTTGCATCCTCCTCAAAAACCACATCTCTGCTGCTTCAATTCATTTCCTCATGTTACTAGATATTGTCCAACATTCTGATCCATATAATATAACTGGATAAACGTAACATTTCAGTACTCTGAGGCGGGTTGTCATGCCTAGTTTAGTGTTGGTCAGTATACTCTTCATTCTCATAAAGGTGTCTTTTGCCATCCCTATTCTTCTTTTGATGTCCATGTCGCACCTGCCATCTGATGTCACCTAGCTTCCTAAGTAGCAAAAGTTCTGTACTTGTCTTATGTCTTCCCCGTTTATTTTCAGCCTGCAGATAGGATTCTCCTTCTTTTTGGATATCACCATTCATTCTGTCTTTTTGCAATTGATAAATAGACCTATTTTTGCACTTTCTTCAACAACTATATCAATTAAGTTCTGTAGTTCTTCCTCCATATTTGCAATTAGACCATAAGACAAAGGAGCAGAAGTAGGCCATTCGGCCCATCGAGTCTGCTCCGCCATTTTATCATGAGCTGATGCATTTTATCCTATTTAGTCCCACTGCCCCGCCTTCTCATCATAATGCCCTGGCTACTCAGTTATTTAAAGAGTAAAAGAGAGGTGAGAGTTGATAGTAGACTACTGGAAAATGATGCTGGTGAGGTAGTAATGAGGGACAAAGAAATGTCAGGTGAACTTAATGGGTGCTTTGCATCTGTCTTCACTAAGACACTAAGCAGTTTGCCGGAGGTCTGTGAGTGTCAGGGAGCAGGAGTGAGTGCCATTGCTATTACAAAGGAAAAAGTGCTAGACAAACTCAAAGCTCTTGAGGTGGATAAGTAACCTGGACCAGATGGACTACATCCCAGAGTCCTGAGAGAGATTGCTGAAGATTTTAACAGAGGCATTAGTCATGATCTTTTAAGAATCACTTGATTCTGGCATGGTCCCAGAGAAATAGAGGATTGCAAATGTCACTCCACTTCTTAAGAAGGGAGGAAGGCAAAAGAAAGGAAATTATAGGCCAGTTAGCCTAACCTCAGTGGTGGGAAAGTGTTGGAGTCTATAATTAAGGATGAGGTTTCAAGATATTTGGAGATTGATGATAAAATAAGTCAAAGTCAGTATGGTTTCTGTAAAGGGAAACCTTGCCTAACAAATCTGTTAGAATTCTTTGAGGAAGTAACAAGCAGGGTGGACTAGGGAGAGGCAGTGGATGTTACTTACTTGGATTTTCAGAAGGCATTTGATAAGGTGCCACATGTGAGGCTGCTTAACAAGATAAAATCCTGTGGCATTACAGGAAAGATACTGGCATGGATAGAGGAATGGCTGACAGGCAGGAGGCTGCGAGTGGGAATAAAAGGGGCCTTTTCCGGTTGCTTGCCGATGACAAGTGGTGTTCCTCAGGGACTGGTATTGGGACCGCTACTTTTTACCTTGTTTGTCAATGATTTGGATGATGGGATTGGTGTCTTTGTGGCAAAGTTCAGGGATGACACCAAGATAGATAGAGAGGAAGGTAGCACTGAGGAAACAATGCGTTTGCAACAGGACTTAAACAAATTGGAAGAATAGGCAAAAAGTGACAGATGGGAAATGTATTGATAATGCATTTTGGTAAATGGAACAATAATGTGGGCTTTTATCTAAATAGGGAGAAGATTGAAACATCAGAGGTGCAGAGGGACCTAGGAGTCCTCGTGCAAGACTCTCAGAAGGTTAATTTATAGGTTAAGTATGTGGTAGAGAAGGCAAATACAATGTTGGCATCAGATCACCAGAGTGGTGTGTTTATATTACTATGGGGGTGTAGGCACATAGAGGGGAGATCAGCGGAGTGGTGTGTTTATATTACTATGGGGTTGGATGCACGTAGAGGGGAGATCACCAGAGTGTGTTTTTATTTCTCAAAACATCTCCCACCACTTACTCAGCTAAGCTGGTTCTTGCCAGTGGTTATCTTAAACAGATTCATTACCAAGGCTTATTTCCACTGTTCCTTGTGGACCCCATCTACTGAATTCCCTACCCTATTATCACACCTCAAATTCTGTATCCTACCATTTTGTCTACAAATGCCCAGAATGCAGCTACCCAAATTCTTTTTAGCAGTAAATTCTAATCCCATGTTCAGATGAATTCCCCCATCTTTGCTAATCTACAATAACATTAAATAGAAAGTTCTTATTCTCCTATCAATTCCTCCATCATCTGGCCTACCCTGCCTTCTGTAGCTTACTTTCAACCTTTTTCTGTCCACCATCTATTGATATGTGATATCTTCTTCATGCCAATCCTCTGGAATGTGTCAGGGATTTTTTGTCTACATAACTTGACTTTTACTTTGTAGGCTGTGGGTCGTGTGCACATATACTGTTGGCTGGAAGTATTTTGCTCCCTGCAGTCAGTAGGACGTTTGATAGCACACTGTGTCTTGTTTCACCAGGATCCCAAGTGTAAAATTCCTGCGGATTTGCATTGAATTTAACGTTAGCAAGCCGTTGCTTTACCAACTGAATTGTTTTATTTTCTGTTGTCTGAGCAGATAGATATTATTATTGGATGACTGCCCCAAGAGAAAGGGTCTGTCGTTTCTTCAAAGAATTGTGCTGATGGAGGAAAAGATTGTTTTGATGTGACATGAGAAAAGCTGGCTCAACCAGGTTGCTGCAGTTCAGGCTTTCCAACTTTATAAAGAAGGGCATTTTGAGGATTAGTTGAAAGACGTTCTGATTTGGTTTCACCTGCTGCAATTGCTCTTTACCTGTATCCATCCGGTCTGGATGCAGTGATTAAAGCATGCCAGACTCAAAAAGCCTCCAGAAGCACTGTCTCCAAACTGCCCAGCAAGCAGTGACAGCTGGTAAAGCTCTCCCAAGTTTTAACAAGATGTGACTAAATTGTAATAGTTTTTCCAATGATCCCAACATACAGAAACATTTACAAATAATGAAAATTAAGGTAAATTATGTGAAGAAATTTAAAGTATTTAATCATTAAAAAGTAACTAAATGTACTGAAAAATATATTAAACAGCCCATTATAGGAAAGATGTAAAGGCTTTGGAGAAGGTGTATAAGAGCTTTACCCGCACACCGCCAGTATGAACTGTACGGAGAGGTTGAACAAACTCGAGTTGTTTTCTCTGGAACCGTGGAGACTGAGGTGACATCTACAGATAGAAGTTTGTAAAATTTTAAGAGGCATAAATAGAGTACACAGCCAGTATTTTTTCTTTAATAAGAAAGGTTGGAGAAGCTAAGTTTAAAGGAGATGTGGAAACACATAGAGTTGTGGGTGCCTAGCATACACTATCAGCAGTGGTGGTGGAGCCCATGCCTCCTTCATCAATGTGTTTAGTCACATCCTCAAAAAATTCTATCAGGCTCGTAAGGCACAACCTGCCTTTGACAAAGCCATGCTGACTATTTCTAATCATATTATGCCTCTCCAAATGTTCATAAATCCTGCCACGCCAGATCTTCTCCATCAACTTACCAACCACTGAAGTGAGACTCACTGGTCTATAATTTCCTGGGCTATCTCTACTCCTTTTCTTGCATAAGGAAACAACATCCACAACCCTCCAATCCTCTGGAACCTCTCCTGTCCTCATTGATGATACAAAGATCATCACCAGAGGCTCAGCGATCTCCTTCCTTGCCACCCACAGTAGCCTGGGGTGAATCCCATCCAGTCCCGGTGACTTAACCAATTTGATGTTTTCCAAAAGCTCCAGCACATCCTCTTCCTTAATATCTACATGCTCAAGATTTTCAGTCTGCTGCAAGTCATCCCAGCATCCTTTTCCGTGGTGAATACTGAAGCAAAGTGTTCATTAAGTACCTCTGCTATCTCCTCCGGTTCCATACACACTTTTCTGCTGTCACACTTGATTGGTCCTATTCTCTCACGCCTTATCCTCTAGTTCGACCATAACTGCTGGTACAATACACGGTAAAAATGAGACAATGTTTTTCAGGAACATGGTGCTTCATGAAACAATACAAAAACTACACTAGACTACAGACCTACCCAGGACTGCATAAAGTACACAAAACAGTGCAGGCATAACAATAAATAATAAACAAAACAATAGGCACAGTAGAAGGCAGTAGGTTGGTGTCAGTCCAGGCTCTGGGTATTGAGGAGTCTGTTTGCTTGGGGGAAGAAACTTTTGCATAGTCTGGTCGTGAGAGCCCGAATGCTTCGGTGCCTTTTGCCAGAAGGCAGGATAGGTTCCTATACCCTATATCATAGATATAGGGTATTGATAGGTTCCTATATCCTATACCATCCTTTCCCTGTCTTGTTGGAACCTACCTATGCAGAACCCCACGAACATTTGCCTGAACATCCCTTGAACATTTGCCACATTTCTTCTGTACGTTTCCCTAAGAACATCTGTTTCCAATTAATGCTTCTAAGTTCATGCCTGATAGCCTCATATTTCCCTATACTCCAATTATATAACCATATAATCAATTACAGCACGGAAACAGGCCATTTCGGCCCTTCCAGTCCGTGCTGAATGCTTACTCTCACCTCGTCCGACCGACCTGCACTCAGCCCATAACCCTCCATTTCCTTCCCTTCCTGTCCGTATAGCCATCCAATTTTACCTTAAATGACAATAGCAAGCCTGCCTCCACCACTTCTACTGGAAGCTCATTCCACACAGCCACACTCTCTGAGTAAAGAAGTTCCCCCTCATGTTACCCCTAAACTTTTGCCCCCTAACTCTCAACTTATGTCCTCTTGTTTGAATCTCCCCTACACTCAATGGAAAAAAGCCACATCAACTCTATCTATTCCCCTCATAATTTTAAATACCTCTATCAAGTCCCCCCTCAACCTTCTATGCTCCAAAGAATAAAGACCCAACTTGTTCAACCTTTCTCTGTAACTTAGGTGCTGAAACCCAGGTAACATTCTAGTAAATCTTCTCTGTACTCTCTCAATTTTGTTGACATCTTTCCTATAATTCAGTGACCAGAACTGTACACAATACTCCAAATTTGGCCTTACCAATGCCTTGTACAATTTTAACATTACATCCCAACTCCTATACTCAATACTCTGATTTATAAAGCCCAGCATACCAACAGCTTTCTTCACCACCCTGTCCACATGAGATTCCACCTTCAGGGAACTATGCTCCATTATTCCTAGATCCCTCTGTTCTACAGCATTCTTCAATGCCTTACCATTTACCATGTATGTCCTATTTTGATTAGTCCTACCAAAATGTAGCACCTCACACTTATCAGCATTAAACTCCATTTGCCATCTTTCAGCCCAGTCTTCTAACTGGCCTAAATCTCTCTGCAAGCTTTGAAAGCCTACTTCATTATCCACAATGCCACCTATCTTAGTATCATCTGCATACTTATTAATCCAATTTACCACCCCATCAACCAGATCATTTATATATATGACAAACAACATTGGACCCAGTACAGATCCCTGAGGTACACCACTAGTTACCGGCTTCCAACCTGACAAACAGTTATCCACCACTACTCTCTGGCGTCTCCCATCCAGCCACTGTTGAATCCACTTTGCTACTTCAATATTAATACCTAACGATTGAACCTTCCTAACTAACCTTCCATGTGGAACCTTGTCAGATGCCTTACTGAAGTCCATATAGACAATATCGACCGCTTTACCCTTGTCAACTTTCAGAGTAACCTGTTCAAAAAATTCAGAAGATTTGTCAAACATGACCTTCCACGCACAAATCCATGTTGACTGTTCCTAACCAGACCCTGTCTATCCAGATAATTATATATACCATCTCTAAGAATACTTACCATTAATTTACCCACCACTGACGTCAAACTTACAGGCCGATAATTGCTAGGTTTACTCTTAGAACCCTTTTTAAACAATGGAACAACATGAGCAATATGCCAATCCTTCGGCACCATCCCTGTTTCTAATGACATTTGAAATATTTCTGTCAGAGCCCTGCTATTTCTACATTAACTTCCCTCAAGGTCCTAGGGAATATCCTGTCAGGTTCCAGAGACTTATCCACTTTTATATTCCTTTAAAGACCTTAAGACAAAGGAGCAGAAGTCAGCCATTCGTCCCATCAAGTCTGCTCCGCCATTTTATCATGAGCTGATCCATTCTTCCATTTAGTCCCACTCCCCTGCCTTCTCACCATAACCTTTGATGCCCTGGCTACTCATATACCTATCAATCTCTGCCTTAAATACACCCAATGACTTGACCTCCACTGCTGCCCATGGCAACAAATTCCATAGATTCTCCACCCTCTGACTAAAAAACTTTCTTGGCATTTCTGTTCTGAAAGGGTGCCCTTCAATCCTTAAGTCATGCCCTCTCGTACTAGATTCCCCCATCATGGGAAACAACTTTGCCACATCCACTCAGTCCATGCCTTTCAACATACGAAATGTTTCTATGAGGTCTCCCCTCATTCTTCTAAACTCCAAGGAATACAGTCCCAACAACGGACAAACGTTCCTCATATGTTAACCCTCTCATTCCCGGAATCATTCTAGTGAATCTTCTCTGTACCCTCTCCAATGTCAGCACATCCTTTCTTAAATAAGGAGACCAAAACTGCCCACAGTACTCCAAGTGAGGTCTCACCAGCGCCTTATAGAGCCTCAACATCACATCCCTGCTCCTATACTCTATTCCTCTGGAAATGAATGCCAACATTGCATTCGCCTTCTTCACTACTGACTCAACCTGGAGGTTAACTTTAAGAGTATCCTGTACGAGGACTCCCAAGTCTCGTTGCATCTCCGAACTTTGAATTCTTTCCCCATTTAAATAATAGTCTGCCCGTTTATTTTTTCTGCCAAAGTGCATAACCATACACTTTCCAACATTGTATTTCATTTGCCACTTCTCTGCCCATTCTTCCAATCTATCCAAGTCTCTCTGCAGACTCTCTGTTTCCTCAGCACTACCGGCCCCTCCACCTATCTTCGTATCGTCAGCAAACTTAGCCACAAAGCCATCTATTCCATAATCTAAATCGTTGATGTACAATGTAAAAAGAAGTGGCCCCAACAGGGACCCCTGTGGAACACCACTGGTAACCGGCAGCCAACCAGAATAGGATCCCTTTATTCCCACTCTCTGTTTCCTGCCAATCAGCCAACGCTCTATCCATGTGTATAACTTTCCCGTAATTCCATGGGCTCTTATCTTGTTAGGTAGCCTCATGTGTGGCACCTTGTCAAAGGCCTTCTGAAAATCCAAATATACAACATCCACTGCATCTCCCTTGTCTAGCCTACTGGTAATTTCCTCAAAAAATTGTAATAGGTTTGTCAGGTAGGATTTTCCTTTAAGGAATCCATGCTGAGTTCTGCCTATCATGTCATATGCTTCCAGGTACTCTGTAACCTCATTCTTGACAATCGACTCCAACAACTTCCCAACCACCGATGTCAAGCTAACAGGTGTATAATTTCCTTTTTGCTTCCTTGCCCCCTTCTTAAATAGCGGAGTGACATTTGCAATCTTCTAGTCCTCCGGAACCATGCCAGAATCTATCGACTTTTGAAAGGTCATCGCTAACGCCTCCGCAATCTCCACAGCTACTTCCTCCAGAACACGAGGGTGCATTCCATCTGGTCTGGGAGATTTATCTACCTTTAAACTATTCAGCTTCTTGAGTACTTTCTCTGTTGTAATTGTGACTGCACACACTTCTCTTCCCTGCCACCCTTGAGTGTCCAGTATACTGCTGATGTCTTCCTCAGTGAGGACTGATGGAAAATACTCGTTCAGTTCCTCTGCCATCTCCTTGTCTCCCATTGCCATTTCTCCAGCATCATTTTCTATCGGTCCTATATCTACTCTCACCTGTCTTTTACTCTTTATATACTTGAAAAAAGCTTTTAGTATCCTCTTTGATATTATTTGCTAGCTTCCTTTCATAGTTAATCTTTTCCCTCTTAATGACCGTCTTGGTTTCCTTTTGTAAGGTTTTCTTTCTTACTTTTTAAATCTTTTTATTGAATAAGTATACAAAAAGGTAAGCCATATAGGCACTAATACACTGTTAGAATATAATAAAATTACAGGAGATATTAATACAGAAAAAAAAGTGATACAAACAATGTAATTTAAACATAACATACTAAGGTAACATAATTTTTATACGTATATATCAATAGAGAAAAGGAAAATAAAAAACCCCCAAAAAAAACCCACCGTGCAACTAAACTAAAAGCAAAGCAAAGCAATGGGCTAACTTGGAACCAAGTAGAGTTAAAGAACTTAAAATCACGTCCTCAAACCCGACCTCCATTAAAAACAGTAAAAAAAAAACGAAGGGTATATAAATATGGAGCAAAAAAGAGAAGAAAGAAGAATTACATTAAATGAAAATATTGAATAAAAGATCTCCAGGTCTGTTCAAATTTAAGTGAGGAATCATAAAGATTGCTTCTAATTTTCTCCAAATTCAAGCATAATATCGTCTGAGAAAACCAAAAAAAGGTGGTTGGAGCGTTAAGCTCTTTCCAATGTTGTAAAATACATCTTTTCGCCATTAAAGTAAGAAATGCAATCATTCTACGGGCTGAAGGAGAAAGATTACTGGAAATTTTAGGTAGTCCAAAGATAGCAGTAATAGGATGAGGAGAGATATCTATATTCAATACCTTTGAGATAATATTAAAAATGTCTCTCCAAAAAGTTTCCAGAGTAGGACAAGACCAAAACATATGAGTTAAAGAGGCTATCTGCCCCGGACATCTATCACAAAAAGGATTAATATGAGAATAAAAGCGAGCTAATTTATTTTTGGACATATGTGCTCTATGAAAACTCTAAATTGAATTAGGGAATGTTTAGCACAGATAGAGGAAGTATTGACTAATTGTAAAATCTGCCCCCCGTCATCCACGGAAATGATAGACCCCAATTCCTGTTCCCAATCTACCCTAATCTTATCAAATGGAGCTTTCCTAAGTTTCATAATAATATTATAAATCATAACCGATGCACCTTTCTGACATGGATTAAGGTTAATTATAGTATCTAAAATGAATGTAGGAGGAAGCATTGGAAAAGAAGAAAGTATAGTACTTAGGAAATTTCTAACTTGTAGATATCTAAAAAAAATGTATTCTTGATAAATTATATTTATTAGATAATTGTTCAAAAGACATAAGGGAACCATCTAAAAATAAATCCAAAAACCGTGAAATACCCTTAGTCTTCCAAATTTGAAAAGCACGATCCGTAAAAGAGGGAGGAAAAAATATGTTACCTAAAATAGGAATCGCTAGCCCAAATTGGTTAAGATCAAAAAATTTTCCGAATTGGAACCAAATACGTAAGGTATATTTAACGGGTTAGATACCTGTTTAAGGCGTTTCAAATCAAAAGGAAGAGAGGAACCTAAAATAGAGCCAAGTGTATAGCCCTGAACAGATTGTAATTCCAATGCTACCCATTTAGGAATGGATAGTATATCCTGGTCAAGTAACCAAAATTTCATATGTCAAATATTGATTGCCCAATAATAGAATCTAAAGTTAGGTAATGCTAAACCTCCATCTCTCTTAGCTTTCTGTAAATGTATTTTACCCAGTCTCGGGTTTTTATTTTGCAAAATAAATGAAGAAATTTTTGAGTCAACTTTATCAAAAAAAGACTTTGGAACAAAAATCGGTAATGCCTGAAATATATATAAAAATTTTGGCAGAAAAAACATCTTAACTACATTAATACGACCAATCAAAGTTAAATATAAAGGAAACCATTTAGATGAAAGTTGAATAATATGGTCAATTAAGGGTAAAAAGTTAATCTTAAATAAATCTTTGTGTTTACAAGTAATTTTAATCCAAGATATGAAAAATAATTATTAATCAATTTAAATGGAAAGTTATGATATAAGGGAAGTTGTTTATTAATCGGGAAAAGTTCACTCTTACTAAGATTTAATTTATAACCTGAAAAGAGACTAAATTGTGCTAATAACTCTAAAACAGCAGGGATGGATTTTTGAGGATTAGAAATATATAAAAGTAAGTCATCAGCGTAGAGTAATATTTTATGGGACTTTAAGCCCCGAGTTATTCGAGTAATATTTGGAGATTCTCGAATGGCAATTGCAAGAGGTTCTAATGCAATATCAAATAATAAAGGACTAAGAGGACAACCTTGTCGAGTACCTCGAAAAAGAGGGAAAAAAGGTGAGCTTAGAGAGTTAGTACGGACCGAGGCCACAGGAGAGTGATATAACAGTTTGATCCAGGATATAAATTTCGAGCTAAAATTAAACATTTCAAGCACCTTAAATAAGTAAGGCCATTCTAATCTATCAAAAGCTTTCTCAGCATTTAAAGAGATAACACACTCAGGAACATTTTGTGAGGGGGTATAAACAATATTTAACAGTGTGCGAATGTTATAAAAAGAGTAACGACCTTTAATAAAACCTGTTTGGTCTTCCGAAATAATAAAAGGAAGTACTTTTTCTAATCTGTTTGCTAATAACTTAGAAAAAATTTTAGAGTCAACATTTAATAAAGATATTGGTCTATAAGATGCACATTGAGCAGGATTTTTATCCTTCTTTAATATTAGAGAGATTGACGCTCTATTGAAAGATTCAGGAAGTTTACCAAGTTTTAATGAAGCCTCGAACACCCTACAGAACCAAGGGATTAATGAAGGTGCAAAACATTTATAAAATTCTACGGTAAACCCATCAGGGCCAGGAGCTTTCCCCAGGTTCATAGAGGAAATAACATTCTTAATCTCATCAGTGGTAATGGGAGTATCTAGCATAGAAGACATATCCTGTGAAATCTCAGGGAAGTCTAGGTTATCTAAAAAATCATTTATATATTTAGAGTCTCGAGGAGACTCTGATTGATATAAGGAAGAATAAAAATCAAAGGAAGTTTGATTAATCCCCGCATGATCAAGTATCAGTCGGTCATTTTGATTATAAATCTGATTAATTTGAGATTTAGCATAATTAGACTTCAATTGGTTAGCCAACAGTTTGCCAATTTTGTCACTGTGTACATAAAATTCACTTCTTGTTTTCTTTAATTGGTTTACAATCGAGGACGAAAGTAATAAACTGTGTTCCATTTGAAGTTCAGTTCTTTGTTTATATAACTCCTCAGAGGCAGCTGTAACATATTTCTTATCAATTTCCTTAATCTTGTCCACAATTACCAACTCCTCCTGCTTCAGCTTCTTCCTCAAAGCAGCCGAATACGAGATAATCTGACCACACTTTTGTAAGGTTTTAAAAACTTCCCAATCCTCTGTCTTCCCACTAATTTTTGCTTCCTTGTATGCCCTCTCCTTTGCTTTGACTTTGGGTTTGACTTCTCTTGTCAACCACGGTTGCATCCTTTTTCCACTCGAAAATTTCTTCTTTTTTGGAATATACCTGTCTTGCACCTTCCTCACTTCTCGCATAAACTCCAGCCACTGCTGCTCTGCCGTGTAAAGCGCCAATACTTCCTTTTCTTTAATCATCATAGTTTCCATAACTTCCCTACCTGTTTCCCTTACCTTACAGAATTCAATATCCTTCTCCTTAGTGAATACCGAAGGAAAAAAAATTGTTCAAAATCTCCCCCATCTTTTGTGGTTCCACACATAGCTGTCCACTCTGATTCTCTAAGGGACCAATTTTATCCCTCACTATCCTTTTGGTATCAATATAACTGTAGAAACCCTTTGGATTTATTTTCACCTTACTTGCCAAAGCAACCTCGTATCTTCTTTTAGCTTTTCTAATTTTTTTCTTAAGATTCTTTTTACATTCTTTATATTCCTCAAGCACTTCATTTACTCCATGCTGCCTATATCGATTGTAGATATCTCTCTTTTTCTGAACCAAGTTTCCAATATCCCTTGAAAACCATGGCTCTCTCAGACTATTAACTTTCCTTTCAACCTAACAGGAACATAAAGATTCTGTACCCTCAAAATTTCACCTTTAAATGACCTCCATTCCTCTATTATATCCTTCCCATAAAACAATTTGTCCCAATCCCCTCCTTCTAAATCCTTTCGCATCTCCTTAAGGTTAGCCTTTCTCCAATCAAAAATCTCAACCCTGGGTCCAGACCTATCCTTCTCCATAATTATATTGTAACTAATGGCATTGTGATCACTGGACCTGAAGTGCTCCCCAATACATACCTCCGTCACCTGACCTATCTCATTCCCTAACAGGAGAATGAGATTGGTCAGGTGAGAATTAAACAATTCCGTTTGCCTAAATTGTCTTTTCCTATCCCTCTCCAATGCTATGTCTGTTCCTATTCCACTCCAATGCTTTTTATTTTCTCTTCCCAAATCCTCGATTCCATAGAAACATAGAGCTGTGCTGAACATATACTTACTTTAGAAATTACCTAGGGTTAACCATAGCCCTCTATTTTTCTGAGCTCCATGTACCTATCCAAGAGTCTGTTAAAAGACCCTATTGTATCCACGTCCACCACCGTCGCCGGCAGCCCATTCCATGCACTCACCACACTCTGCGTAAAAAGAATTTACCCCTGACATCCAAGCACCCTAAAACTCTGCCCTCTTGTGCGAGCCATTTCAGCCCTGGGAAAAAGCCTCTGACTATCAATGCCAGTCATCATCTTATACATCTCTATCAGATCACCTCTCATCCTCCGTTGCTCCAAGGAGGGAAAGCTAAGTTGACTCAAACTATTCTCATAGGGCATGCTCCCCAGTCCAGGCAACATCCTTGTAAATCTCCTCTGCACCCTTTCTATAGTTTCCACATCCTTCCTGTAGTGAGGCGACCAGAATTAAGCACAGTACTTTCCATGTGTTTTTCATTCTTTGGTAAAATTACTTTAAATCTGGTTATATTTCCATCTTCAGCAGAGCAGGCATGGCAATGTGAATGCTTACCAGGAGAGGACAAGGCTTAACAAACTTTACAGTGTCTGAGGTCGTTATCCTGTTTGTACATCTTAAGTGTAGTTGATGCGAAAATATGTGTTCAAAAATTTAACAATTCTACCTCAAGTGTTCTGGCAACATACAGAAAATGCTGGAGGAACTCAGCAAGCCAGGCAGCATCCATGGAAAAGAGTAAATGTTTTGGGCTGTGACCCTTCATCAGGACTGGAAAATAAGATGAGAAGCTAAAGCAAAAAGATAGGGGAGTGGAGGGAAAGTACAAGGTGGTGGCCAATAGATGAAACCAGGAGGGGGGGGAGGGGAGGGGTGAAGTAAACAGCTATTGGAAGAAAGAAAAGGAGGAGCACCACCAGAGGGAGGTGATGGGCAGGTTAAGGAGATAAGATGAGAGAAGGTAATAGGCATGAGAATGGTGGGGGGTGGGGGGGAGGTAATTACCGGAAGTTTGAGAAATCAAAGTTCATGCTATCAGGTTGCAGGCTACCCAGACAGAATAACAAGGTGTTGTTCCTCCAACCTGAATGAGGCCTCATCACAGCAGTGGAGGATGCCATGGACTGAAATGTCTGAATGGGAAGTAGAATTGAAGTGGGTGGCTACCAGGAAATCCTGCTTTTTCTGATACGTGCTCAGCAAAGCTGTCTTCCAGTCTATGTCGGGTCTCACCGATATACAGGAGGCCACACTGGAAGCACTGGAAACAGTAGATGACTCCCAACAGACCCAGGTGAAGTGTCGCCTTACCTAGAAGGACTGCTTCAGGCCATGAATGGTAGTGAGGGAGAAGGTGTAGGGGCAGGTGTGGCACTTGTTCCACTTGCAAGGGTAAGTGCCAGGAGGGAGATCAGTGGGGAGGGACGAATGGACAAGAGAGTCACATAGCGAGTGATCCCTGTGGAAAGCAGAAAGTGGGGGGGGGGTGGGTGGAGGGAAAAACCTGCTTGGTGAGGTGAGGAACCCTTTCCCTGGTGCGGTGGTAGGTGAGGGTGAGGAGCCCTATCCCTGGTGCGGTGGTAGGTGAAGACGAGCAACCCTATCCCTGGTGCGGTGGTAGGTGAAGACGAGGCACCCTATCCCTGGTGCGGTGGTAGGTGAGGGTGAGGAGCCCTATCCCTGGTGCGGTGGTAGGTGAGGGTGAGGAGCCCTATCCCTGGTGCGGTGGTAGGTGAAGACGAGCAACCCTATCCCTGGTTCGGTGGTAGGTGAGGACGAGGCACCCTTTCCCTGGTGCGGTGATAGGTGAGAACGAGGAACCCTATCCCTGGTTCGGTGGTAGGTGAGGGTGAGGAGCCCTATCCCTGGTTCGGTGGTAGGTGAGGACGAGGAACCCTATCCCTGGTGCGGTGATAGGTGAGGACGAGGAACCCTATCCCTGGTTCGGTAATAGGTGAGGACGAAGCACCCTTTCCCTGGTGCGGTAGTAGGTGAGGACGAGGAACCCTGAGGGTGAGGTACTCTATCCCTGGTCGGTGGTAGGTGAGGATGATGAACCCTTTCCCTGGTGGGGTGGTAGGTGAGGGTGAGGAACCCTGTTCCTGGTGGGGTGGTAGGTGAGGATGGGGTGAGGGCAGAAATGTACGAAATGGATAAGATGCGGATGAGGGCAGCAATGATGGTGGAGGAAGGAAAGCCCTTTCTTTGAAGAAGGAAGACATCTCATTAGTTTTGGAATTGAAAAATCTCATCCTGAGAGCAGATGCGGCGAAGACAGACGAATTAAGAGAAGAGGATGGCATTTGTATGTGTATGTTCTGCAGGAGCAGTTTTCTAAATATACCTGATTGCATATTAGTGACAAAAAGAATCGACGTTGGCAAGCGGTGTCTGTGAGAAAATAAGTCAGTGGGATTATATTGGAAAGACCGAAAGTCTGGAGGAAGATGGAGAATTATTGAGGAAAAGATAACACAGGGAGAACTGCAGTCCTGGCAAAGGAACTTGTAGTGCTAATTACTCTGTTACGGTCATATTGCCTACTGCACTGCATTTTGTTGGGTTTAGAGTTTTGATTATAATGGAAAATTCTATAAACATCTTGTATTTGTTTATAATGTATTCTTTGCCACAGACTGTGCTCACAAATCTGCCAGCCTTTATTCATGTAGTACACAATCATCTGATCACAAGGTTAATTTATAGCTTTAAAATTCTACCAACTATGTGTAATTTTGTTGGCATCATTTTAAAGAGCAAGGCCCATGTTTGCACAGCCTGAATTGAATGGAATTTAATGTGCATGATGAAAGATGTGCTTCAAAAGAGTGTTTGACTGCGACTGCATCAGATGAGTAGTTTCTATAGTGGTCCCACCATTCATAGTTGCTTACATGGGGCACTTGCATTAGCATAGCTTGGTTGTGGCTTTATCTAATGATTTAAGACACTGGCATCCAGATGTGCTATAATTTTCAATGTGTCTGGCTCCACATCTTTCTTAAATCCATTTAACAGCTTCTTGTCTTGAGTGAACTAAGCTTTTTCTTCCCTCCAGACCTCTTGGGTTTCCTCCTCTTGTGTTGTGTCAAGAACGGTGTCCAATGCAATGTGCGTAACGGTCATACTTGGAACTGTGGGAAGTATCACCTGCCCAGGCCCTTGCAGTGCCGTTTCAGCACCCGCACTCTGCAAAATGGGACATATGAGCTGTACCATGTCTCGAAATACTGCTGCAAAGTGGGATACCGAATGTACCATAGTTTTTTATATATAGAACATGCAGCATCCTGTGATACCTGCTTCCATTGAGCTGTTAGGAACCAGTTGACCCTGAGTCAGTCTCAACCAGGCTTGGAGTTTTCACTAAATTGTTCTTCATTAGTAATTGGTCCATTCTTCACAGTACACCTCAACCCCAGCAACAGACAGCAGCTGTCTGCGATGCCTACACTATGCCTCACCTTTAATATGTTGCTGTCAACACAGTGTTGATTAGATTGCCATGAAGTCACTGTCAGTGGAAGTGAGGTTGGTGGGTGGGGTTGCAGCACACACTAGCCAGTATAATACTTGCTGTAAAGAAGGGTTTAGTATTTTCCCGGCATGCGTGGCGCATAAACTCTTCTTCCATTTTAACCAACGTTTTGATGACAAACTCCGCCATATTCATCAGGGATGAATAATCTCACAAATGCATCTGTATTTTACTTCCAATGCAGAAAGAACGTAGTTTTCACCAGAAAATTAAATGCAAATGACATTTCTCTTGTTATTTTTTTTGTTGTATAATCTCACAATTACCTCTGTGATGCAATCTGGACCTGCCCAGAAATAGTCAGTTTGACATGGAGCCCACTGGTAATTGTTTGGTTACCATTCCTAGTCCAGAATGTGCTGCACAAGTCACTGGAAGTACACTGTACGTACAGAGAGTGTATTTTTGTTGGAAGATAAATTAATACTTCCAATGCAAAAACCAAATGTAGAAGGAAAACAACAGGAATTCTGCAGATGCTGGAATCTCCAGGAAGAGGTACAGTCAACGTTTCAGGCCGAGACCCTTCGTCAGGACTAACTGAAGGAAGAGTGAGTAAGGGATTTGAAAGTTGGAGGGGGAGGGGGGAGATCCAAAATGATAGGAGAAGACAGGAGGGGGAGGGATAGAGCCAAGAGCTGGACAGGTGATAGGCAAAAGGGGATACAAGAGGATCATGGGACAGGAGGTCCGGGAAGAAAGACAAGGGGGGGGGGGACCCAGAGGATGGGCAAGAGGTATATTCAGAGGGACAGAGGGAGAAAAAGGAGAGTGAGAGAAAGAATGTGTGCATAAAAATAAGTAACAGATGGAGTACGAGGGGGAGGTGGGGCCTTAGCGGAAGTTAGAGAAGTCGATGTTCATGCCATCAGGTTGGAGGCTACCCAGACGGAATGTAAGGTGTTGTTCCTCCAACCTGAGTGTGGCCTCATCTTTACAGTAGAGGAGGCCGTGGATAGACATGTCAGAATGGGAATGGGATGTGGAATTAAAATGTGTGGCCACTGGGAGATCCTGCTTTCTCTGGCGGACAGAGCGTAGATGTTCAGCAAAGCGGTCTCCCAACCTCGACACGGTTTTATCACCCCTTGTTCAATCCCTTCCGACCTATATTCGTGACACTTCTCACGCTCTTAAACTTTTCGATGATTTTAAGTTCCCTGGCCCCCACCGCTTTATTTTCACCATGGATGTCCAGTCCTTATATACTTCCATCCCTCATCAGGATGGTCTCAAAGCTCTACGCTTCTTTTTGGATTCCAGACCTAATCAGTTCCCCTCTACCACCACTCTGCTCCGTCTAGCGGAATTAGTCCTTACTCTTAATAATTTCTCCTTTGGCTCCTCACACTTCCTCCAAACTAAAGGTGTAGCTATGGGCACCCGTATGGGTCCTAGCTATGCCTGCCTTTTGTTGGGTTTGTGGATCAATCTATGTTCCATGCCTATTCTGGTATCTGTCCCCCACTTTTCCTTCGCTACATCAACGACTGCATTGGCGCTGCTTCCTGCATGCATGCAGAACTCGTTGACTTTATTAACTTTGCCTCCAACTTTCACCCTGCCCTCAAGTTTACCTGGTCCATTTCCGACACCTCCCTCCCCTTCCTAGATCTTTCTGTCTCTGTCTCTGGAGACAGCTTATCCACTGATGTCTACTATAAGCCTACTGACTCTCACAGCTATCTGGACTATTCCTCTTCTCACCCTGTCTCTTGCAAAAACACCATCCCCTTCTCACAATTCCTCCGTCTCCGCCGCATCTGCTCTCAGGATGAGGCTTTTCATTCCAGGACGAGGGAGATGTCTTCCTTTTTTAAAGAAAGGGGCTTCCCTTCCTCCACTATCAACTCTGCTCATCTCCCCCATTTCACGTACATCTGCTCTCACTCCATCCTCCCACCACTTCACTAGGAATAGGGTTCCCCTGGTCCTCACCTACCACCCCACCAGCCTCCGGGTCCAACATATTATTCTCCGTAACTTCCACCACCTCCAACGGGATCCCATCACTAAGCACATTTTTCCCTCCCCGCCTCTCTCTGCATTCCACAGGGATCGCTCCCTACGCAACTCCCTTGTCCATTCGTCCCCCCCATCCCTCCCCACTGATCTCCCTCCTGGCACTTATCCGTGTAAGCGGAACAAGTGCTACACATGCCCTTACACTTCCTCCCTTACCACCATTCAGGGCCCCAAACAGTCCTTCCAGGTGAGGCAACACTTCACCTGTGAGTCGACTGGGGTGATATACTGCGTCCAGTGCTCCCGATGTGGCCTTTTATATATTGGCGAGACCCGACGCAGACTGGGAGACCGCTTTGCTGAACATCTACGCTCTGTCCGCCAGAGAAAGCAGGATCTCCCAGTGGCCACACATTTTAATTCCATGTCCCATTCCCATTCTGACATGTCTATCCATGGCCTCCTCTACTGTAAAGATGAAGCCACACTCAGGTTGGAGGAACAACACCTTATATTCCGTCTGGGTAGCCTCCAACCTGATGGCATGAACATCGACTTCTCTAACTTCCGCTAGGCCCCACCTCCCCCTCGTACCCCATCTGTTACTTATTTTTATGCACACATTCTTTCTCTCACTCTCCTTTTTCTCCCTCTGTCCCTCTGAATATACCTCTTGCCCATCCTCTGGGTCACCCCCCCTTGTCTTTCTTCCCGGACCTCCTGTCCCATGATCCTCTCGTATCCCCTTTTGCCTATCACCTGTCCAGCTCTTGACTCTATCCCTCCCCCTCCTGTCTTCTCCTATCATTTTGCATCTCCCCCCCCCCTCCAACTTTCAAATCCCTTACTCACTCTTCCTTCAGTTAGTCCTGACGAAGGGTCTCGGCCTGAAACGTTGACTGCACCTCTTCCTAGAGATGCTGCCTGGCCTGCTGCGTTCACCAGCAACTTTGAAATGTAGAAAGAACGTAGTTTTCACCACAAAAGTAAATGTAAACCACATTCCTCATTATTTTTTGAACAAAATTCCTAAATGTAACTTTGGGTTGATAAACTATTTTCCTTCAATGTGAGAATGGAGAGGAATGGCTCATTGGTATCAGAACTGTTAGAGAGCTGGGATGTCTGATAGATGAGCCATCTACAGACAAATGAGCTTGTTGCTTGCTTCTTTCCTGCTTCTCTCCCAGTTGCCATGTGTCTAATGGCTTTATTGTGGTACAGCAACTTTAGAGTATGCTTCAATCCACAGCTCGCATTAACATGTTGAAAATAGCATATCCATTTTTGTTTTATCTCCAGAAACCCACTTAGCAATTGCATCCAATAGTACAATGCAAGCCGGCATGCTTTCCCCATGCATGCAACTAATATAGCCTGTTGGTTCTTGTTGATATGGTTCTCGTTAAGTTTTGTATTTGTAATTTCATGCACTGTTCTTCTATTCTGCCTGCTGCCCCTTGGATAGGCTGACCTCTGCTCTCCGTACGACATCCTGCAGTCGGACGTCCACACCATTCAAAGGACTGTTGCCGCACTGCTGACAAACAGGGAGAAAGTTCAACAGCCAGCACCAGCCTTTCTCACTTGGGATCTGTTTGGCTTTTGTGTATTCCACGCTTTCTTTTTAGTGCTGCTATATATTACTTACAACTGGAGCGTATTGGTTTAGAACATTGCATGTGCATATATCCTTGCACCGTGTGTATAATCCAATTACAGGTATTTGTACTCTTTTTAATACCCATTGTCTGTTTCATGCTGTTACACTGCAGACCAAGAGTTTTCCAAAGAGGGGGTGCAAAAACAAAAAGGGCATAGGTTTAAGGGGAGAGGCCAGAGGGACAGAATACTTTACAGTGCAGGCAATTCCCCATGCTGTCTGTAAGGAGTTTGTATGTTCTCCCTGTGGCGGTGTGGGTTTCCTCTCACAGTCCAAAGGCATACCAGTCGGTAGGCTGATTTGTCCCGTAATTAGGCTGGATTAAGTTGGGGGATTGCTGGGCAGTGCGGCTCGAAGAGTCAGTAGGGCCTATTTCGCACTATAAAATAATTTAAAGGTGACATCGGGGTAGCTTTTGCACTTAGAGTGTATGTTTGGAATGAGCTGCCAGAAATAGTGGCTGTGGTGGGCACATTAAACATCATCTAGATAACTGCATAGATAGGAGAGGTTTAGAGGGCTCTGGGCCAAATACAGGCAGATGGGACCAGCTCACTGACAAATGTGTCTAGATGAAGGGCCTGTTTACATGCTGTGACTTAAGTGCTCAAGGGTCAGCATGGATGTGGTGGGCCAAACAACCTGTTTTTGTGATTCTTTACCATAACTGAGAATACCCTATACCTTCCTGAAAGACTGAACTCATTTGCTCCTGCATCTTAACAGTGTCATTGTAAAACCAGGATGACTGAACAGATTGTGGAATCTCTTTCTATTTGGGAAAGATACTTGCATCTCCTACCAATGGCAACTTATAAGCAAACTTGTGACTAAAATCCTTTGACATGAAAATAAATTGCTCTTTTTGATGGAAACCATACATCTGAGGAACCTTCAGCACCATCCAATGGTGAAACTGAGTTTCTCACTTCGTTCAAGGCCACTTTGTGAATAGGCAGGTTTGGTGATACCATACTGACTATGCTCAGATGGACTGGGCAATGCATAGGGGATCTTGCAGAAAAGGAGAAGTTGCTCTTTTAAGATACTTTAAGTCATGAAGTAAAATTTGATTGCTTTTACAAAGAAATCAAACTGAGAATGCGGGTGTTGTGAGGTACAAACTATTGTTGATAAAACCCATGCATTGATATCAATTCCAATTCATTGTGGCTAGCTTGGGTGCTATTTGGTCTGAGCAGGCAGGTAGTGAGATAGTCATAGTCAAATGAAGATGTTTGGGGCACATTGAGCTTGGTCATCAATATTGATGAACTGATCCTGGGAGAAATAGCTTAGGATCTCTGGTGTTTCAGTGTTTAATCTGTGTGGCTATTCATGAACTGCTGAAAAGATGTTTCAGCACTGATACAAGCTCTCTTCTCCTGATTGCTGGTGTAACTTGACTTGCTTTCAAGAAAGCAGGGAGATGTACATGCCACATATGTTATGTTCCTTGTTGGAGTGTGAGTGAGCTGGAAGGCTGGTGAGTAACCTGACTGATTAGCGCTGGTCCTGATGGTAATCGAACAGAGGTTCAGAAGCCAACTGAATTCCCCTTGCACATGTATGTCTTTGGCTTGTATCAGTCTGGGAAGAATCTGCAGTAACATCTTTACTTTTTGTGCTACCTTTCCATAGGAGAAGCTATGTTTGCCCCATCACATACTGGAAGGAAAAGGGTTGCTAAAACTAAGTATGACTGTTCAAGCACTGCTGAACTGGGCCATGACCAGATCCCCATTGTTTACGTGAATCCAGAACCACAGTGTTGCCGGCCTCTGGAAGTCCAGCAAGTGACATAGCCTCAAGCCCAGGACGAGTACACAGCCTACAAAAGGTGGACATTTTCCTCAGCTGATGTGTGGAGCTATTTCTGTACACTAACATTTGTTTTAGAAGCATACTACATTTGTCACAGTATTTAGTTAATATGTAAACTTATCAACTACAGATAGTTACAGCTTTTGCAGAAGTGGGGAAAGCCCAACTCTCTTGTATCTTTTGATGTATTAAAGAGACACTCTTTTGTTTTGCTAATTTGTTTAATTATGACTGTTTAGTTATACAATAATGGCTTTTGGTTGTGAAGAAGTTTAGAACATAGTCATAATTTATTTATATTATTTATTCAGATGTTTTACCCGTCCATTGAGATGATGGTTGTAAATTTGAAAGGCTTGCAGCTTTTTTTAAAGATTTAAGCAATTTTATTTTATGATGGTAGTTTAGTCATTTTTAGTTAATATTTGGTATCATCAGTTGAACAACCTTAAAGCTTCCTGAGAATCTGCTTGTGATCTTCATGTGATATTATGTAATGAGAGAGAAGGGCAGTTAACTCGTTTAAGGCAATGTCTGACAATGTTTCAGACTAATCAAATAAATTTTACTTACTGTTGCAAGTAAAGTAACAAGAAAGAGTTTAAATAGTTTAAACAAGTTTCTGTGGACACTCGATTAGTTCTCCCTGGTGCTTCATTCCAGATCATACACCCTGGATCAGATAGACTGGTTGGCTGACAAGTTTAGAAATCAAATCAGTATGATTTTGACCACTGCATGGATAGAGCAAATGAAAAGAGGGATCTTAATAACACATTGCTCAGATGAATGGTTTAGGATGACTCAAGCTATGACCAAAAGCAGGAGCGAGGAGAGGCCCAAATTAGTGGAATGTTTTCAAGAACGGTGTAGCTTGTTGCTTTGACATTTGTGATTGCCCCCACCTAATATGACAGAATCTTTAAAAATTTACATCAAAAAGGCCATTTTATTGATGGTAAAATTGATATTACCATACTTAATATAGGAACAATGCCAAAAACTCAACCCAGATTAGCTCTGTGGAATAACCCTGTGGTTTATCGTGGATCTGTGAACTAAACCTCTAGATTTTACCATACTTAATCCATTATGACGTGCTGCAACACAGAACAGACAACTCACTGTAGTTTATTCAGGCTAACAAGTTGCCTTCCTACAGCACCTGGTAGTGCATTATCTAAATATGCAAACAGTTGTACTGAATTATGTGAGCTTCAGGAACTAACTGGAGCCAAACGCAAATGCTAGTCATTAGACTTCATTGCCAATTTCGGGGACCAGTTAAAATATAAAAGTATTCAGGAATCATTGCCCCTACCAAACGATATTGACTCACAAGTTGTTGTGTGCCAGTCTGCAGAAAGCAGTCACTTTGTAAGCCATACAGCCGGCCTTCTCTGAACACACAAACACTGCTTGCAGTTAACATGAATGAAGCTGTGTGTCCATGGCTGCCAACCCTTAGGTTTACTCACACAGATGAAGGTAGAGCTGACACCAAAAAAATGCAGGAATATACCTGTAACTGCCATTTAAAAAGAAAAATAGCCAGTTCCAAACAAAGGAAAAACTACCCTCTCAGTAGTACCTGCTGCCAGAAGTAGTTGTTAATTGGGATTGGGAAGGGGCATTGGGGATGGGGGAGTTGTCAGAGAACCCATCTCTCTCCAACACCACCTCCAGCTGTCTGAGGAGTGGGATCAGAGGCACAAGTCCCCAAAGTTTTGGAAACAACTGTGTATGATTCTGCTACTTTCTGAATGTGGATCTTTTGCTGCAGTTTGGTATAATAAAGATGCACAGAGATATAAATGCACCAAATACACATTGCTTTTCATATGTAACAGCTTGCATGATGCAATGCTTGTCAAATTTGTTTGCTGTCAGCATTTTGCTGGGATGGGCATCATTTTCACCATTTTTGTGGTTTCTTCTGTGATGTGGAAACTTGGTCCATGGGTGAGGAGAGGGGAAGGAGGGAAATGAGTGGGCTGACCACATCAACACAATGAACATTAACAGGAGAGAGTTTTGTCTTAAGATTGATTTTAGGGTGTAGCAGTGACAGTTCTCCTAATTATGAATGGTATGGGGAAGAGGGCAGTGTGACCCGTCTGAAGAGTGGGGCAAAGTTCTGGAGGTGGGCTCTGAGGTGGTGTGGCAGGCCATGTGGTGGAGCAAAGGTGTGAGGGTACCGAATATAGTATTCTCCATGATAAAGGTAATCCAGCACAAGTAAATTCCATTTCTGCCTGCCAACCTCAATCAAAATCAGCTTGTCAGTGGTGAATTATATTAATGGAAATGGTGTTTTAGTAATTATTGCCAATATTTTTCTTGGTAGAAATTCCATTCATCATCTTTATGTGTCATGTTGTCTTTCATCTGTCTTTAGTCTCTTCTATTCTTTTCTCTATCCATGACCCTGATTGTTCTTGGTAAATTTTCTATAGAAGTGGTTTGGGCAGTGTCTTTACAAGGTGGTGACCCCAGCCATTATTAATACTCTTCAGAGATGATCTGCCTGACATCAGTGGTCACGTGACCAGAACTTGTGATATACACCAACTGCTCCCATGGTCATGTGATCATGATTGGGGGCTAGGCAAGTGTGACACCTTGTCCAATGGTGAGCTGCAGGCTAGCAAAGGGAAGGAAAACCTTGCATCTCCTTTGGTAGAGATGTATCTCCACTCCACCACCCTAGACGTTCAATTAGTGGGTGAAATTTGGGGCCGAGAGGGTGAAAACTGAATGCCTCAATTAGGACAAACAACTGGCAAGGGTTGGAGGGGTTACACTTCAGTATTTCAACCACTTCTTCATGTCAATTACCTGTGTAGGTTCAAGACAGTAGTTTGTTTTTCACTTTTGGAGATATTCCTGAGCACAGATTGTGGGTTTTGTGAAATTAGGGTGGGGCCTGAATTGCTTGTTTGCACCCAAGAAGTGTGATATATATAAGAATGTCGGCAGCAGGTAATAATTTTACTTACAAGTACTGCAAAGGAGATTGTTATCAGAAAATAAATGAATGTTGCACAGTCTCAGGAAATATCAACAGCATTCTTCCTAAGCCATAAACTCACCAAATCATCTCATCACTAATCTCAAATAACTAATACAGTCTCCTGCAGCACCTGTTTGTGAAGGAGAGGTAGTGTTGACGTTTGAAGAAAAAGATAGGATCAAGCAAGAAAATCTGTTAATTGTGTTATCATTACGATGGTGTGCATTCAAAGTGCTGCTTTTCTTTTAAACAAGATAGTAGACAGCAGGGTACTGCAATGGCCTATGCACTTAAATGGATTTCTATTATTTTGGATAATAAGGCACCAAAAGCAATCTTTGACAAATGCAGGTTGTTTCGAACCAGAAGTATATAACTAGAGGAAGCATAACTGGTAGATGAGGAGAACTTCTGATTTGCATCTTCAAGGTGAGCTGTGCTGTGCAAATGCAATTTATATATATATATATATATATATATATATATAATGACCTCGTGCTTCTGAAAAATCTCCAGACTGAATGTTGAATGACATCAGGTTTTCAGTTTGCAGCTGATGTCAGCTTACATTGTGTGTGTAAAAATACGCTCTAACTTTTAATATTTTGTAAAATTGTGGTTTTTAGACAGTGCTTGATTTCTGGGAAACCCAGTTACACTTATATGGCCAAAAGATCTTCTGTTGTCTGTATATAGATTGGGAAATGTATTTTGCATGTGTGGCTTTTGATGTTATCTAAAGCCATTGTATATAGTGTATATTTTGTAAAATTCACTTCTACTGTAACATCAGTAATAAAGTTATGTTATTTACACAGCCTGTGTCTTCTACCTGTTATTCCAGCAGGAGTCAGTTTCACCTTGCAGAAAATTACAATGTCCCAAAACATTGTCTTATATATTTTAACTCTTGTTTAGGATTCTTGTTAACTGAATCCTAAAGAACAGTTTACAATTACCGCAAAAGTTAAACAAGCCAAACTTGAAAGATTCATGACCCCAATAGGGGGAGGGGGCATTTGTTTGGATGTGGGTGAGGTCCTTAATGAATACTTTACATCAGAACTTACCAAGGAGAGGGACGTGGAGCATAGGGAGATCAGTGCTGTGAGTGTATTGATATGCTCGGGAATTTCAGGAGGAGTTAAAGAGCATGAAGGTGGTTAAGTCCCCAGGGCTTGATGGGATATAGAGTCATAGAAAAGTACAGCACAGCCTGCGGCCCATCTGTTCCATGCCAAAACCATTTAGACTACTTACTCACGTCAACCTGCATGGGGACCATATCCCTACCATCCAAGTACCTATCCAAACTTCTCTTAAACGTTAAAATCGAATTCATATGCTCATTCCACACTTTCATGACCCTTTGAATGAAGAAGTTTCCTATCATGTTCTCCTTAAACTTCTCACCTTTCACTCTTAACCCAAGATCTCTAGTTGTAGTCCCATCCAACCACAGTGGGGAAAACCTTGCTTGCATTTACCCTATCTATACCTTTCATAATTTTGTATACTTCTATCAAATCTCCTTTCAATTTCTTAAGTTCCACAGGATACATTCCTAATCTATTCAACCTTTCCTCCTAACGCAGGTCCTCTAGACCTTGCAACATTATTGTAAATTATCTCTGTACTCTTTCAACCTTGTTTACATGTTTCCTGGTGGTAGGTGACCAAAACTGCAAACAATACTCCAAATTAGGTTTCAGCAATGTCTTGTACAATTTCAGCATAACAAAAGCATTCTAACAGACAGAGATCACAGGCTGCAGGGATCCTCATAGCTGTAGTTTTATTCTATCAAACCTGCCCAATGCTATCACATCTATTCTATTATATGGTGACGAGAGAAGCACACAGCACTCCAAGCAAGACACAGAAAAGTGCAGCATAGAAACAGGACTTCAGCCCATCTAGTCCATACCAAACCACTTCAACTGCCTCCTCCATCCATGTACCTATCCAAACTTTGCTGAAACATAGAAATCAAGCTTGCATGCACCGATTGTGCTGGCAGCACATTCCACACACTCATGACCCTCTGAGTGACAAACTTTTCCCCTCAGAATACCTCTGTCAAATCTCCCCTTGATCTTCTATGTTCCAAGGAAAAAAGTACTAACCTATTTCACCTTTCCCTATAGCTCAGGTCCTCCAGCTCTGGCAACATCCTTGTAAACTTTCTCTCTACTCTTTCAACCTTATTTATATCTTTCCTGTAGGTGGGTGAACAAAACTGCACAATATTGTATAACTGCGCAATGTTGTATAAGACATTGGTGAGGTCGAATTTGGAGTATTGTGTGCAGTTTTGGTCACCTAATTACAGGAAGGATATCAATAAGGTTGAAAGAGTGCAGAGAAGGTTTACAAGGATTTTGCCGGGACTTGGGAAACTGAGTTACAGAGAAAGGTTGAATAGTTTAGGACTTTATTCCCTGGAGCGTAGAAGAATATGGGGAGATTTGATAGAGGTATATAAAATTATGTTGGGTATAGATAGAGTGAATGCAAACAGGATTTTTCCACTGAGGCTAGGGGAGAAAAAAAAACAGAGGACATGGGTTAAGGGTGAAGGGGGAAAAGTTTAAAGGGAACATTAGGTGGGGCTTCTTCACACGGAGAGTGGTGGGAGTGTGGAATAAGCTGCCAGATAAAGTGGTAAATGTGGGCTCACTTTTACCATTTAAGAAAAACTTGGACAGGTACATGGATGCGAGGTGTATGGAGGTATATGGTCCAGGTGTAGGTCAGTGGGACTAGGCAGAAAAATGGTTCGGCACAGCCAAGAAGGGCCAAAAGGCCTGTTTCTGTGCTGTAATGTTCTATGGTTTCTAATACTCCAAATTAGACCTCACCAATACTTTAGAGGACTAGAATATAAAAGCAAGCATCTAAAAATTAAGGCTTTATAAAGCACTGGTGAAGCCACGCTTGAAATATTGTGGGCATTTTTAGGTTCTTATCTAAGAAAGGATGTGCTGACATTGGAGAGGGTTTAAAGGAGGTTCACAAAAATGATTCAGGATTGAAAGGCTTTGGTGGCTGTGTACCTGTACTCACTGGGATTCAGAATAATGAAGCGCTTCCTCATTGAAACCTATTGAATGGTGAAAGGCCTTGATAGAGTGGATGTGGGGAGGATGTTTCCTGTGGTGGGAGAGTCCTTGTGGGCAGGTTTACTAGAGCTGTTGTTAGTGGTTTAAACTAACATGGCAGGGGTATGGGGAACCAGTGTGATACAGCTGAGGATGAGCCAGTAGGTTTACAAGTAGATGATGATTGTGACATGAATGTAAAGAAGGACAAGCCAATGATTTGGTACAAATACAGACAGAGCAAAGAGTTAAATTGTACCACAGAGGCAAAATTCAACAGGGCGAAGAATGCAGGACTGAAGGTGTTGTATTTAAATGTGTGAAGCATTTGGAATAAGGTGAGCAAACTCGTGCAATTGGAGATTGGTTCGTATGACTTTGTGGGCATCGCTGAGTCATGGCTGAAAGAATACCATAGTTGGGAGCTTAGCATCAAACGATATACTTTGTATCAAAAGGACAGGCAGAAAGGTATAGGCAGTGGTGTGGCTCTGTTGGTAAGAGGTGGGATCGCGTCTTTAGAAGAGAAGACAGAGGGTCAGAGAATGTTGAATCTTTGTGGGTGGAGTTAAGAAACTGCAAGGGCAAACAAAAACATTATCGGAATCATATATGGCCACAAATAGTACCCAATATGTGGGGTTGAGATTATAAAGGGAGCTGGAAAGGGCATGTAATTAAGGTAATGACACAATTGTAATGGGGGACTTCAACATGCAAGAGCATTGGGAAAAACAGGTTGTTGTCAACTTGCAAGAGAGGGATTTTGCTGAATGCCTACAAGATAGCTCTGTAGAGCAGTTGTGCTTGAGCCTACTTAGGGAAAGGTTATCTGAGATTGGGTGTTGTGTAAAAACCTTATAAGGCAGCTTGATGTAAAGGAATTCTTAGGAGGCAGTAATCGTATAACCATATCACAATTACAGCATGGAAACGGGCCATCTCGGCCCTTCTAGTCCGTGCAGAACTCTTACTCTCACCTAGTCCCACCGACCTGCACTTGGCCCATAACCCTCCATTCCTTTCCTGTCCATATATCTATCCAATGTAACTTTAAACGACAACATCGAACCTGCATCAATCACTTCTGCTGGAAGCTCGTTCCACACAGCTACCACTCTCTGAGTAAAGTCCCCCCTCATGTTACCCCTAAACTTTTGCCCTTTAACTCTCAACTCATGTCCTCTTGTTTGAGTCTCCCCTATTCTCAATGGAAAAAGCCTATCCACGTCAACTCTATCAATCCCCCTCATAATTTTAAACACCTCTATCAAGTCCCCCCCTCAACCTTCTACGTTCCAAAGAATAAAGACCTAACTTGTTCAACCTTTCTCTGTAACTTAGGAGATGAAACCCAGGCAACATTTTAGTAAACCTCCTCTGTACTCTCAATTTTATTGACATCTTTCCTATAATTCGGTGACCAGAACTGTACACAATACTCCAAATTTGGCCTTACCAATGCCTTATACAATTTCAACATTACATCCCAACTCCTATACTCAATGCTCTGATTAATAAAGGCCAGCATTCCAAAAGCTTTCTTCACCACCCTATCCACATGAGATTCCACCTTCAGTGAACTATGCACCATTATTCCTAGATCCCTCTGTTCTACAGCATTCTTCAATGCCCTACCATTTACCATGTATGTCCTATTTTGATTCGTCCTACCAAAATGTAGCGCCTCACATTTTTCAGCATTAAACTCCATCTTCCAGCCCACTCTTCTAACTGGCCTAAATCTCTCTGCAAGCTTGGAAAACCTACTTCATTATCCACAACGCCACCTATCTTAGTATCATCTGCGTACTTACTAATCCAATTTGCCACCCCATCATCCAGATCATTAATATAGATGACAAACAACATTGGACCCAGTACAGATCCCTGAGGCACACCACTACACACCATCCTCCAATCTGACACACAGTCATCCACCACTACTCTCTGGCGTCTCCCATCCAGCCACTGCTGAATCCATTTTACTACTTCGATATTAACGCCTAATGATTGAACCTTCCTAACCAACCTTCCGTGTGCAACCGTGTCAAAGGCCTTACTGAAGTCCATATAGACAATATCGACCGCTTTACCCTTGTCAACTTTCAGAGTAACCTCATCAAAAAATTCAATAAGATTTGTCAAACATGACCTTCCACGCACAAATCCATGTTGACTGTTCCTAATCAGACCCAGTCTATCCAGATAATTATATATACCATCTCTAAGAATACTTTCCATCAATTTACCCACCACTGATGTCAAATATACAGACCGATTATTGCTAGGTTTACTCTTAGAACCCTTTTTAAACAATGGAACCACATGAGCAATACGCCAATCCTCCGGCACAATCCCTGTTTCTAATGACATTTGAAATATTTCTGTCAGAGTCCCTGCTATTTCCACACTAACTCCCCTCAAGGTCCTAGGGAATATCTTGTCTGGACCCGGAGACTTATCCACCTTTATATTCCTTAAAAGCGCCAATACTTCCTCTTCTTTAATCATCATACTTTCCATAACTACCTTCTTGTTTCCTTTACCTTATACAATTCAATACCCTTCTCCTTAGTGAATACCGAAGAAAAGAAATTGTTCGAAATCTCCCCCATCTCTTTTGCTTCCGCACATAGCCGTCCACTCTGATTCTCTAAGGGACCAATTTTATCCCTCACTATCCTTTTGCTATTAATATAACTGTAGAAACCCTTTGGATTTATTTTCACCTTACTTGCTAAAGCAGCCTCGTATCTTCTTTTAGCTTTTCTAATTCCTTTATTAAGGTTCTTTCACATTCTTTATATTCCTCGAGCACCTCATTAACTCCAAGCTGCCTATATTTATTGTAGATCCCTCTCTTTTCCCGAACCAAGTTTCCTCTATCACTTGAAAACCATGGCTGTCTCAAACTTTTAACTTTTCCTTTCAACCTAACAGGAACATAAAGATCCTGTACCCTTAAAATTTCACCTTTAAATGACCTCCATTTCTCTATTACATCCTTCCCATAAAACAAATTGTCCCTATCCACTCCTTCTAAACCCTTTCGCATCTCCTCAAAGTTAGCATTTCTCCAATCAAAAATCTCAACCCTGGGTCCAGTCCTATTCCTCGCCATAATTATATTGAATCTAATGGTATTGTGATCACTGGACCCAAAGTGCTCCCCATCACATACCTCCATCACCTGACCTATCTCATTCCCTAACAGGAAATCCAACACTGCCCCTTCTCGAGTTGGTACCTCTGTGTATTGCTGCAAAAACCTATCTTGCAGACATTTGACAAATTTCAAACCATCCAGCCCTTTTACAGAATGGGCTTCCCAGTCTATGTGTGGAAAATTAAAACCTCCCACAATCACAACCTTGTGCTTACTACAAATATCTGCTATCTCCTTACAAATTTGCTCCTCCAGTTCTCAGTCCCCATTAGGTGGTCTATAATACACCCCTATAAGGGTCACTACACCTTTCCTATTCCTCAATTCCAACCAAATAGCCTCTCTGGACGAGTCCACTAATCTATCCTGCCAGAGCACGGCTGTTATATTTTCTCTGACAAGCAATGCAACACCTCCCCCTCTTGCCCCTCCTATTCTATCACACCTGGAGCAACAAAATCCTGGCATATTTAGTTGCCAATCACACCCCTCCTGCAACAACGTTTCACTAATATCATATTCCCAGGTATCAATCCATGCTGTAAGCTCATCCATCTTTCTTACAATGCTCCTAGCATTAAAATAGATGCATTTGAGAAACTCTCCACCTCTTACTCTCTGTTTATCCTTAATGGAGCAAACAACTTTATCTTTTTCTTCCTTATCCCCTACATCTTTGGTCTGAGTGCTCCTGATCTCTGTCCCCTGCCTATCCTCCCTCACACACTGTCTAATAGCTTTCTCTATTTGTGAACTAACCTGCTCTCTCCTAGTCTCTTTAATTTGATTCCCACCCCCCCAACCATTCTAGTTTAAAGTCACCTCAGTAGCCTTCGCAAATCTCCCCGCCAGGATATTGGTCCCCCTAGGATTCAAGTATAACCCATCCGTTTTGTACAGGTCACACATGCGCCAGAAGAGGTCCCAATGATCCAAAAACTTGAATCCCTGCCCCCTGCTCCAATCCCTCAGCCACGCATTTATCCTCCACCTCACTGCATTCCTACCCTCACTGTCGTGTAGCACAGGCAGTAATCCTGAGATTACTACCTTTGCCGTCCTTTTTCTCAACTCCCTTCCTAACTCCCTATATTCTCCTTTCAGGACCTTTCCTCTTTTCCTACCTATGTCATTGGTACCTATATGTACCACGACCTCTGGCTCCTCTCCTCCCACTTCAGGATATCTTGGACGCAATCAGAAACATCCCGGACCCTGGCACCAGGGAGGCAAACTACCATCTGGGTCTCCGGACTGCGTCCACAGAATCGCCTATCTGACCCCCTAACTATCGAGTCCCCTATCACTACTACCCTCCTCTTCCATTCGCTACCTTCTGAGCCACAGGGCTGGACTCTATGCCGGAGGCATGGCCACTGTTGCTTCCCCCAGGTAAGCTGTCCCCCCCCCCCCCCAACAATACTCAAACAGGAGTACTTATTGTCAAGGGGCACAACCACTGGGGTACTCTCTATTACCTGACTCTTCCTCTTCCCCCTCCTAATGGTGACCCACTTCTCTGCCTCTCGTAGCCCCGGTGTGAACACCTGCCTGTAACTCCTCTCTATCAACTCCTCACTCTCCCTGACCAGATGAAGGTCATCAAGCTGCAGCTCCAGTTCTCTAACGTGGTCTCTTAGGAGCTGCATCTCGGCGCACCTGGTGCAGATGTGGACTTCCGTGAGGCTGGGAGACTCCACAACCTCCCACATCCAGCACTGAGAACAACAAGCTGCTCTCACACTCATACTGCTCCTCTCCTCAAATAACAACAAAAAATGAATACCAAACCTTCCTCGCCTCGCTCGTTTCTGCCTAAGCCCATTGAGCCAAAGCCCTTAAGCCTTCACTCTGCACCCAGCTCTCTCTGCTGCCCACTGTATAAGGCTCTGTTCCTTTTAAACCTCTGCGCTTCACTGCCCGACATCACACGCCTGCGCAGTTCCACCTTTTTGAAATCCGATGAAAAAAACCTGAAAAATTCAAAATGGCTTCCTCCGCACTCCTGCTCCGATTCTCAGACGTCCTTCTCAAATAATCATAATATGATTGAATTCATACTGCAATTTGAGAGTGAGAGAAGCATAGTCATATGTATCAATATCACAGTGGAATAAAGGGAATTATAGAGGCATGAGAGCGCATCTTGCTTAGGTGGATTGGAGAAGGATACCAGTGGGGACAACAGCAGAGCAGAGATAACTGAAGCTTCTAGGAATAGTTCTCAAGGCACAGGATAGCTATATCCCACACAAGACCCAGAAAACCGACAGCACAATACCTTACCTTAGAAATTACCTACAGTTACCCATGGCCCTCTATTTTTCTGAGTTCCATGTACCTGTCCAGGAGTCTCTTAAAAGACCCTATCATATCCACCTCCACTACCGTTGCTGGCAGCCCATTCCACACACTCATCACTCTCTGCCTAAAAAACTTACTCCTGACATCTCCTCTGTACCTACTCTTCAGCACCTTAAAGCTCTGCCCTCTCATGCTAGCCATTTCAGCCCTGGGGAGAAGCCTCCATCTATCCACACGATAAATGCCTCTCATCATCTTGTGCACCTTTATCAGGTCACCTTTCGTCCTCTGTTACTCCAAGGAAGAAAGGCCGAGTTCACTCAACCTATTCTCATAAGGCATGCTCCCCAATCCAGGCAACATTCTTGTAAATTTTCTCTGCACCTTTTCTATGGTTTCCACATCCTTCCTATAGTGAGGCGACCAGCACTGAGCACAGCATTCTAAGTGGGGTCTGACCAGGGTCCTATATAGCTGCAACATTACCTCGGCTCCAAAACTCAATCCCACGATTGATGAAGGTCAATGTACCGTATGCTTTCTTAACCACAAAGTCAACCTGCACAGCAGCTTTGAGTGTCCTATGGACTCGGACCCCAAGATCCCTCTGATCCTCCACACTGCCATGACTCTTACCAGTAATACTCTATTCTGCCATCATATTTGACCTACCAAAATGAACCACCTCACATTTATCTGGGTTGAACTCCATCTGCCAATTTTCAGCCCAGTTTTGCATCCTATCAAGGTCCCGCTGTAACCTCTGACAGCCCTCTGCACTATCTACAACTCTCCCAAACTTCGTGTCATCAGCAAATTTACTAACCTATCCCTCCACTTCCTCATCCAAGTTATTTATAAAAATCACGAAGAATAAGGGGTCCCAGAAAAGATCCCTGAGGCACACCACTGGTGACTGACCTCTATGCAGAATATGACCCGTCTACAGCCACTCTTTGCCTTCTGTGGGCAAACCAGTTCTGGATCCACAAAGCAACGTCCTCTTGATTCCCATGCCTCCTTACTTTCTCAATAGGTTTTGCATGGGGTACCTCGTCAAATGCCTTGCTGAAATCCATCTACACTACATCTACTGCTCTATCTTCATCAATGTGATTAGTCACATCCTCAAAAAATTCAATCAGGCTCGTAAGGCACGACCTGTTCACTATTCCTAATCATATTATGCCTCTCCAAATGTTCATAAATCCTGCCTCTCAGGATCTTTTCCAACAACTTACCAACCACTGAAGTAAGACTCACTGGTCTATGGTAACCCCTCTTCCCATCCAGGGGGTCAGTGTGGACATGATGGAGGATTACAAATACCTGAGGATACAAATTGACAAATAAACTGGACTGGTCAAAGAACACTGAGGCTGTCTACAAGAAGGGTCAGAGCCATCTCTATTTCCTGAGGAGACTGAGGTCTTTTAACATCTGCCGGACGATGCTGAGGATGTTCTACGAGTCTGTGGTGGCCAGTGCGATCATGTTTGCTGTTGTGTGCTGGGGCAGCAGGCTGAGGGTAGCAGACACCAACAGAATCAACAAACTCATTCGTAAGGCCAGTGATGTTGTGGGGTTGGAACTGGACTCTCTGACGGTGGTGTCTGAAAAGAGGATGCCGTCGAAGTTGCATGCCATCTTGGACAATGTCTCCCATCCACTACATAATGTACTGGTTGGGCACAGGAGTACATTCAGCCAGAGACTCATTCCACCGAGATGCATAGGAAGTCATTCCTGCCTGTGGCCATCAAACTTTACAGCTCCTCCCTTGGAGGGTCAGACACCCTGAGCGAATAGGCTGGTACTATTTAACTATTTATGGTTTTATTACTATTTAATTATTTATGGTGCAACTGTAATGAAAACCAATTTCCCCTGGGATCAATAAAGTATGACTATGACTATGACTATAATTTCCTGGGCTATCTCTACTCCCTTTCTTGAGTAATGGAACAACATCCACAACCCTCCAATCCTCTGGAACCTCTCCTGTCCTCATTGATGATGCAAAGATCATCACCAGAGGCTCAGCAGTCTCCTCTCTCACCTCCCACAATAGCCTGGGGTACATCTCGTCCGGTCCCGGTGGCTTATCCAATTTGATGCTCCAAAAGCTCCAGTATCCTCTTTCTTAATATTGTTACGTACCCCGTAACTGGGTTGCCAAACCAGCAGAAATGGATCACTCAGTTGGAGTCTGGATTACTAGAACTAAGAACGTTTTATTAAAGAAACAAGCAACACAGTAATCGAAAGGATAATAAATGCAACAGTTCAGCAATGATAACCACACATGTGCACAGAATTAAGATAACAGCATCAATCAAGCTCTATCGTTGTCTAGGGGTAAATGACCAAATTTCAAAGTGACTCAAAGTTCAGTCCAGTTTAGTAGTTCAGTTCGCAGTAATCGTTGCCATGGATGGACAACGTGGGGGAAGAGAGACAGAGAGAACAGGAACAACTGATCATTCAGCACAGCTTCACTCACAGACCGGCGAGATGGCTCACAAGCAACTTTTGGGCGGGTCCTTGGTGATGTCACCTGAGGTCACCGACTGTGACCCCTCCTCCAGATGCGGTCGATCCTCTGCAGTGAACCCGGCACCCAGGCAAGGGCGGACACACACCGGGTTCCCGCTGATCGTACCTTTCCACCCTGGTCGTTGTCTGGTACTTCTCACCCACTCGTGAGAGGCGCTCCGCTTCCAGTGTCTCGTTACCTCGGGTGGCGTGTGTGTCTGTCTTAGCGAACCGGTCCCTTTTTATCCCCCTGCTGGGGTATCGCCTGTCCATCACATCAAACAGTTCAGGGTTCAAAGGGGGAGCCGCTCCAGACAGCTCTCTCTCTCCCACGTCCCTTCATTACACATCTCCAGACGCTGCTCCATTGTTCCTTATCTCTCCTTCCCCTGAGGGCAGGTGGCAGACCACTTGCTGATGTCACTGATGCTAACCCAGGCCAGCAAACATCTTAATTTTATGTGTATTCTCGTAACAATATCTACATGCTCAAGCTTTTCAGTCTGCTGTAACTCATCCCCACAATAGCCAAGATCCTTTTCCATACTGAATACTGAAGCAAAGTATTCATTAAGTACCTTTGCTATCTCCTCCAGTTCCATACACACTTTTCCACTGTCACACTTGATTGGTCCTATTCTTTCACACTCTCGTGCTCTTCACATACTTGTAGAATGCCTTGGGGTTTTCCTTAATCCTGTCTGCCAAACCTTCTCATGGCCCCTTCTGGCTCTCCTAATTTCATTCTTAAACTCCTGCCTGCTAGCCTTATAATCTTCTAGATCTCTATCGTTACCTAGTTTTTTTTAACCTTTCGTAATCTCTTCTTTTCTTCTTGACTAGATTTACAACAGCCTTTGTACACCACGGTTTCTGTACCCTACTATCTTTCCCTGTCTCATTGGAACATACCTATGCAGAACTCCACGCAAATTTCCCCTGAACATTTGCCACATTTCTTCCATATGTTGTTGAGAACATCTGTTTACAATTTATGCTTCCAAGTTCCTGCCTGATAGCCTCATATTTCCCCTTACTCCAATTAAACGCTTTCCTAACTTGTCTGTTCCTATCCCTCTCCAGAACTATGGTAAAGGAGATAGAATTGCGATCACTATCTCCGAAATCCTCTCCCACTGAGAGATCTGACACCTAACCAGCTTCATTTCCCAATACCAAATCAAGTACAGCCTCTCCTCTCGTAGGCTTATCTACATATTGTGTCAAAAAACCTTCTTGAACACACTTAACAAACTCCACCCCATCGAAACCCCTCACTCTAGGGACATGCCAATCGATATTTGGGAAATTAAAATCTCCCACCACGACAACCCTGTTAGTATTACACCTTTCCAGAATTTGTCTCGCTATCTACCTCCTTTTCTGCAGCCGTGACACTATATCTGATCAACAGTGCCACGCCCTCACCTCTTTTGCCTCCCTCCCTGTCCTTTCTGAAACATCTAAAGCCTGGCACTCGAAGTAACCATTGCTGCCCCTGAGCCATCCAACTCTTTGTAATGGCCACCACATCATAGCTCCAAGTACTGATCCACGCTCTAAGCTCATCCACTTTGTTCATAATACTCCTTGGTCTGAGCGTGTACCTTCTCTATCACCTGCCTATCCTCCCTCTTGCACTGGCTCCAAGCTTTCTCTATTTGTGAGCCAACCGCCTCTTCCTCCGTCTCTTCAGTTTGGTTCCCACCCCCCAGCAATCCTAGTTTAAACTCTCCCCAATAGCCTTAGCAAACCTCCCCACCAGGATGTTGGTTCCCCCTGGGATTCAAGTGCAACCCATCCTTTTTGTACAGGTCATGCCTACCCCAAAAGAGGTCCCAATGATCCAGAAATCTGAATCCCTACCCCCTGCTCCAATCCCTCGGCCACACATTTATCCTCCACCTCATTCTATTCCTGTACTGCCTGTCCCATGGCACAGGCAGTAATCTCAAGATTACTACCTTTGTGGTCCTGCTTCTCAATTTCTTTCCTATCTCACTGTGGTCTGTTTTCAGGACCTCCTCCCTTTTCCTACCTATGTTGTTGGTACCAATATGTCCCACTTCAGGATATCATGGACGTGATCAGAAACATCCCAGACCCTGGCACCTGGGAGGTAAACTATCATTCGTGCTTCTTCCCTGTATCCACAGAATCGCCTGTCTGACCCCCTACCTATAGTCCCCTATCTATGCTGCCATACCCTACCCTACCTTTCCCTACCATTCTGAGCCACAGGGCCAGACTCTGTGCCAGAGGCGCGGCCACTGTTGCTTCCCCCGGGTAGGCCATCACTCAAGTAGGAGCACTTATTGTTAAGGGCGACAGCCACAGGTGTACTCTCTAGCCTCTGACTCCTGCTCTTCCCCACTCCTGACTGTTATCCACTTATCTGTCTCCCCAGGCCCCGGTGTGACTACCTGCCTACAGCTCCTCTCTATCACCTCCTCACTCTCCCTGACCAGATGAAGGTCATCGAACCGCATCTCCAGTTCCCTAACGCAGTCCCTAAGGAGCTGCAGCTCGATGCACCTGGTGGAGATGCAGCTGTCCAGGAGGCTGGGTCTCCAGGATTTCCCATATCTGACACTGAGCACAGAACACTGGCCTCACACACATTCCTTCTGTCTGTATTCTACACAAACAACCCACCTCGCCTCGACCCGTTATCGCAAAATCCTTCCTACTCTGTCCCCCGCCCAGTCAGACGCCTGCTCTTTAAAGCTGTCTCCTTTTAAACTCTGCCCGCCGTTCTCACTGGCTGACGTCCACGCGCTTGCGGAGTTGTGCTCCGATCAAACTGCTGAAGAAATGTTTCCGATGCTGGGGGAGTCCAGAACTAGAGGCCACAATTTGAGAATAAGAAGTAGGCTATTTAGAACGGAGTTGAGGAAAAACTTCTTCACCCGGAGAGTTGTGGATCTGTGGAATGTTCTGCCTCAGAAGGCTGTGGCGGCCAAGTCTCTGGATGCTTTCAAGAAAGAGTTAGATAGAGCTCTTAATGATAGCGGAGTCAAGGGATATGGGGAGAAGGCAGCTACGGGTTCCTGATTGTGGATGATCAGCCAGGATCACAGTGAATGGTGGTGCTGGCTCAAAGGGCCGAAGGGCCTACTCCTGCACCTATTGTCTATTGAAATAACCACTGAAGAAGTTCTCAAATGGCAGGGGATGGCAGCCGTGGCTGACAAGGGAAGTTATGGATTGCATAAATGCCAAGGAAAGGGTGTATAAGGCAGCAAAAGTAAATGGAAGTTGGACGATTGGGAAGCTTTTAAAATCCAATGAACAGCCACTAAAAATGCTATAAGGAGGAAAAAGATGAGATATGAAGGCAATAGCCCACTAGCCAATAATATAAAGCAGGATACCAAAAGATTTTTCAGTTATATATAACCTGTCACTGCTCTTCCACCTGCTCTGTACCAAGGACCTCTCCCCTGTGCCTTGTCTGCTCTACCTAATATCTCAGTTTTCTGAATATGGTGGGCATTCTCTATTTGTACTGGAATATTTCGTGACACTTGTTGTCTGCTACTTGCACATCTTTGGGTGTGTTGATTTTTTAATGCAAACAAAAATATTCTCTGCATGCTTTGATACACAGGAAATAAATAAATCTAAAATAGGGGTCGTGGACAATTCTGATTTGATGGAGACAGACATGAAAGCACAGAGGAACATCTGGAAAAATTTCTGAAACGCTCGTTTGCTGCTGTTGTTACTGCGTGGTTGGGAATCTTCCGGAGGGTAGGCCTCAAAATGCCCAGCTTTGCCTGCTGTTGGCGACCGAGATTGAGGTCGAATCGTTTCGACAGAGATGGCGCTCAGTACTCTGTGTCGGAGAGCTGATTCGAAGGCTCAAAGTTTTCGGGTGACTCAGAGACGGATTGTGGTCGGCATGGCAGGGAGAGTTTTTCTTCCTTGTCCCGTCTGCGTGAGATGTGGGAAATTTGAGAGACTTTGAACTTTTACTGTGCTCATGGACTTCTTCATCAAGTTATGGTATTGTTGCACTGTTGTAATTATATGTTATAATTATGTGGTTTTGTCAGTTTTTTCAATCTTGGTCTGTCATGTGTTTTGTGATATCACACCGGAGGAAATATTGTATCATTTCTTAATGCATGCATTACTAAATGACAATAAAAGAGGACTGTGTGTCTTCATAATCTAAATATAATTTAAGCTAATTGACATTTGACTGCATCTTTCTTCCCCTCCTGTTGCACACCTAGTTCCCCAAATTTGCATTGCAGAACCTCATCCCTTGTTCCTTTTCTTATAACTTTTCTTCCAGTCATAGAGTGTCCACCTCTTAACTATCGATGTAGCTCAGCTTCATAGACATGCTGTAGAGTCTTAAGTCATCACTTAACCCAGGACTCAAGTGTCCAAACCGGAGGCATCTCCCACAGATGTAGCTATTCTGACTGCATGGACTAAGCTCACCATCAGACCAGATGCTGCCACAGTCTGTCCTTATCAAAGCCCACTCTCCAAACCAGGAAAAGAGATGTAATTGGTAGACAGAGTGGAGGGGCAGTGAGAAATTTTCTTTTCATTCAGAGTGGCAGGGTCTGAGATGCACCGCCTGAAGAGGGGGAGGACTGAAACCCTCATCATATTTAAGGCTAGTGTTACATAGGTAGGCTACTTCTGGTATGACTCATTGACTCACGCTGTTTTTCTAAAGAAATATATATCCAGACAGAAGAGCCTGGCATTGTGTCCAGTACAGACATTGTGGGATGAAGGGCTGTTCCTGGCCTACGCTGTACTGTTCTATGTTCATTCCAGTAGCCAAATTAAACTAAATCCCCTCTCCCTGTATATGGTGCATCCATTTGGCCCATCAAGTCTGCTCCACCATTTCATCATGGCTGATACATTTTTCCTCTCAGCTTCAATCTTCTGCCTTCTCCCTGTATCCCTTCATGCCCTGACCAATCAACCTCTGCCTTAAATATACATACAGACTTGGTCTCCACAGCTGCCTGTGACAACAAATTTCACAGATTAGACCATAAGACAAAGGAGCAGAAGTCGGCCATTCGGCCCATCGCGTCTGCTCCGCCATTTTATCATGAGCAGATCCATTCTCCCATTTAGTCTCGCTGTCCCGCCTTCTCACCTTTGATGCCCTGGCTACTCAGATACCTACCAGTCTCTGCCTTAAATATACCCAATGACTTGACCTCCACTGCCGCCTGTGGCTAAAAAAATTTCTTCACATTTCTGTTCTGAATGGGCGCCCTTCCATCCTTAATAGATTCTCCACTCTCTGGCTAAAGAAATTCCTCCTCATCTCTGTTCTAAAAGGACGCTGCTCTATTTTGAGGCTGTATCCTCTGGTCTCCCACCATAGAAAACATCTTCTCCACATCCGCTTCATCAAGGCCTTTCACCATTTGATAGATCACCCCCCATTCTTCTGAATTTCAGTGAATACAGGCTCAGAGCCATCAAATGCTCTTTATAGCTCTTAAAGCTGCTCAAAACCAAATTCATTTTGTGAGCCTTCTTTGAACCTTCCCCAGTTTCAGCATATCCTTTCTAAGATAAGAGGCCAAAAACAGCTCACAATTCTCCAAGTGAGATTGCACCATTGCCTTATAAAGTCTCAACATTAAATCCTTGCTTTTATACTCTAGTCCTCTAACACTGCATTTGCCTTCCTGCAAATTAATCTTTAGGGAATCCTGCACAAGGACCCCCCAGTCAAGTCATAAGTACAAGTCAAGATTATTGTCATTTAACTCTATACCTGCATAAAACATATACAACCACATAATGTATATAGAAACGAGACACCATTTCTTTGAATCAGGGTGTAAGGCACATAACACATGCTATCTCATTAAGGTATTAAGGTGCTATCTCATTCACCCCTCTCCCCCTTAGAAGTTTTCATGTTTTATTGTTTTACAACATTGAATCACAATGGATTTAATTTGGCTTTTTGACACTGACCAACAAATAAGACTCTTACAAGTCAAAGTATTTCTAGATATTGGTCTAAATTTATTAATTGTTAAACACAAAATAATTCATTGCATAATTACTCACATAATTCATTACATAATTGCATAATTATTAGGGAGTCAGATAGACGATTTTGTGGGTGCAGTCCGGAGACCCGGATGGTAGTTTACCTTCCTGGTGCCAGGATCCGGGATGTTTCTGATTGTGTCCAAGAGATCCTGAAGTGGGAGGGAGAGAAGCCAGAGGTCGTGGTACATATAGGTACTAATGACATAGGCTGGAAAAGGGGAGAGGTCCTGAAAGAAGAATATAGGGAGTTAGGAAGGGAGTTGAGAAAAAGGACTACAAAGTTAGTAATCTCAGGATTACTGCCTGTGCCACACGACAGTGAAAGTAGGAATGCAATGAGATGTAGGATAAATGCGTGGCTGAGGGATTGGAGCAGGGGGCAAGGATTCAAATTTTTGGATCATTGGGGCCTCTATTGGCACAGGCGTGACCTGTCCAAAAAGGACGCATTACACTTGAATCCTAGGGGGACCAATATACTGGCGGGGGAGATTTGCAAGGGCTACTGAGGTGACTTTAAACTAGAATGGTTGGGGGGAGGGAATCAAATTAAAGAGACTAGGAGAGAAGAGGTTGGTTCACAAATGGAGAAGGCAGGTAGGTGGTGTGTGAGGGAGGATAGGCCGAGGACAGAGATCAGGAGCAATCAGACCAAAGATGTAGGGGAAAAGGAAGAAAAAGATAACAAAGTTGTTTGCTCCATTAAGGATAAGCAGAGAGTGGGAGGTGGAGAGTTTCTTAAATGCATCTATTTTAATATGAGGAGCATTGTAAGAAAGGTGGATGAGCTTACAGCATGGATTGATACATGGAAATATGATGTTGCAGCTATTAGTGAAACGTGCTTGCAGAAAGGGTGCGATTGGCAACTACATATTCCAGGATTTCGTTGCCTCAGGTGTGAAAGAATAGGAGGGGCAAGAGGGGGAGGTGTTGCATTGCTTGTCAGAGAATATATAACAGTGGTGCTCTGGCAGGATAGATTAGTGGACTCGTCCAGGGAGGCTATTCGGGTGGAATTGAGGAATAGGAAAGGTGTTATGATGCTTATAGGGGTGTATTATAGACCACCTAATGGGGACCAGAACTGGAGGAGCAAATTTGTAAGGAGATAGCAGATATTTGTAGTAAGCAGAAGGTTGTGATTGTGGGAGATTTTAATTTTCCACACATAGACTGGGAAGCCCATTCTGTAAAAGGGCTGGATGGTTTGCAGTTTGTCAAATGTGTGCAAGATAGTTTTTTGCAGCAATTCATAGAGGTACCAACTCGAGAAGGGGCAGTGTTGGATCTCCTGTTAGGGAATGAGATAAGGCAGGTGACGGAGGTATGTGTTGGGGAGCACTTCGGGTCCAGTGATCACAATACCATTAGTTTCAGTGTAATTATGGAGAAGGATAGGACTGGACCTAGGATTGAGATTTTTGATTGGACAAAGGCCAACTTTGAGGAGATGCAAAAGGATTTAGAAGGAGTGGATTGGGACAACTTGATTTATGGGAAGGATGTAATAGAGAAATGGAGGTCATTTAAAGGTGAAAATTTGAGGGTACAGGATCTTTACATTAGGTTGAAAGGAAAGGTTAAAAGTTTGGGATTACCGTGGTTTTCAAGGGATATAGGAACCTTGGTTCGGAAAAAGAGAGGGATCTCCAATAAATATAGGCAGGTTGGAGTTAATGAGGTGCTCAAGGAATATGAAGAATGTAAAAAGAATCTTAAGAAAGAAATTAGAAAAGCTAAAAGTAGATACGAGGTTGCTTTGGCAAGTAAGGTGAAAACAAATCCAAAAGGTTTCTATAGTTATGTTAGTTGCAAAAGGATAGTGAGAGATAAAATTGGCCCCTTGGAGAATCAGAGTGGACAACTATGTGCGGAGCCAAAAGAGATGGGGGAGAGTTTGAACAATTTCTTTTCTTCGGTATTCACTAAGGAGAAGGATATTGAATTGTGCAAGGTAAAGGAAACAAGAAGGATATTTATGGAAAGTATGACGATTAAAGAAGAGGAAGTACTGGCACTTTTAAGGGATATAAAGGTGGATAAGTCTCCAGGTCCGGACAAGATATTCCCGAGGACCTTGAGGGAAGTTAGTGTGGAAATAGCAGGGACTCTGACAGAAATATTTCAAATGTCATTAGAAACAGGGATTGTGCCGGAGGATTGGCGTATTGCTCATGTGGTTCCATTGTTTAAAAAGGGTTCTAAGAGTAAACCTGGCAATAATCGGCCTGTGAGTTTGATGTCAGTGGTGGGTAAATTGATGCAAAGTATTCTTAGATGGTATATATAATTATCTGGATGGACAGGGTCTGATTAGGAATAGTCAACATGGATTTGTGCATGGAAGGTCATGTTTGAAAAATCTTACTGAATTTTTTGATGAGGTTACTGGGAAAGTTGACGAGGGTAAAGTGGTGGGTGTTGTCTATATAGACTTCAGTAAGGCCTTTGACAAGGTTCCACATGGAAGGATAGTTAGGAAGGTTCAATCGTTAGGCATTAATATCGAAGTAGTAAAATGGATTCAGCAGTGGCTGGATGGGAGACGCCAGAGAGTAGTGGTGGATAACTGTGTGTCAGATTGGAGGATGGTGTGTAGCGGTGTGCCTCAGGGATCTGTACTGGGTCCAATGTTGTTTGTCATATATATTAATGATCTGGATGATGGGGTGGTAAATTGGATTAGTAAGTATGCAGATGATACTAGGATAGGTGGTGTTGTGGATGATGAAGTAGGTTATCAAAGCTTGCAGAGAGATTTAGGCCAGTTAGAAGAGTGGGATGAAAGATGGCAGATGGAGTTTAATGCTGAAAACTGTGAGGTGCGACATTTTGGTAGGACTAATCAAAATAAGACATACATGGTAAATGGTAGGGCATTGAAGAATGCTGTAGAACAGAGGGATCTAGGAATAATGGTGCATAGTTCCCTGAAGGTGGAATCATGTGGATAGGATGGTGAAGAAAGCTTTTGGTATGCTGGCCTTTATTAATCAGAGCATTGAGTATAGGAGTTGGGATGCAATGTTGAAATTGTATAAGGCATTGGTAAGGCCAAATTTGGAGTATTGTGTACAGTTCTGGTCACAAAATTATAGGAAAGATGTCAATAAAATTGAGTTAGTACAGAGGAGATTTACTAAAATGTTGTCTGGGTTTCATCTCCTAAATTACAGAGAAAGGTTGAACAAGTTAGGTCTTTATTCTTTGGATCATAGAAGGTTGAGCGGGGATTGATAGAGGTGTTTAAAATTATGAGGAGTGATTGATAGAGTTGTCATGGATAGGCTTTTACCATTGAGAATGGGGGAGATTCAAACAAGAGGACATGAGTTGAAAGTTAAATGGCAAAAGTTTAGGGGTAACATGAGGGGGGACTTTTTTTTTATACTCAGAGAGTGGTAGCTGTGTGGAACGAGCTTCCAGCAGAAGTGGTTGAGGCAGGTTTGATGTTGTCATTTAAAGTTAAATTGGATGGATATATGGAATGGAGGGTTATGGGCTGAGTGCAGGTTGGTGGGACCAGGTGAGAGTAAGAGTTCAGCACAGACTAGAAGGACCGAGATGGCCTGTTTCTGTGCTGCAATTGTTATATGGTTATATACTCACCTCCTTCAAGTCAGTATTTAGTAGATGCACCTTGGGCAGCAACTACAGCATTGAATCTGTGCCTTCATCAACTTTGCAGAATTGGACACTGAAAATTTTCCCCATTCTTCTTTACGAAACCTCTTAATCTCTGTCAGATTGTGTGCGTGTAGTGAGTGAACAGCCCTTTTCAACTCCAGCCACAGATTCTTAATTGGATTGAGGTCTGGACTCTGACTTAGCCATTCCAGGACATTGGTTGTTTTAAGCCATTCCTGTGTAGTTTGAGCTTCATGCTTGGGGTTATTGTCTCTCTGGAAAACAAATCTTCTTCCAAGTCACTGTTCTCTTGCAGACTGCATTGGGTTTTCAACCAGGATTTCCCTGTATTTTGCTGCATTCATTTTACCCTCTACCTTCACAAGCTTTCAGGGGCCTGCTGCAGTGAAGCATCCCCACTGCACGATGCAGCACCAACACATTTCATGGTAGGGGTGGTGTGTTTTGATGATCGGTTTAGTCCGATGGCCAAACAGCTCAATTTTGGTTTCATCAGAACATAGAGCATAGAATAGTACAGCACAGTACAGGACCTTTAGCCCACAATGTTGTGCCGACCCTCAAACCCTGCCTCCCATATAAGCCCCCACCTTAGATTCCTCCATATACCTGTCTCTTAAACTTCACTAGTATATCTGCCTCCACCGCTGACTCAGGCAGTGCATTCTATGCACCAACCACTCTCCGAGTAAAAAACCTTCCTTTAATATCCCCCTTGAACTTCCCACCCCTTACCTTAAAGCCATGTCCTCTTGTATTGAGCAGTGGTGCCCTGCGGAAGAGGCACTGGCTATCCACTATCTATTCCTCTTATTATCTTGTACACCTCTATCAAGTCTCCTCTCATCCTCCTTCTCTCCAAAGAGTAAAGCCCTAGCTCCATTAATCTCTGATCATAATGCATACTTTCTAAACCAGGCAGCATCCTGTTAAATCTCCTCTGTACCCTTTCCAATGCTTCCACATCCTTCCTATAGTCAGGTGACCAGAACTGGACACAGTACTCCAAGTGTGGCCTAACCAGAGTTTTATAGAGCTGCATCATTACATCTCGACTCTTAAACTCTATCCCTCGACTTATGAAAGCTAACACCCCATAAGCTTTCTTAACGACCCTATCCACCTGTGAGGCAACTTTCAGGGATCTGTGGACATGTACCCCGAGATCCCTCTGCTCCTCCACACTACCAAGTATCCTGCCATTTACTTTGTACTCTGCCTTGGAGTTTATCCTTCCAAAGTGTACCACCTCACACTTCTCCGGGTTGAACTCCATCTGCCACTTCTCAGCCCACTTCTGCATCCTATCAATGTCTCTCTGCAATCTTTGACAATCCTCTACACTATCTACAACACCACCAACCTTTGTGTCATCTGCAAACTTGCCAACCTACCCTTCTACCCCCACATCCAGGTCGTTAATAAAAATCACGAAAAGTAGAGGTCCCAGAACAGATCTTTGTGGGACACCACTAGTCACAATCCTCCAATCTGAATGTACTCCCTCCACCACCACCCTCTGCCTTCTGCAGGCAAGCCAATTCTGAATCCACCTGGCCAAACTTCCCTGGATCCCATGCCTTCTAACTTTCTGAATATGCCTACCATGTGGAACCTTGTCAAATGCCTTACTAAAATCTATATAGATCACATCCACTGCACTACCCTCATCTATATGCCTGGTCACCTCCTCAAAGAACTCTATCAGGCTTGTTAGACACGATCTGCCCTTCACAAAGCCATGCTGACTGTCCCTGATCAGACCATGATTCTCTAAATGCCTATAGATCCTATCTCTAAGAATCTTTTCCAACAGCTTTCCCACCACAGACGTAAGGCTCACTGGTCTATAATTACCCAGACTATCCGTACTATCTTTTTTGAACAAGGGAACAACATTCGCTTCCCTCCAATCCTCCGGTACCATTCCCGTGGACAACGAGGACATAAAGATCCTAGCCAGAGGCTCAGCAATCTCTTCTCTCGCCTCGTGGAGCAGCCTGGGGAATATTCTGTCAGGCCCCGTGGACTTACCTGTCCTAATGTATTTTATCAACTTCAACACCTCCTCGCCCTTAATATCAACATGTTCCAGAACATCAACCTCACTCATATTGTCCTCACCATCATCAAGTTCCCTCTCATTGGTGAATACCAAAAAGAAGTATTCATTGAGGACTATCAATCCTTCTTGCAGCTGACTTCAGATAAACTTTATCTGAAATTTCATGTACTTTTCAACAGTGGCTTTCTCTTTGCCACTCTCCCATAAAGTTGCAACTGGTGAAGCACCCGGGTAACAGCTGTTGTACACAGTCTCTATCCCATCTCAGGCACTGAGGCTTTTAACTCCTCCAGAGTTGCTTTGGTCTCTTGGTGGCCTCCCTCACTAGTCCCCTTCTTGCACAGTCACTCAGGTTTTGAGGGCAGCCTGCTCTAGGCAGATTTACAGCTGTGTCATATTCCTTACATTTCTTGAAGATTGACTAAACTGTACTCCAAGGGATTTTCAGTGACTTGCAAATTTTTTTGTATCCATCTTCTGACTTGTGCCTTTCAACAGGGTTGCTTGGAGTGTTCTTTTGTCTCCATCGTGTAGTTTTTGCCAGGATACGACACACCAGCAGTTGGACCATCCAGATCCAGGTGTATATTTACTACAATCAATTGAAACACCTTGATTGTACACAGGTGATCTCCCTTTAACTAATTATGTGACTTCTGAAACCAATTGGCTGCACCAGTGATGACTTGGTGTGTCATATTAAAGGAGTGGACACTTATGCAATCAATTATTTTGTGTTTTATATTTGTAATTAATTTAGATCACTTTGTGGAGATTTGTTTTCACTTTGAACAAGAGTCTTTTTCTGTTGATCAGTGTCAAAAATGCCAAATTAAATCCACTGTGATTCAGTGTTGTAATCAATAAAACATGAATACTTTCTATAGGCTCTGTATGTTCCAGTAAAACCTATTCAGTACAATTTGGATTCTGATAGCATCAGACTGGCAGTTCCCAAACTATGTGAAAAGCAATCAATATTAATTCACCTTTTCTAATGGTGATATACTGTAAATTTTCTATTGAACCCAGTAAATTGAAAGGGAGTGTGGAAAACAAGAAATGGAGATGGGAATGCAGGATGAGCCAGATGCTGAACCATTGGGGATTCCAAATGACTGAATGTAGATGTTCAGTCTGACCAGATTTTATCTGCTCTTGCTGCCTTTCTTGTTAATTAACTTGCACTGTGTGGCAAAGGACAATGTTCTGGTGGTCATCTTGGTCTATATTCCATAGTTACCATGAGAAGGACATGGAAGCTAGTGAGTTCTAGGGGAATGCTGGAACATATTTTCACTATTAAGGTGGTGCTGGTCATGGACTTGAAGCACATTGAGGTGGGTAATTCCCCAGGTGATGCTCAGATGTCATGGGACACCAGGGAAGAAATTGCTGAGGTCTTGGCAGAGATATTTATATTGTCATTAGACGTGGGTGCGGTACTGAAAGACTGGAGGGTGGCTAATGGCACAGCTTCCATCCCACTGTTACAAGACTCTTGAACAGAACTGTTTGATAAAGATGAATCCTTGACCTCACAATCTACATCATCATGGCCGGTGCACCTTACAGTCTACCTATACTGCACTTCCTCTCTAACTTGCACAATATGATGCATTGTTATTGTTTTACCACATCTGTATGCTTAAATTTCAGTATGGATAAGTTTTTCATTGTATCTCAGTACATATAACAAAACACTGAATACCAATTATGTAAGGGCTGTAAGGACACACTAGGAAACAACATCATGGCAAACCTAACATTAGTGGTGAGAAAATTACTGGAGGGAATTCTGAGGGACACGATCTATCTAAATTTCGAAAGGCAAGGACTAATTTGGGATAGTCAGCATGGCCCTATGTGTGGGATATTATGTCTGATAAATCTGATTGAGTTTTGCTCTGAAGAGGCGACAAGAGAATCCATAAAGGCTGGGCAGTAGATGCTGTCTACATGGACTTTAGCAAGGCTTTGGATTGGATTCCACATGGGAGGCTGGTCGAGAAGTTCAGAACACATGGGAGCCAGTATGTGCTAGCAAAATGAATGCCAAATTGACAGTGGTAGGAGTCAAAGAATGGTGGTAGAGGCTTTTTTAAAAAAAAAGATTTAAGGCTTGTGACCAGTGGTGATCTGCAGGAATCAGTGCTGGGTCCTCTGTTGTTTGTTATATAAATGTATGATTTGGATAAGAATGTAGATGACATGGTCAGTAAGTAAGCTTGTAGCTACTGAAGGAAGTTGTCTACGATACAAGAGGATATAGATTAACTGGGAAAGTGAAGAAAGAATAGCAGATAGAATTTAACACTGGCAATTGTGAAATGATGTAAACACAAGAGATTCTGCAGATGCTGGAAATCCAGAGCAACACACAGGGAGAGTATCTTACCTCCCTCGCCCTCTCCCGACTCTGCTTTCAACAGGGATCACAGCCTCCATTGTCCATTCGTTCATCCCCACTAATCTCCCTCCTGGCACTTATTTCTGCAAGTGGAAGAAGTACTACACTTGTCCATTTACCTCTGTTCAGGGACTAAACAGGCCTTCCAGGTGAGGCAAAACTTCACCAGCAAATCTGTTGGGCTTGTCTACTGTATCTCATGCTCCCAATGCGTCCTCCTTCACACTGGTGAGACCCAATGTAAACTGGGGTACCGCTTTGTCAAGCAACTCCACTCCATCCGTGAAAAGTGGGATTTCATGGTGGCCAACCATTTTAATTCCTGTTCTGACATATTGGTCCACAGCCTCCTCTTCTACCACAATGAGGCCACTCTCAGGTTGGATGAGCAAAACCTCATATATTCCATCTAAGTAGCCTTCAACCTGATGGTATGAACGACGATTTCTCCGACTTACAGTAAGTTTTCCCTTCTCCCTCTTCTTCAATCCCCCACTCTGGCCTCTTACCTCTTTTCTTCACTTACTTGCCCTAGTGCCCCTCCTCCTTCCCTTTCCCCCACGATGCACTCTCCTCTCCTACCAGGTTCTGTTTTCTCCACCCGTTTACCTTTTCCATCGACAGGTGCACATTCCTTTATCCCAAATTCTGAAATCCAAAAAGCTCCGAAAACCGAAGCTTTTCTTGCCAACAGCTGACTTCACTCAGGTGTGACGTGGGGCCACCAGATGTCAGTTGTGGCTCAGCTCTCGTACTGGTTACACATGCATTTGCTGTTCGCTGATATTTTGTGTTCACTGTTGACTTTGTGTTTAATTTCACTGTGAAAATGACAAAAAGAGCTGCAGATACCCCTATGGGTAACAATGAGAGAAAGAGAAGGAATCTTCTCTATCAATAACGCAGAAAGTGGAGTTATTGCAGAAGCTTGATCGTGGTGTGTCTGTGTGGCGTCTTACTGAAGAAAATAGTGTCAGAACTACCACTGTATATGATTTAAATAAACAGAAACACAAGTTACTGAAGTTTTACAGTGACAGTGACGTTCTACATTTATTCCAATAAGTCATTTACCATGTACTTGATTCGGTTCATTTGAAGCTGTATATTTTTATGTTTTATAAAATGTTTTTGTTGGAAATAAAATTTCTTCCTGTCATTATTCCCTAAACAATACAGTATAACAATTATTTACATAACATTTACATTGTATTAGGTATTATAAGTAATCTAGAGATGATTTAAAGTATACTGGAGGATGTGCGTAGGTTTGGTGTGCCGCCGGGTCCTAAAGTCCACCACATTGAGGCAGGTTAAATAAAGGACTTGAGCATACGTGTTTTTTGATATCGGGGGGTGGGGGGGGGGCGCGGGGAAGGGGATCTGAAATCCGAAAAATTCTGAATTCCGAAATGCAACTGGCCCCAACGATTTTGGATAAGGGATTGTGGACCTGTATAACTCCCAGCTTCTTACTTCATTCACCCTTCTCTCTCACACCTGGCATCATGTATTACATTCTAATTTGTCCTCCCTCTACCTTCTTATGCTGGCTTCTTCCCCCTTCCTTTCCAGTTCTGATGAAGGGCCTTGGCCCAAAATATCAAATGTTTATTCATTTTCATAAATGCTGCCTGACCTGCTGCTGAGTTCCTTCAGCATTTTGTGCGACATGATGTACTTGGTAAGTTAAACCAGGGCAGGAAGTACATGGGACATAAATGGAAGGGTCCTGGGAATTGTTGCAGATATAGCTGCAAGTCTGGTAGAAGGTGGTGAAGATGTGCGATATTCATTTTCATTTGCAAGAGACTGAATACAACAATTGGAATGTCATGTTGTAGTAGTACAAAATGTTGGTGATACCACACTTCAAATATCACATGCAGTTCTACTCATACCGAAGGAAGCAGGTGATTAAGTTACGCAGAGTACAAAAAAGATACACAAGGATGTTGCCTGGACTGGGGGCTTGAGTTACAAGGAGAGACCAGATAGATTGTGACTGTTTTCCCTGATGTAGAGGCGGCTGAGGGGTTTGAAAATCCTGAGGGGAATAAATAGAGCTACCTAGTGTCTATTTCCCATTGTAGGGGTGCCTACAACTAGAGGAGATAAGTTTAAGGTGAGATAGGGGTTAAATGTTTCCAAAAATGGTGGTATCCAGAATGAACTGACAGAGGAGGTGGTGGATGCAGAAACAGGAACCACATTTGAAAGGCATCTGTAGAGGTATTTGAATGAGCTGGGCATCAAGGGAGAGGGAATTAGTGCAGGTAAGTTGTATAAATAGGTATGATAATTGGCATTGATGTGGTGAGCCAAATATGGTGGGCCTGTTCCGATATTGTACAGTTCTACAATTTAAATGAAAACAAGTTCATTTACTTGGTGATAGATATCTCACAACCACAAAAATACAAGAATCAGAGCTTGGAATTTGAGAGAGGCAGGCATGTGTGCATAATGTCTACCTCTGGACAATCAAATGAATGACCACAGACAGACAGTGGTGTGAAAGTTGCAAAAAAACAAGGGTAGATTACAGATACAGTGCAAATAGCCCAGCAAGAAAAATCTTTGAAGCGCAAAACTTCCCTTTGCTAAGCAGGGAGTAGGGGGTTGTGGAGACGAGATAAGAATGTAATAGAAGGATGCAGAACATACCCTTTGAAGTCAGCACATCTTCACGTAGTTTGATTGATCTTGCAAGTAAGGAATTCAGGCATACCTGGCTTACCCAATGGTCAGTATACAACAGACAGTATTCATAGGACAGAATATCTGTAACTGCTGGTCAATTCTGCATTAAAATATTATTTCTCTCTTCAGATTTTAAAACGGTGTGGTGACAGAAGCCAGGCATAAGTAAATGAAGCATGACTGAGGAACGAATTTGAGTTTTCAAAGTCCAGTTAATTGGCAACAGCAGTAAGAACCTTTAGGTTCCAAGTAATGCACAGTGTTTATGCAAGTGAGTGAGATCCATGAGGTGAGGATGTATGTATGTACGTGAACAAACCAAACAAGTCATTGCTAACCATGTATAAGTCCACTGGTCTCCTGAACTGGGAGTGAAGTACTAACAACTGGAGCACAGTCTGTGCAGTTCCAATTCAAATTCAAGCAGAAAGTAATTAAAATGCATAGACCAGAGGTGCATTAAACCAGATGGCTGTCTCCAAATCATTTCAATGGTGGTTTGATGGCAGTGCTCTGCTGTATACAAATACCTCAGCACAGCTTGCTGTTTCAATTGACTTTACTCCAGAGAGAGAATGTCTGTTCCTTTACACACGACAATGACACAATTTCAAAAGCAAATCAATGACAGTGATTTCCCACTAGGGGGAGTTGCAAGTGGCATAGCAACTCACATAGTACAGCCAGCCACTACATAGAGAAAGGAAAGGGCAAGTGTTATCAAACTAAATCATCTGAACTATCATCTTCTCTGATGGAAAGGTAGAACGTAGATGTCCATTCATTTTGGTGCCTAAGCATTGAGATACTTTGCATGGTGCTTGATGTGGTCTCTGATAAATGATGCGATGAAGTAGTAACTGTGATCGTATCCCTGCAGATAGAAAGAAATAGGGAACTGTTAAAACCAGAGGGAGATTTTGATAAGGGATTTTCTCAACATTATGTTAAACACAACTAATTAAATATTTAAAGCTACAACAGCAGGTTGTAAATACCTATGCCTCCAGAAAAATGCTGTTTTAAAATGTCAGCGTCCTTTAGTAACACTTCAGTTTTTAGTGCTGAAGGTACTACAGTTCAATAACATAATCTATCCCACTTTCTCAAACTGTTGTATCTTTTTATTTCCCAACTTTAGAGTTTTTTTTAAACCACTGGATGCCACCAGAAGTCCAAAAACAACTATCAAAAAGAATACAGCGCAAATGCTGCATGTTATGGCAGTGAAATGTTCTGACATGGTGACATGACTTGGCTTCAGTCACACAAAGCCAGCATGTTTAATGAACCCTGCAACACTTGCCTCCTGCAGCCGAAAAACAACAGGGATCTTCTTTTCAGTGCACACCTTGATGAAATTATCAGGGAGCAACTGCCCTGCAACCAAGAACTGATCATCCTTTCCTTGGTCAATGAGAATGTCCAGGAGAGGTCCCGAGTAGGATTTTACCAAGCAGGTGGCATCATACATCTGTGAGGATGAAGAAACACACTTCAATACTAACAAGTATTCGTTCATCAGATGGCTTACAAACACAACCGTGCTTATTGCAGTTATAGACACAGCCTACTCCACCCCCATGGGCTCCATGGACTTTTCCCACTGTGTCAAAAAACACACGACACAATCAAAAACGCCCACAACCATGATCATACTCTCTTCTTCGCTCTCCCACAAAGAGGAAGATAGGATCAAGGTATCTTCCATCCCACAGTTATACTAAGACTCTTGAACTGATTAAAGATGGACTCTTACCTCACAATCTACTTTGTCATGACCCTTGCACCTTATTGTCTGAATTGTCTGACTGCAGTACACTTTCTCTGTAACACGTTTTAGCATTTTGTTATTGTTTTGCCCATGTATTACCTCAATCTTCTGCTGTGATCAAATAATCTGAACCTGCGGGGAACCAATGTCCTTGCAGGCAGGTTTGCAAGAGCTGTTTGGGAGGGTTTAAACTAATTTGGCAGGAGGATAGGAACCAGACTAATAGGGCTGAGGATGAGGTAGTTGGTTTACAAACAGAGACAGTGTGTAGTAACACTGCTAGCAAGGAGAGGCTGATGATAGGGCAAAATTGCAGTCAACAGGATGAGCTGCAACATAAGATCGAAAAGGGTGATGAATACTGAAGTTGTTAAGACATAAGACATAAGACAAAGGAGCAGAAGTCAGCCATTCGGCCCATCAGGTCTACTCCGCCATTTTTTCATGAGCTGATCCATTCTCCCATTTAGTCCCACTCCCCGCCTTCTCACCATAACCTTTGATGCCCTGGCTACTCAGATACCTATCAATCTCTGCTTTAAATACACCCAATGACATGGTCTTCACTGCCGCCCGTGGCAACAAATTCCATAGATTTACCACCCACTGGCTAAAAAACTTTCTTTGCATTTCTGTTCTGAATGGGCGCCCTTCAATCCTTAAGTCATGCCCTCTTGTACCAGACTCCCCCATCATGGGAAACAACTTTGCCACATCCACCCTGTGCCACACCCAGTGTGGAGGAGCAGAGCGATCTGGGGGTACATGTCCACAGATCCCTGAAAGTTGCCTCACACGTAGATAGGGTAGTTAAGAAAGCTTATGGGGTGCTTTCATAAGTCGAGGGATAGAATTTAAGAGTCGCGAGGTAACGATGCAGCTCTATAAAACTCTGGTTAGGTCACACTTGGAGTACTGTGTCCAACTCTGGTCACCTTACTAAAGGAAGGATGTGGAAGCATTGGAAAGGGTACAGAGGAGATTTACCAGGATGCTGCCTGGTTTAGAGGGTATGGATTATGATCAGAGATTAAGGGAGCTAGGGCTTTACTCTTTGGAGAGAAGGAGGATGAGAGGAGACATGATAGAGGTATACAAGATATTAAGGGGAATAGATAGAGTGGGTAGCCAGTGCCTCTTCCCCAGGGCACCACTGCTCAATACAAGGGGACATGGCTTTAATGTAAGGGGTGGGAAGTTCAAGGGGGATATTAGAGGAAGGTTTTTAACTCAGAGAGTGGTTGGTGCGGGGAATACACTGCCTGAGTCAGTGGTGGAGGCAGGTACACTAGTGAAATTTAAGAGACAGGTATATAGAGGAATTTAAGGTGGGGGGTTATATGGAAGGCAGGGTTTGAGGGTCCGCACAACAATGTGGGCCGAAGGGCCTGTACTGTGCTGTACTATACTATGTTCTTTATGATATTGTTGACCCTGCCAAAACCTAAAAAAATGCTGATTATCCTCGCATGAGTTTCTTGTGCAAAAATAATGTGAGCGTTCATTCTGTGGAATACATTAAAAAAAATTTCCGTTTAATCGGGTGGTTTAAACCGTTTGTATTCCACGAAACAAAATTAATAATCTTATGCATATTACTAAAGTTAACCATTTTTTATGTAAAGTAAACTAGAGTAGAAATTCATGGCTGTGGAAAGGGAAAAAAGGCTTGAAGAGGAACTGGAAGTTATGACATTTCGGACATATTTGTAGTTGCAAGTTAGCCTCTTTGAAAAAACTAGACTAAAAATAGGAAGACCCCCACACCCAACCCATAAAGACCCAGAAAAAAGGCAAAGAGAAGCTAGAAAGTAATCTAACACTAAATCTAACCCCATCTTTCTGAAAGGCAGCCCAAAAGATGTATACTTATATGAAAAAAAAACACCCCAAAAAAAATTAATCCAAATAAATGAAAGCTAGTTATTGAAAACACAGGAGAAAATATCATCTTATTAGTACTTTTTTTAAAAAAAAACCAAGCATCAATTAATATTGTTAGTACTTTTCAAATCGAAACAATAAGAAAATGATGTAACTAGATAGAAAAAACAGCGTAGGGGAAGAAAGGCATGAACGCCATCTTGAAATGTAAAGAGACGAAAAGAACCAAATACTTCCCCAAACCTTTCAAACACAAAATTAAGCCCTGAGTTTTCTACTTAATTACCTTCAAAAGCAGAGAAAGTAAGAATAAAACTAGAAATTAAAGAAAAACAGTCATCAAGTAAGAAAAACTTTAATCGAAAAGTATATTAAAAAAATACCTTGCACTACAGACCAAGAACCTAAACCCTCAGATTATCAAAGATCTAAATCTGTATATCTATTACTAACAAAAAAACCCCAAAAGGAACAAAAATGAAAAAAAGCAGTAAAATAATTAGATCTTAGGAGGCAAACTGAGTTCATCGAGAAATTTTTGATCTTCGATCGGGGATTTAAAGAGACAGTGGGAATTATTGGGAAGGACAGCTCTCAGATGAGCAGGGTAAAGGAGAGCTGGTTTGAAGCCTTTTTGAAAAAATTCTGAAGACGCAGAAACATAGAAACATAGAAAATAGGTGCAGGAGTAGGCCATTCGGCCCTTCGAGCCTGCACCGCCATTCAGTGTGATCATGGCTGATCATCCAACTCAGAACCCTGTACCAGCCTTTCCTCCATACCCCCTGATCCCTTTAGCCACAAGGGCCAAATCTAACTCCCTCTTAAATATAGCCAATGAACTGGCCTCAACTGTTTCCTATGGCAGAGAATTCCACAGATTCACCACTCCCTGTGTGAAGAAGTTTTTCCTAATCTCGGTCCTAAAAGGCTTCCCTTTTATCCTCAAACTGTGACCCCTCGTTCTGGACTTCCCCAACATCGGGAACAATCTTCCTGCATTTAGCCTGTCCAATCCCTTTAGGATTTCATACGTTTCAATAAGATCCCCCCTCAATCTTCTAAATTCCAACGAGTATAAGCCTAGTTGATCCAGTCTTTCATCATATGAAAGTCCTGCCATCTCAGGAATGAATCTGGTGAACCTTCTTTGTACTCCCTCTATGGCAAGGATGTCTTTCTCAGATTAGGGGAACAAAACTGCACACAATACTCCAGGTGTGGTCTCACCAAGGCCTTGTACAACTGCAGTAGTACCTCCCTACTCCTGTACTCAAATCCTCTTGCTATGAATGCCAATATACCATTCGCCTTTTTCACCGCCTGCTGTACCTGCATGCCCACTTTCAATGACTGGTGTATAATGACACCCAGGTCTCGTTGCACCTCCCCTTTTCCTAATCGGCCACCATTCAGATAATAATCTGTTTTCCTGTTTTTGCCACCTCACATTTATCCACATTAAATTGCATCTGCCATGAATTTGCCCACTCTCCTAACCAATCCAAGTCACCCTGCATCCTCTTAGCATCCTCCTCACAGCTAACACTGCCGCCCAGCTTCGTGTCATCCGCAAACTTGGAGATGCTGCATTTAATTCCCTCATCTAAGTTATTAACATATATTGTAAACAACTGGGGTCCCAGCGCTGAGCCTTGCGGTACCCCACTAGTCACTGCCTGCCATTCTGAAAAGGTCCCGTTTATTCCCACTCTTTGCTTCCTGTCTGCCAACCAATTCTCTATCCACATCAAGACCTTACCTCCAATACCGTGTGCTTTAAGTTTGCACACTAATCTCCTGTGTGGGACCTTGTCAAAAGCCTTTTGAAAATCCAAATATACCACATCCACTGGTTCTCCCCTATCCACTCTACTAGTTATATCCTCAAATAATTCTTTGAGATTCGTCAGACATGATTTTCCTTTCACAAATCCATGCTGACTTTGTCCGATGATTTCACCGCTTTCCAAATGTGCTGTTATCACATCTTTGATAACTGACTCTAGCATTTTCCCCACCACCGATGTCAGGCTAACCGGTCTATAATTCCCCGGTTTCTCTCTCCCTCCTTTTTTAAAAAGTGGGGTTACATTAGCCACCCTGCAATCCTCAGGAACTAGTCCAGAATCTAAAGAGTTTTGAAAAATTATCACTAATGCATCCACTATTTCTTGGGCTACTTCCTTAAGCACTCTGGGAGGCAGATCACCTGGCCCTGGGGATTTATTTGCCTTTAATCCCTTCAATTTACGTAACACCATTTCCCTACTAACATGCATTTCCCTCAGTTTCTCCATCTCACTGGACCCTCTGTCCCCTACTATTTCCGGAAGATTATTTATGTCCTCCTTAGTGAAGACAGAACCAAAGTAGTTATTCAATTGGTCTGCCATGTCCTTGCTCCCCATAATCAATTCACCTGTTTCTGTCTGTAGGGGACCTACATTTGTCTTAACCAATCTTTTTCTTTTCACATATCTATAAAAGCTTTTACAGTCAGTTTTTATGTTCCCTGCCAGTTTTCTCTCATAATCTTTCTCCCCCTTCCTAATTAAGCCCTTTGTCCTCCTCTGCCGGACTCTGAATTTCTCCCAGTCCTTAGGTGAGCCACTTTTTCTGGCTAATTTATATGCTGCTTCTTTGGAATTGATACTATCCCTAATTTCCCTTGTCAGCCACGGGTGCACTACCTTCCTTGATTTATCCTTTTGCCAAACTGGGATGAAGAATTGTTGTAGTTCATCCTGCGATCTTTAAATGCTTGCCATTGCATATCCACCGTCAACCCTTTAAGTGTCATTTGCCAGTCTATCTTAGCTAATTCACGTCTCATACCTTCAAAGTTACCCTTCTTTAAGCTCAGAACCTTTGTTTCTGTATTAACTATGTCACTCTCCATCTTAATAAAGAATTCCACCATATTATGGCCACTCTTACCCAAGGGGCCTCTCATGACAAGACTGTTAATTAACCCTTCCTCATTGCTCAATACCCAGTCTAGAATAGCCTGCTCTCTAGTTGGTTCCTCGACATGTTGGTTCAAAAAACCATCCCGCATACATTCCAAGAAATCCTCTTCCTTTGCACCCTTACCCATTTGGTTCACCTAATCTATATGTAGATTGAAGTCACCCATTATAACTGCTGTTCCTTTATTGCACACATTTCTAATATCCTGTTTAATACCATCCCCAACCTCACTACTACTATTAGGTGGCCTGTACACAACTCCCAACAGAATTTTCTGTCCCTTAGTGTTATGCAGCTCTACCCACATCAATTCCACATCCTCCCGGCTAATGTCCTTCCTTTCTATTGCGTTAATCTCCTCTCTAACCAGCAATGCTACCCCACCTCCTTTTCTTTCATGTCTATCCCTCCTGAATATTGAATATCCCTAAATGTTGAGCTCCCATCGCTGGTCACCCTGAAGCCATGTCTCTGTGATCCCAACTATATCATATTCATTAATAACAATCTGTACTTTTAATTCATCCACCTTGTTACGAATGCTCCTTGCATTGACACACAAAGCCTTCAGGCTCGCTTTTACAACACTCTTAGCCCTTATACAATTATGTTGAAAAGTGGCCCTTTTTGATTTTTGCCCTGGATTTGCCGGCCTGCCACTTTTACTTTTCACCTTACTACTTTTTGCTTCTACCCTCATTTTACACCGCTCTGTCTCTCTGCACTTGTTCCCATCCCCCTGTTGTGAACTAACCTCCTCACGCCTAGCCTCTTTAATTTGATTCCCACCCCACAACCATTCTAGTTTAAAGTCACCTCAGTAGCCGTCGCAAATCTCCCCGCCAGGATATTGTTCCCCCTGGGATTCAAGTGTAACTCGCCCTTTTTAACAGGTCATACCTGTGCCAAAAGAGGTCCCAATGATCCAAAAACCTGATTCCCTGCCCCATGTTCCAATCCCTCAGCCACGCATTTATCCTCCATGTCATTGCATTCCTACTCTCACTGTCGCGTGGCACAGGCAGTAATCCTGAGATTACTACCTTTGTGGTCCTTTTTCTCAACTCCCTTCCTAACTCCCTATATTCTCCATTTAGGACCTCTTCCCTTTTCCTACCTAACTCATTGGTTCCTATATGTACCACGACCTCTGGCTCCTCAACCTCCCACTTGGACGCGATCAGAAATATCCCGGACCCTGGCACCAGGGAGGCAAACTACCATCCGGGTCTCTGGACTGCATTCACATTATCGCCTATCTGACCCCCTTACTGTCGAGTCCCCTATTACAACTTCCCTCCTCTTCCTCTCCCTACCCTTCTGAGCTACAGGGCCGGACTCTGTGCCGGAGGCACGGCCACTGTCCCCCCCCCAACAGTACTCAAACAGGAGTACCTATTGTCAAGGGGCACAGCCACCGGGGTACTCTCTGTTACTTGACTCTTCCCCTTCCCCTTCCTAACCATGACCAACTTGTCTGCCTCCCGTGGCCCCGGTGTGACCACCTGCCTGTAACTCCTCTCTATCAACTCCTCACTCTCCCTGACCGGATGAAGGTCATCGAGCTGCAGCTCCAGTTCCCTAATGCGGTCCGTTATGAGCTGCATCTCGGCGCACCTGGCACAGATGTGGACGTCCGGGAGGCTTGGAGACTCCAGGGCCTCCCACATCCGGCACTGAGAACAACAAACTGCCCTCACACTCATACTGCCCCTCTCCTGAAATAACAACAAAAAATGAATACCAAACCTTCCTCGCCTCGCCCGTTTCCACCTAAGCCCGTTGAGCCGAAGCCCTTAAGCCTTCACTCTGCTCCCAGCTCACTCCACCGTCCGCAAACTATGCTGCCCACTGTATGAGGCTCTATCCCTTTTAAATCTTCCGCGCTTCACTGCCCGATGTCACATGCCTGCACAGTCCTGCCTCTCTAAACGCCGATGGAAAAAAAAACTGAAAAATTCAAAAATGGCTTCCTCCGCACTCCCGCTCCGATTCTCAGACTTCCTTCTTCGAATTAAACCCGAAGCAGGATTTCTGTCCTTTTAAATATTCTGCACTTCATTGCCCAATGTCACACGCCTGTGCAGTCCCGCCTCTCTGAACGCCGATGGAAAAAAACCCTGAAAAATTCAAAAATGGTTTCCTCTGCACTCCCACTCCGATTCTCAGACTTCCTTCTTCGAAGACATTGGTTTAAAAGCTATCCGTTCCCTTAAAACTTCGGGACTGAAGTCCTCAACCAAATGAAATCTGAAACTTTGAAATTCAATCATTATTCTTCTTCGAGCAGCTCGCATCAGATGATCCTTGATGTGAACGTAGTGAAACCGAATAATAACAACTCTTGGTTTAGAACCTACGGTTGGTTTGGCAAAAGGAATACGGCAGGCCTGGTCAATTAATAGAGGGGTATCCAAGACTTCCAGTCCAAACACGTCCATTAAGAATTGAGAAAATAATTTAACCGGATCCCTCTTCTCAACGCCTTCAGTAAGTCTGATTATCCGCAAATTTTGTCTCCGGGAGCGATTTTCAAGGTCGATAATCTTGGATTCATAACGTTCCAACATTTGAGATATCGAAGATAAATTTTGCTCCAAAGTTTCAGTCTTTCAATCCCTTTGCTGAGCAGCTTCATCGAGTTCTGAGATTCTCGTTTGTTGTTGTTCAAATTCGAGTCTAAATGACCTGAGATTATCTTCAACCGTCTTTAAAACTCCTTCCATCGCTGAAAACCTGTGGTTAAATTTTTCATCTTGACGGTTGAATTTTTCACCTAGAAGGTTCGAAATTGTGTCAAAAGTTAATGGGATATCCGTAGATGATTTAGGGTCTCCATTCTTTCTTTCCTTGCCGTCGGAATCTTTGCCGTTTTTAACGTCGCTTCGTCTGAGAGTTGCCATTTCCAACAACTTAAAATCAAAGTTAAAAAACTGTATATAAACCCTTTAGTGTAGGTTTAAAGAAAATGAATAAGGGTGGTTACGGGTTTAAAAAAAAAAGTAAAGGGAATGGAGCAAAGCCAAAGTGTACCTTACTCCATGAGCGCCTCCTAGAAAGACCCCTACATCATAATTAACGGCAAGGTTTCACTGCAGTCCCCAACTTCCTTCAAACAAACGAAACAGAGTGCAAGTTATGGAACATTGGGAATGGAGACTCCTTTTAAGTGACATTCAGCCTGATGTTGAAAAGCTGATATCACATCAAACCCATCCATCTCACTGAAAGGTGAAAAAGCAATGAAGTGAGTACTTGGAAAACTAATGTATGCTCCAAAATTGTAAATGAAAATTGTTTTTACTATAATTAAATAATTTTATTTGTAGCTTTAAATTTTATTTGTAATTATTTGTCACTTCTTTGAACATGTAGTTCCTATTTTCTTTCGCTGTGCATCGTAAATCAAAATTCTTTATCGTTTTCATGTAATGGCCAAAAAGAGAGAGAGATGTGCTGGGGGTGTAGTCTGGGAGCCAAGGGGACAATAACCCAAAAAAAGATTTGGGTATCATGGGTTCAGAAGGTTACAGCCAAATGGAACTTGCTTAGATGGGAACCTTGGTTGGCATGGGCCATTTGGGCCATAAAGCCTGTTGCCTTGCTGTATGATTCTATGATTCAGAAGTCTTGTTGAGCTTGAAAGTAAAATGCAGCCTATGGCTCTGAGTTGGACAAGTACCGCAAACTTAGTGCATCCCACAGTTCAGAAGGGACCATGATTCTCACACACAGGCTGCTGCAGGAAATTGGACACTCTTGTTTGAATCAAAGAGCGTAATCGTAGCAAGTGGGACCCTAGGTGTTCTAAGAGGCAGGGAAATGATTCATGGTCCCAGAGCCTTGAGAGATCAAAGATTCAACTGAGCATGAAAGTGAAAGTCAGGTTTACAAATTTGGCTTACCTCCCACTTGGTTTTATCAGATCCTAGGTATCCAGTAAATGCTTTCTGGCCCCAAGGGCATTGCACAGGATTGCAGACCGGAGACAGTGCTGACAGAGACTGCCCACGAGTTATCAGGTAACAGGAACCAAGAGCAGAAATACGAGTTAATACCCATCTTTTCTTTTCAGTGCTGTTGTATATAAGCTTTACCACATAGCTGCACAATTCGCACTTTGTAATGTCACACATTACTGCAAAATCCAACTTGATAATTTACAAAATTCACTAACATTTAATAAAATATAAAAACCTGGAAATAAATGGAGCGAAGTTAAGATGTGCTAAATGGCGACTCCTTTGCTTGCATCTTTGGAAACAGCTCTATTTCTGTTTTTAATATCTTTATTTTTCCCTTTCAGGGTTCTTTTGAAGACCCTGACCTGGAGTTACACACTGACTTTGGTTCTTTGAAGGAATGGGACCCGCTCTCAGGGTTTCATAACTGGCCGTTGTTCAGCACGCCAAGGGCTCGGCCTAAGAATCCGGCTCGGATTTGGAAGCCTAGGGTCTCAGGGCTCTGGAGACGGGTGGATCGAGGGTCGGTGTCACGGCAGGAGACCCATGTGTTGTCGGGGGAGTCAGAAAATCTGCTGCTGTGGGCCTGAAGACATGGGATCTTTGCGATCTTCAGGCACAGAGCTTGAAAAAAGTGATGTAACAGACTTTCAACATCGTAAACCAGCGAGTTGTTATGTCTCCCTGCTTGCTGGGAAAATAGGGACACCTTTTTCTCCCTTATTAGGGAGACAGAGAACCCACAGAATGTTGAATTCCGGGTGAAACATGAAGTCTTTGGGGGTAACTGCAGGTCTGTGTCTTTGCTATTGCTTTGCTCACGCTTGAGTGCTCGGTGGTGGTGCCGATGATTGCTGTATTTTTTGCCGGTGGGGGGGCGTGGGCGGATTGTTGATCACTGCCGCTTACATGCAGGAGGGAGGGGAGCTGGGGAGACTTTGGGGTTACATTTAACTATCGTTCATTCTTTGGGGCACTTCTCTGTTTTCGTGGATGTTTGTGAAGAAAAAGCATTTCAGGATGTATATTATATCAAAGTTGCTGGTGAACGCAGCAGGCCAAGCAGCATCTATAGAAAGAGGTGCAGTCGACGTTTCAGGCCGAGACCTTCGTCAGGACTTCGTCAGGGTCTCGGCCTGAAACGTCGACTGCACCTCTTCCTACAGATGCTGCTTGGCCTGCCGCGTTCACCAGCAACTTTGATGTATGTTGCTTGAATTTCCAGCATCTGCAGAATTCCTGTTGTTCAGGATGTATATTGTATACATTTCTCTGACATTAAATTGGCCCTTTGAACCTTTGACAGTTGTTAACTAAGGCAGCATGTAGAGATTTGGTACTTTTTTGGAGGTTTTAAATGTTTCTGATATTAACACTTGCTAGAATAGTTTGCATTTGTAGTTCATAAAGTTGCAAATGTTTTAAGTCTTTTTCTTTAAATAATGTTTATAATTGTTGTTAATAATGTACTATTTTCGTTCTGCATTCTGTCAGCTCTAACCAGCAGCTTTCGGCATTTAAGGACCAGGGAAGGACACCTTCAGCGTGGTCCACCACCACCACTGTCTTGCAGCAACAACCAGGTTCAAGTGATCTAACTGCTCTGTGGTACAGTGCTGAATACAAAGTCTCGGCAAGGATGAGTGCAGCCACTTGGTGCTGAGATGTGGGGTTCAGGACCATATCTTGAGTGTGACTACACCTGCTTCATGCAATAAGAGGCTGTCCTCACATCATCTGCTGTTGGATGTGTATCTCTATGTACATTGGGGAAAATTGTTGCTTACTATAGCAACAAGATCATTTCCTGAAGAGAAAGTCAGGGCACTTGCATGACAGACGACATCCAATATAAATGTGTAAATCAATGACGAGTGTAAATCAGCGTGAGGTGTTGCAGTTTGGGAAGTCAAATGTACACAGTTGATGGCAGGACTTTTAACAGCATTAATGTGTAGAGAGATTTTCGGGTCCAAGTCCACAGCTCCCTGAATTTGGCAACACAAGCATTCAGAGTGATAAAGATGACTTGCTTCTCTTCGTTGGTCAGGGCAAATCAGCATGAGAGTCTGGAAGTATGGTGTAGCTCTATAGAACTTAGTTAGACACTACGTAGAATATTGCATGCAATTCTTGACACACCATTACAGGAAGGGTGTGAAGGTTTTGGAATGTGTGCAAAAGAGGTTTACCAAGATGCTGCCTGGATTAGAAGGTGTGAGCTATGAGGAGAGGTTGGATAAACTTGTGTTTTCTCTAGAAAGTCAGAGGCTGAGGGGAGACCTAATAGAAGAGTTGTTAAATTATAGAGGCATTGAGTAGACAGTACAAAAACAGTATGGAAATGGCACATACATAAGGATATTGCTTTGTGAGAGGGCGAAAGTTTAAAGAAGATGTGCTGGGCATTTTTTTAATACAGACTGCGAGGTGTCTGGAACAGGCTGCCATGGTTGGTGATGGAAGCAGATACAAAAGTGGCATTCAAGAGTTTTTAGACAGATATGCCCACCAAGCTGGGATATGGATCACATGCAGGCTGAAGGGAGTCATTTAATATTGTATCATGCTGAGCAAAGACACTGTGGGCTGAAGGGCCTGTTTCTGTGCTGTACTGTTCCATATTCTCAATGAAGGGAAGGTCAGAAGAGCACAATTCCAGAAAGAACAAGAAAAAAATCGCAACAATATTGATCACATCCACTTGGCATATCCCCACAAATTACACTACAGTGCAAAAACCTGGGAGTGTGGGAGAGTGTGGGGGGGGGGAGGATAGAGAGAGAGAGAGAGAGAGAGAGAGAGAGAGAGTGAGAGATGGGGAGGGAATGGGAGAGGGAGAGTGGCAGAGGAAGAGGGGAAGTGGGAGTGGGGGAGAGAGTGGAAGTGGGAGAGGGAGAGTGGGAGAGGGAGAGGGACAGAGAAAGTAGGAGAGTGGGAAAAGTGGGAGTGGGGGAGAGGGAGACTGGGAGACTGGGACAGGGTGATGGGGGAGTGCAAGGGGGAAGTAGGAGAGGGAGAGGGAGAGTGGGTGAGGGGGAGAGGGTGAGGGAGAAGGGAAGAAGGGGTGAGGATGAGGGAGAGGGGAAGAAGGGGAGAGGGTGAGGGAGAAGGGGAGAGAGGGAGACTGGGAGGGGGAGTCTGGGAGAGGGAGAGCGGCGAGTGGGAGAGGGGGGATCCGAAGAAGGGGAGAGGGAGAGTGGGAGAGTGCAAAAAGGGAGAGTGGGAGAGTGGGAGAGGAGGAGAGCGGGAAGGGGGAGAGGGTGAGAGGAGGAAAGGAGGAGAGGAGGGGAGAGGGGGATAGGGGAGAAGGTGAGGGGGGAGTGTGAGCGGGAGAGTGGGAGAGGGTGAAAGGGAGAGAGGGAGAGGTGGAGTGGGGGAGAGGGAGAGATGGGGAGAGGGGGAGGGGGGGAGGGAGAGAGGGGGAGAGGGGGAGATAGGGAGAGGAGGGACGGGGAGAGCGAAAGTAGGAGAGTGGGAGAGAGGGGAGAGCAAGATGGATAGGGAGGGGGAGAGAGGGAGAGGGAGAGACAGAGGGAAGAAGAGAGAGAGAGAGAGAGAAGGAGAATGGGAGAGGGAGAGTGGGGGGAGTCAGAGCGGGAGAGGGAGTCTGGGAGAAGGAGAGGGAGACCGGGAGAGAGGGAGAGTGGGGTGCGGGAGAGGGGGTGAGGGGAGAGGGAGAGAGGGAGAGAGGGAGAGAGGGAGAGAGGGAGAGAGGGAAAATGGGTAAGGGGAGTGTGGGAGAGGGAGAGAGAGGGAGTGAGAGCACGACAGGGAGAGGGAGAGGAGTATGAGAGAGGGAGAGTGGGAGAGGGGAGAGCGGAGAGGGGGAGAGGGGGAGAAGGAGAATGGGAGAGGGAGAGTGGGAGAGGGAGGGGGGAGAGTGAGAGTGGGAGAGTGGGAGGGGGAGAGGGAGAGTGGGTGAGGAGGGGGGAGGAGGGGAGGGGGGAGGGATTGGGAGAGCAGGAGAGAGGGAGAGCGGGTAGCGGGAGAGGAGGAAGCGGGAGACGGGGGAGCGAGAGAGGGGGAAAGGGAGACTAGGAGAGTGCGAAAAGGGAGAGTGGGAGTGGGGCAGAGGGGAAGGGGAGAGGGGGAGGGGGAGAGGTGAGATGGGAGAGGAGAGAGAGGGAGGGGGGGAGAGAGAGAGGGTGAGTGGGAGAGAGAAAGAGGGAGAGGGGGAAAGGAGGAGGGGGAGAGGGGCAGAGGTGTGAGGGGAAGAGAGGGAGAAGGGGAGAGGTGGAAGAGAAGAGGTGGAGAGGGGGAGGGGGAGTCTGGGAGAGGGAGAGGGAGAGGGAGAGGGGGAAAAGGAGAGTAGAAGAGTGCGAAAAGGGAGAGTGTGAGTGGGGCAGAGGGGAGAGGGAAGAGGGGGAGGGGGAGAGGGAGTATGGAAGAGGGAGAGCAGAAGAAGAGCCGGAGAGTGGGAGAGGAAAAGAGGGAGAGTTGAACAGGGAGAGCGAGAGAGGAGGAGAGGGAGAGTGGGAGAAGGAGAGTGCGGGAGTGGGAGAGGAAGAGAGCGAGAGTGGGAGTGGGAGGGGGGAAGGGGAGGTGGAGAGGGGAGAGAGGGAGAAGAAGAGAAGGAGAATGGGAGAGGGGGAGTGGGAGAGGGAGAGGGAGAGCGGGAGAGAGGGAGATTGGGGCGCGGGAGAGGGGAAGAGTGCAAAAATGGAGAGTGGGTGTGGGGCAGAGTGGGAGAGCGGGAGAGGAACACGGGCAGAGGGGGAGAGAGAGTGAAAGGGAGGACGAGGGAGGGGAGAGGGAAAGTGGGAGAGGGGGACAGGGAGACGGGGAGTGGGGGAGAGAGAGTGAGACAGTTAGAGAGAGGGGGATAGGGAAAGGGGAGAGGGAGAGTGGGAAAGTTGGAGTCAGAGAGTGAGAGTTGGAGAGGGGGACAGGGAGAGGGGGATTGAGGGACTGGGAGTAGGACAGTGAGAGTGGGAGAGTGGGAGGGGGAGGAGGAGAGGCCGAGTGGGTGAGGGGGAGGGGGAGTCTAGGAGAGGGAGAGGGACAGCGGGAGAGAGGGAGAGCGGGGAGAGGGAGAGCAGGGAGAGGGAGAGGTGGGAGCGAGAGAGGGGGAAAGGAAGAGTAGGGGAGTGAGAAAAGGGAGAGTGGGAGTGGAGCAGAGTGGAGAGGGAAGAGGGGGAGAGGGGGAGGGTGAGAGGGTGAGAGGGTGAGGGGGAGAGGGGGAGCGGGAGAAGGAGAGCCGGAGAGTGGGAGAGGAAAAGAAGGAGAGTGGAAGAGAGGAAGAGGGAGAGCGGGAGAAGGAGAGCACAAGAGTGGGAGAGGAAGAGAGGGAGAGTGGAAGAGGGGGAGAGGGTGAGAGCGGGAGCGGGAGAGTGGGAGAGGGAGAACTGGAGAGAAGGAGCGATGGAGAGGGAGAGGGAGAGAAGGAGTATGAGAGAGGGAGACAGGGAGAGGGGGAGAGGGAGTGTGGGAGAGGGAGAGAGAGAGAGGGAGAGCACGAGAGGGAGAGGGAGAGAAGGAGTATGAGAGAGGGAGAGTGGGAGAGGAGGAGGGGGAGAGGGGAGAGGGAGAGAGGGAGAGAGGGAGAGTGACAGAGTGATAGAGGGAGATTGGAAGAGGGAGAGTGGGAGTGGGGAGAGGGGAAAAGGGAGAGTAGGAGAGGGAGAGAGGGTGAGAGGGTGAGAGGGAGAGAGGGAGAGTGATAGAGGGAGAGTGGGAGAGTGATAGAGGGAGAGTGATAGAGGGAGAGTGGGAGAGTGATAGAGGGAGAGTGGGAGAGTGGAAGAGGGAGAGCAGGAGAGGGGAAAGGGAGAATGGGAGAGGGGAAAAGGGAGAGTGGGAGTGGGAGAGGGGGAGGGAGAGAGAGAGTGGGAGAGTGGGCGAGGGAGAGGGGGAGAGGATGAGGGTGAGGGAGAGCGGGGAGTGGGAGGGGGGAACGGGAGAGAGGGAGAGTGGGAGAGTGCGAAAAGGGAGAGTGGGAGAGGGAGATTGGAAAAGGGAGAATGGGAGTGGGGGAGAGTGAGAGAGTAAGAGAGGGAGAGTAGGAGTGGAGGAGGGTTGGACGGGGAGGGGGGAAAGGGAGAATGGAAGTGGGGGAGAGTGGGAGGGGCAGAGACAGAGTGGGGCAGAAGGGGCGAGGGGGGAGGGGAGAGTGGGAGAGGGGGAGAGGGAGAGAGGGAGAGAGGGAGAGAAGGAGAATGGGAGAGGGAGTGTGGGAGAGGGAGAGAGAGAGAGAGGGAGAGGGAGAGAAGGAGTATAAGAGAGGGAGAGTGGGAGAGGAGGACTGGGAGAGGGGAGAGGGGAGAGTGGGAGATGGGGAGAGTGGGAGAGGGAGAGTGAGAGTGGCAGAACTGGAGAGAGGGAGATATGGAATGGGAAAGGAAGATGGAGAGCGAGAGGGAGAGAAGGAGTATGAGAGAGGGGGAGGTGAGAGGGAGAAAGTGGTAGAGGGAGAGAGGGGGAGAGGGGGAGGTGAGAGGGAGAAAGGGGGAGAGGGAGAGAGGGGGAGAGGGGGAGGAGGGAGAGGGAGAGAGGGAGTGAGGGACAGAGGGGGAGAGAGAGAGAAAGAAGAAGAGGGTGAGGGAGAGGGAGAGAAGGAGTATGAGAGAGGGATAGTGGGAGAGGAGGAGGGAGAGAGGGGGAGATGGGGAGAGAGGGAGAGAGAGAGGGAGTGTGGGAGAGGTAGAGTGGGATCGGGGAGAGGGAGAGGGGGAGAGTGGGAAAGTGATAGAGGGAGAGTGGGGGAGTGGAAGAGGGAGAGCAGGAGAGGGAAAAAGTGAGAGTGGGAGTGGGAAAGGAGGAGGGAGAGAGCGGGAGAGGGGGAGGGGGAGAGGGAGAAGGAGGGGAGAAGGAGAGTGGGAGAGTGGGAGAGGAAGAGTGGGAGAGTGGGAGAGGAAGAGTGGGAGATTGGAAAAGGGAGAATGGGAGTGGGGGAGAGTGGGAGAGGAAGAGAGGGAGAGTAGGAGTGGAGGAGGGTTGGACGGGGAGGGGGGAAAAGGGAGAATGGAAGTTGGGGAGAGTGGGAGGGGCAGAGACAGAGTGGGACAGAGGGGGCGGGGGGGAGGGGAGAGTGGGAGAGGGGGAGACGGAGAGAGGGAGAGAAGGAGAGCACGAGAGGGAGAGGGAGAGAAGGAGTATGAGAGAGGGAGAGTGGGAGAGGAGGAGGGGGAGAGGGGAAAGTGGGAGATGGGGAGAGTGGGAGAGGGAGAGGGAGAGAGGGAGGGAGGGAGGGAGAGGGGAGGGAGCGGGAGACGGGGGAGCAAGAGAGAGGGAAAGGGAGAGTAGGAGAGTGCGAAAAGGGAGAGTGCGAGTGGGGCTGAGGGGAGAGGGAAGAGGGGGAGGAGGAGAGGGGGAGAGGGGGAGAGGGATAGTGGGAGAGGAAGAGAGGGAGAGTGGAACAGGAGAGAGAGAGAGGGGGAGAGGGAGAGCCGGAGAAGGAGAGCGCGAGAGTGGGAGAGGAAGAGAGGGAGAGTGGGAGTGGGAGGGGGGGGGAGAGGGAGGGGGGAGGGGGAGAGGGGGAGAGGGAGAGTGGGAAAGTTGGAGTCAGAGAGTGAGAGTTGGAGAGGGGGACAGGAAGATGGGGTTTGGGGGAGTGGGAGTGGGAGAGGGGGAGAGCGGGAGGTGGAGGGGGAGTCTGGGAGAGGGAGAGGGAGAGCGGGGAGCGGAAGAGGTGCGAGCGGGAGAGGTGGGAGCGAGAGAGAGAGAAATGGAGAGTAGGAGAGTGCGAAAAAGGAGAGTGGGAGTGGGGCAGAGTGGAGAGGGAAGAGGGGGAGAGGGGGAGGGTGAGAGAGGGAGCGGTGGAGCGGGAGAAGGAGAGCCGGAGAGTGGGAGAGGAAGAGAGGGAGAGTGGAAGAGGGAGAGCAAGAGGAGAGTGGGAGAGGAAAAGGAGAGTGGAAGAGGGGAAGAGGGAGAACGGGAGAAGGAGAGCGCGAGAGTGGGAGAGGAAGAGAGGGAGAGTGGGAGTGGGAGAGGGGGAGGAGAGTGGGAGAGGGAGAGTGAGAGTGGCAGAACTGGAGAGAGGGAGAGATGGAGAGGGAGGGGGAGAGTGGGAGAGGGAGGGGAAGAGGAGGAGGGGTGAGGGGGAGAGAGGGAGGGGAGAGGGACAGAGGGAGAACGGGGGAGGGGGGAGAGGGAGAGAGGGGAAGAGGGACAGAGGGAGAGAGGGAGGGGGGAGAGGGACAGAGGGGGAGAGAGAGAGAGGGAGAGAAGGAGAGAAGGAGAATGGGAGAGGGAGTGTGGGAGAGGGAGAGAGAGAGGGAGAGTGGGAGAGGAGGAGGGGGAGAGGGAGAGTGGGAGAGGAGGAAGGGGAAAGGGAGAAGGAGGGGAGAGGGAGAGTGGGAGATTGGAAAAGGGAGAATGGGAGTGGGGGAGAGTGGGAGAGGAAGAGAGGGAGAGTAGGAGTGGAGGAGGGTTGGACGGGGGAGGAGGGAAAAGGGAGAATGGAAGTGGGGGAGAGTGGGAGGGGCAGAGACAGAGTGAGGCAGAGGAGGCGGGGGAGGGGAGAGTGGGAGAGGGGGAGAGAGAGAGAGGGAGAGAAGGAGAATGGGAGAGGGAGTGTGGGAGAGGGAGAGAGAGAGAGAGGGAGAGCACGAGAGGAAGAGGGAGAGAAGGAGTATGAGAGAGGGAGAGTGGGAGGAGGGGGTGAGGGGACAGGGGAGAGGGCAGAGTCGGAGATGGGGAGAGTGGGAGAGGGAGAGGGAGAGAGGGAGGGAGGGAGGGAGAGAGGAGGGAGCGGGAGACGGAGGAGCAAGAGAGGGGGAAAGGGAGAGTAGGAGAGTGCAAAAAGGGAGAGTGGGAGCGGGGTAGAGTGGGTAGGGGAGACGGGAGAGGGGGAGAGGGGCTAGAGGGCGAGGGGGAGAGGGGCTAGAGGGCGAGGGGGAGAAGGGAGAGGTGATAGGGGAGAGCAGGAGAGGAGGAGAGAGGGACAGGGGAGGGGGAGAGGGGAGAGGGAGAGAGTGGGAGAGGGAGAGAGAGAGAGGGTGAGGTAGAGAGGGGGAGAGAGGGAGAGGGGGAGAGAGAGAGGGGAGTGTGGAGAGAGAGAGGGGGAGGGGAGAGGGGCGGAGGGGTGAGGGGAGAGGGGGAGAGACGTGGAGGGGGAGTCTGGGAGAGGGAGAGGGAGAATGGGGGAGCGGGTGAGGGAGACAGGGGAGCGAGACAGGGGGAAAGGGAGAGTAGGAGAGTGCGAAAAGGGAGAGTGCGAATGATGCTGAGGGGAGAGGGAAGAGGGGGAGGAGGAGAGGGGAGAGAGGGAGAGGGATAGTGGGAGAGGAAGAAAGGGAGTGTGGAAGAGTGGAGCAGGAGAGCCGGAGAGCGGGAGAGGAAAAGAGGGAGAGTGGAACAGGGAGAGCGAGAGAGGGGGAGAGGGCAAGAGGGAGAGCGCGAGAGTGGGAGAGGAAGAGAGGGAGAGTGGGAGTGGGAGGGGGGAGGGGGCGAGGGGGAGAGGGAGAGCGGGAAAGTTGGAGTCAGAGACTGAGAGTTGGAGAGGGGGACAGGAAGATGGGGTTTGGGGGAGTGGGAGAGGGGGAGAGCGGGAGGGGGAGGGGGAGTCTGGGAGAGGGAGAGGGAGAGTGGGGAGAGGGACAGCGGGGAGCGGAAGAGGTGCGAGCGGGAGAGGTGGGAGAGAGAGAGGGAGAAATGGAGAGTAGGAGAGTGCGAAAAGGGAGAGTGGAGTGGGGCAGAGTGGAGAGGGAAGAGGGGGAGAGGGGGAGGGTGAGAGGGGGAGCGGTGGAGCGGGAGAAGGAGAGCGCGAGAGTGGGAGAGGAAGAGAGGGAGAGTGGGAGTGGGAGAGGGGGAGCAGGAGAGTGGGTGAGGGAGAGTGAGAGTGGCAGAACTGGAGAGAGGGAGAGATGGAGAGCGGGAGGGAGAGAAGGAGTATGAGAGAGGGAGAGTGGGAGAGGGAGGGGGAGAGGAGGAGGGGGAGGGGGAGAGGAGGAGGGGAGAGGGGGAGGTGAGAGGGAGAGAGGGGGAGAGGGAGAGAAGGGAGAGAGGGAGAGAGGGAGAGAAGGAGAGAAGGAGAATGGGAGAGGGAGTGTAGGAAAGGGAGAGAGAGAGGGAGAGGGTGAGAGGCTGAGAGGGTGAGGAGGAGAAGGGGAGGGGGAGAGGGAGAGGAGGAGATGGGGAGAGGGGGAAAGGGGGAGAGAGGCAGTGAGAGAGGGAGAGAGGGAGAGGGAGAGTGGGAGAGGTAGAGTGGGAGAGTGACAGAGGCAGAGTGGGATAGGGGAGAGGGAGAGAGGGAGAGAGGGAGAGAGGGAGAGTGGGAAAGTGATAGAGGGAGAGTGGGGGAGTGGAAGAGGGAGAGCAGGAGAGGGGAAAAGGGAGAGTGGGAGTGGGAGAGGGTGGGAAAGCGGTAGAGGGGAAAGGGAGAGTGGGAGTGGGAAAGGAGGAGGGAGAGAGTGGGAGTAGGGGAGGGGAGAGGGAGAAGGAGGGGAGAGGGAGAGTGGGAGAGTGGGAGAGGAAGAGTGGGAGATTGGAAAAGGGAGAATGGGAGTGGGGAAGAGTGGGAGAGGAAGAGAGGGAGAGTAGGAGTGGAGGAGGGTTGGAGGGGTGAGAGGGGAAAAGGGAGAATGGAAGTGGGGGAGAGTGGGAGGGGCAGAGACAGAGTGGTGCAGAGGGGGAGAGGGGGGAGGGGAGAGTGGGAGCGGGGGAGAGAGGGAGAGAGGGAGAGAGAGAGTGGGAGATTGGAAAAGGGGCAATGGGAATGGGGGATAGTGGGAGAGAGGGGGAGAGGGAGCGGGGTGGGAGATGGAAAGGGGGAGGGGGAGAGTGGGAGAGGGAGAGTGAGAGCAAGAGTGGGAGAGGGAGAGTGGGAGAGTGGGAGAGGAAGAGATGGAGAGTGGGAGAGGGGGAGAGGGAAAGTGGGAATGCGAAAAGGGAGAGTGGAGTGGGGCAGAATGGGAGAGGAAGAGGGGCAGGGGGAAGGGTAAGAGCGGGAGAGGGGGAGAGAGGGAGAGAGGGAGAGTGGGAGAGGGACATTGGGAGAGGGAGAGTGGGAGAGCGAGAGTGGAAGAGTGGGAGAGGGAGAGCGAGAGTGGGAGAGGGGGAGAGAGAGAGTGGGAGAGGGGGAGAGAGTGGGAGAGGGGGAGAGAGAGAGAGAGTGGGCGAGAGTGGGAGAGGGGGAGAGGAGGGAGCGGGAGACAGGGGAGCGAGAGAGCGGGAAAGGGAGAATAGGAGAGTGTGAAAAGGGAGAGTGGGAGTGGGGCAGAGGGGAAAGGGGAGAGGGGAGATGGGAGAGGGGAGAGGGGGAGAGGGTAGAGGGGGGAGAGGGGAAGAGGGCAGAGGGGGAATGGGAGAGCAGGAGAGAGGGAGGGAGGGAGAGAGGGAGAAGGAGAATGGGAGAGGTTGAGAGGGAGAGAGGGAGGGTGGGAGAGGGGGAGAGGGAGAGGGAGACTGGAGGGGGGAGAGTGGGAGAGTAGAGAGAGGGAGAGTGGGAGAGGGGGAGAGGGAGCGTGGGAGGGGGAGAGGGAGAGAGAGAGCGGGAGAGGTGGAGGGGAGAGGGGTGGAGGGGTGAAAGGGGGAGATGCGGAGAGAGGGAGGGGGAGTTTGGCAGAGGGTGAGGGAGAGTGGGGATAGGGAGATGAGGGAGCGAGAGAGGAGGAAAGGGAGATTAGGAGAGTGCGAGTGGGGCTGAGGGGAGAGGGAAGAGGGGGAGGAGGAGAGGGGAGAGGGGTAGAGGGATACTGGGAGAGGAAGAGAGGGAGTGTGGAAGAGGGAGAGCAGGAGAGCCAGAGAGTGGCAGAGGAAAAGAGGGAGAGTGGAACAGGGGGAGCAAGAGAGGGGGAGAGGGAGAGCGGGAGAAGGAGAGGAAGAGAGGGAGAAGGGGGAAAGGGGAGGGGGGAGAGTGGGAGAGGTGGAGAGGGGGAGAGAGGGAGAAGGAGAGGAGAATGGGAGAGGGAGAGTGGGAAAGGGAGTGGGGGAGAGGGGAGAGGTGGAGAGGGGGAGAGCGCGTCTGGGAGAGGGAGAGGGAGAGTGGGAGAGAGGGAGAGGGGGAGAGTGCAAAAATGGAGAGTGGGAGTGGGGCAGAGTGGGAGAGCGGAAGAGGAACACGGGCAGAGGGGGAGAGGGGAGAGAGAGTAGGAGGGGGAGAGTGGGAGAGGGGGACAGAGAGACGGGGAGTGGGGGAGAGAGAGTGGGAGAGTTGGAGAGAGGGAGGGAGAGGGAGGGGGAAAGGGGGAGAGGGGGAGAGGGAGAGTGGGAAAGTTGAAGTCAGAGAGTGAGAGTTGGAGAGGGGGACAGGGAGAGGGGGATTGGGGGAGTGGGAGGGGGAGTCTGGGAGAGGGAGAGGGACAGCGGGAGAGAGGGAGAGCGGGGAGAGGGAGAGGTGGGAGCGAGAGAGGGGAAAGGGGAGAGTAGGAGAGTGAGAAAAGGGAGAGTGGGAGTGGAGCACAGTGGAGAGGGAAGAGGGGGAGGGTGAGAGGGAGAGGGGGAGGGTGAGAGGGAGAGCGGGGATAGGGAGAGTGGGGAGAGGGAGAGCAGGGAGAGGGAGATGAGGGAGCGAAAGAGGAGGAAAGGGAGATTAAGAGAGTGCGAAAAGGGAGAGTGCGAGTGCGGCAGAGGGGAGAGGGAAGACGGGGAGGGGGAGATTTGGAGAGGTGGAGAGGGGGAAATGGGGAGAGGGGGAGAGGGGGAGAGGGAAAGGAAGAGAGGGAGTGCGGAAGAGGGAGAGCAGAAGGAGAGCCGAAGAGAGGGAGAGTGGAAAAGCGAGAGCGGGAGAAGGAGAGCGGGAGAGTGGGAGAGGGGGAGCGAGAGGAGAGACGGAGAGTGGGAGAGGAAAAGGAGAGTGGAAGAGGGGAAGAGGGAGAGCAGGAGAAGGAGAGCGCGAGAGTGGGAGAGGAAGAGAGGGAGAGTGGGAGTGGGAGAGGGGGAGCGGGAGAGTGGGAGAGGGAGCGGGAGAGTGAAAGTGACAGAACTGGAGAGAGGGAGAGGGAGATGGAGAGCGAGAGGGAGAGAAGGAGTATGAGAGAGGGAGAGGAGGAGGGGTGAGGGGGAGAGGGGAGGTGAGAGGGAGAAAGGGGAGAGGGAGAGAGAGAGAGAAGGAGAGGAGAGAAGGAGAGAAGGAGAATGGGAGAAGGAGTGTGGGAGAGGGAGAGAAAGAGGGAGAGGGAGAGGAGTATGAGAGAGGGATAGTGGGAGAGGAGGAGGGAGAAGGGGGAGATGGGGAGAGAGGGAGTAAGACAGGGAGAGTGGGAGAGTGACAGAGGTAGAGGGAGAGAGGCAGAGGGAGAGTGGGAAAGTGATAGAGGGAGAGTGGGAGAGTGATAGAGGGAGAGTGGGAGAGTGGGAGAGCAGGAGAGTGGAAAAGGGAGAGTGGGAGTGGGAGAGGGGTAGAGGAAAAAGGAAGAGCGGGAGTGGGAAAGGAGGAGGTAGAGAGCGGGAGAGGGAGAAGGAGGGGAGAGGGAGAGTGGGAGAGGAAGAGTGGGAGATTGGAAAAGGGAGAATGGGAGTGGGGGAGAGTGGGAGAGGAAGAAAGGGAGAGTAGGAGTGGAGGAGGGTTGGACGGGGAGGGGGGAAAAGGGAGAATGGAAGGGGGGAGAGTGGGAGGGGCAGAGACAGAGTGGGGCAGAGTGGGTGGGGGGGAGGGGAGAGTGGGAGAGGGGGAGAGGGAGAGAGGGAGAGAGGGAGAGAAGGAGAATGGGAGAGGGAGTGTGGAAGAGGGAGACAGAGAGAGAGGGAGAGCACGAGAAGGAGTATGAGAGAGGGAGAGTGGGAGAGGAGGAGGGGGAGAGGGGAGAGGGGAGAGGGGAGAGTGGGAGATGGGGAGAGTGGGAGAAGGAGAGGGAGAGAGAGAGGAGGGAGCAGGAGACGGGGGAGCAAGAGAGGGGGAAAGGGAAAGTAGGAGAGTGCGAAAAGGGAGAGTGGGATCGGGGCAGAGTGAGTAGGGGAGACAGGAGAGGGGAGAGGGGGAGGGGAGAGTGGGGCGAGAGGGAGAGGGGAGGGGGAGAGGAGGAGAGGAGGAGAGGAGGAGAGGGGGAGAGGGGAGAGGGGAGAGGGGAGAGGGGAGAGGGGAGAGGGGAGAGGGGAGAGGGAGAGAGTGGGAGAGGGAGAGGGAGAGGGAGAGGGAGAGGGGGATAGGGAGAGGGGGAGAGGGTGAGAGGGTGAGGGAGAGAGGGGGAGGGGTGAGGGGGAGAGGGGGTGAGGTGGAGGGGGAGATGTGGGTGGAGAGGTGGAGGGGGAGAGGGGGAGAGGTGGAGGGGGAGAGGCGTGGAGGGGGAGGGGGGAGGGGGAGTCTGGGAGACGGAAAGGGAGAATGGGGGAGCGGGAGAGGGAGACGGGAGCGAGAGAGGGTGAAAGGGAGAGTAGGAGAGTGCAAAAAGGGAGAGTGCAAGTGGGGCTGAGGGGAGAGGGAAGGGGGAGGAGGAGAGGGGGAGAGGGATAGTGGGAGAGGAAGAGAGGAAGTGTGGAAGAGGGAGAGCAGAAGGAGAGCCGGAGAGTGGGAGAGGAAAAGAGGGAGAGTGGAACAGGGAGAGCGAGAGAGGGGGAGAGGGAGAAGGAGAGCGTGAGAGTGGGAGAGGAAGAGAGCGAGAGTGGGAGTGGGAGAGAGGGAGAGTGGGAAAGTTGGAGTCAGAGAGTGAGAGTTGGAGAGGGGGACAGGACGAAGGGGTTTGGGGGAGTGGGAGTGGGAGAGTGAGAGTGGGAGAGGGGGAGAGCAGGAGGGGGAGGGGAGAGGGAGAGTGGGAGAGTTAGAGTGGGATCGGGGAGAGGGGAGAGGGAGAGAGGGAGAGAGAGAGAGGGAGAGAGGGAGAGGGAGAGTGGGCGTGGGAGGGGTAGAGGGGAAAGGGAGAGTGGGAGTGGGAAAGGGGGAGGGAGAGAGCGGGAGAGGGGGAGGGGGAGAGGGAGAAGGAGGGGAGAGGGAGAGTGGGAGCGGAAGAATGGGAGATTGGAAAAGGGAGAATGGGAGTGGGGGAGAGTGGGAGAGGAAGAGAGGGAGAGTAGGAGTGGAGGAGGGTTGAAGGAGGGAGAGGGGAAAAGGGAGAGTGGAAGTGGGGGAGAGTGGGAGGGGGAGAGACAGAGTGGGGCAGAGGGGGAGAGAGGGGGGAAGGGGAGAGTGGGAGAGGGGGAGAGAGGGAGAGAGAGAGTGGGAGATTGGAAAAGGGACAATGGGAGTGGGGGATAGTGGGAGAGAGGAGGAGAGGTAGAGGGAGCAGGGTGTGAGATGGAGAGGGGGAGGAGGAGAGTGGGAGAGGGAGAGTGGGAGATTGGAAACGGGAGAATGATAGTGGGGGAGAGTGGGAGATGAAGAGGCGCAGGGGGGAGGGTGAGAGCGGGAGAGAGGGACAGAGAGGGAGAGGGAGAGTGGGAGAGGGAGAATGGGAGAGGGAGAGTGGGAGCGAGAGTGGGAGAGGGGGAGATAGAGTGGGGTAGTTGGAGAGAGGGAGAGGGGGACAGGGAGAGGGGGAGAGGAGGGAGCGGGAGACAGGGGAGTGAGAGAGCGGGAAAGGGAGAGTAGGAGAGTGCAAAAAGGGAGAGTGCAAGTGGGGCTGAGGGGAGAGGGAAGGGGGGAGGAGGAGAGGGGGAGAGGGATAGTGGGAGAGGAAGAGAGGAAGTGTGGAAGAGGGAGAGCAGAAGGAGAGCCGGAGAGTGGGAGAGGAAAAGAGGGAGAGTGGAACAGGGAGAGCGAGAGAGGGGGAGAGGGAGAAGGAGAGCGTGAGAGTGGGAGAGGAAGAGAGCGAGAGTGGGAGTGGGAGAGAGGGGGAGAGGGAGAGTGGGAAAGTTGGAGTCAGAGAGTGAGAGTTGGAGAGGGGGACAGGACGAAGGGGTTTGGGGTAGTGGGAGTGGGAGAGTGAGAGTGGGAGAGGGGGAGAGCAGGAGGGAGAGGGGGAGAGGGAGAGTGGGAGAGTTAGAGTGGGATCGGGGAGAGGGAGAGAGGGAGAGAGGGAGAGAGGGAGAGGGAGAGTGGACGTGGGAGGGGTAGCGGGGAAAGGGAGAGTGGGAGTGGGAAAGGGGGAGGGAGAGAGCGGGAGAGGGGGAGGGGGAGAGGGAGAAGGCGGGGAGAGGGAGAGTGGGAGCGGAAGAATGGGAGATTGGAAAAGGGAGAATGGGAGTGGGGGAGAGTGGGAGAGGAAGAGAGGGAGAGTAGGAGTGGAGGAGGGTTGAAGGAGGGAGAGGGGAAAAGGGAGAGTGGAAGTGGGGGAGAATGGGAGGGGGAGAGACAGAGTGGGGCAGAGGGGGAGAGAGGGGGGAAGGGGAGAGTGGGAGAGGGGGAGAGAGGGAGAGAGAGAGTGGGAGATTGGAAAAGGGACAATGGGAGTGGGGGATAGTGGGAGAGAGGAGGAGAGGTAGAGGGAGCAGGGTGTGAGATGGAGAGGGGGAGGAGGAGAGTGGGAGAGGGAGAGTGGGAGATTGGAAACGGGAGAATGATAGTGGGGGAGAGTGGGAGATGAAGAGGCGCAGGGGGGAGGGTGAGAGCGGGAGAGAGGGACAGAGAGGGAGAGGGAGAGTGGGAGAGGGAGAGTGGGAGAGGGAGAATGGGAGAGGGAGAGTGGGAGCGAGAGTGGGAGAGGGGGAGAGAGAGTGGGGTAGTTGGAGAGAGGGAGAGGGGGACAGGGAGAGGGGGAGAGGAGGGAGCGGGAGACAGGGGAGTGAGAGAGCGGGAAAGGGAGAGTAGGAGAATGCGAAAAGGGAGAGTGGGAGTGGGGCAGAGGGGAAAGGGGAGAGGGGAGAGGGGAGAAGGGGAGAGGGGAGAGGGGAGAAGGGGAGAGGGGAGAGGGGAGAGGGGGAGAGGGGAGAGGGGGAGAGGGGAGATGGGAGAGGGGGAGAGGCGGAGAGGGGAGAGGGAGAGGGAGACTGGAGGGGGGAGAGTGGGAGAGTAGAGGGGGGAGAGTGGGAGAGGGAGAGGGAGGGGGGAGTGGGGGAGAGAGAGAGGGAGAGGTGGAGGGGTGAGAGAGGGAGGGGGAGTCTGACAGAGGGATAGGGAGAGCAGGGATAGGTAGAGCGGGGAGAGGGAGAGCAGGGAGAGGGAGATGAGGGAGTGAGAGAGGAGGAAAGGGAGAATAGGAGAGTGCGAAAAGGGAGAGTGCGAGTGGGGCAGAGGGGAGAGGGAAGAGGGGAGGGGGAGAGGGGGAGATTTGGAGAGGTGGAGAGGGGAAAATGGGGAGAGGGAGAAATGGGGAGTGGGGGAGAGAGGGAGAGGGAAAGGGAGAGTGAGAGAGGGGGGGGGGAGAGCAGAAGGAGAGCCGGAGAGTGGGAGAGGAAGAGAGGGAGAGTGAGAGTGGGAGAGCGCGGAGCGGGAGGGGGAGAGGGGGAGAGGAGGAGAGTGGAGAGGAAAGTGGGGGGGAGGGGGAGGGTGAGAGGCTGAGGAGGAGAGGGGGAGGGGGGAAGGGGGAGAGGGGGAAGGGGGAGAGGGGGAGAAGGAGAGCCGGAGAGTGGGAGAGGAAGAGAGGGAGAAGGAGAGCGGGAGAGTGGGAGAGGAAAAGGAAAGTGGAAGAGGGGAGAGGGAGAGAGGGAGGGTGGGAGAGGGGGAGAGAGAGAGGGAGACTGGAGAGGGGGAAGGTGGGAGGGGCGAGAGTGGGAGAGGGGGAGAGTAGAGAGGGGGAGAGCAGAGAGGGGGAGAGAGAGAGGGGAGACGGGAGAGGGGGACAGCGGGAGAGAGGGAAAAGGGGAAAAGGAGAGAAGGAGAATGGGAGAGGGGGAGAGGGAGAGAGAGAGGGAGACTGGAGAGGGGGAGAGTGGGAGGGGGAGAGTAGAGAGGGAGAGAGTGGGAGGGAGAGAGTAGAGAGGGAGAGAGTGGGAGAGGGAGAGTGGGAGAGTGGGAGTGGAGGAGGGATGGAGTGGGGAGAGGGGAAAAGGGCAAGTGAGAGTGGGGGAGAGTGGGAGGGGGAGAGAGGGGAGGGGGGCAGAGGGAGAGAAGGGGAGAGGGGGAGGGGGAGAGGGGGAGGGGAGAGAGGGAGAGAGGTAGAGAGAGATTGGAAAGGGAGAATGGGAGTGGGGGATAGTGGGAGAGAGGTGGAGAGGGAGAGGGAGCGGGGTGGGAGATGGAGAGGGAGACAGGGAGGGGGAGGGGGAGAGTGGGAGAGGGAGAGGGAGAGTGGGGGAGGGAGAGTGCGAGAGGGAGAGTGGGAGATAGTAAAAGGGAGAATGATAGTGGGGGAGAGTGGAAGAGGAAGAGACGGAGATTGTGAGAGGGAGAAAGGGAGAGGGAAAATGGGAGAGTGTGAAAATGGAGAGTGGAGTGGGGCAGAGTGGGAGAGGAAGAGGGGCAGGAGGGAGGGTGAGAGCGGGAGAGGGGGAGAGTGGGACAGAGGGAGAGAGGGAGAGGGAGAGTGGAAGAATGGGAGAGGGAGAGGGAGAGTGGGAGGGGGGAGAGAGAATTGGGTAGTGGGAGAGAAGGAGGGGGGACGGGGAGAGGGAGAAGGGGAGAGGGGGAGAGTGGGAGAGTGGGAGCGTGGTAGAGGGATAGTGGAAGAGTGGGAGAGTGGGAGTGGGGGAGAAGGGGAGCAGGAGTGGGATTGGGAGAGTTGGAGAGTCTGGGAAAGGGGGAGGGGGAGAGTGGGAGAGGGACAGTAGAAGAGGGAGAGTGAAAATGGGAGAATGGGGGAGAGGGGAGAGGGGAGAGAGGGAGAGGGGAGAGGGAAAGGGGGAGTGTGAGGGGGAGTGAGAGCGGGAGATTGGAAAAGGGAGAATGGCAGTGGGGAAGAGTGGGAGAGGAAGAGTGGGAGAGGAAGTGACGGAGAGTGGGATTGGAAGAGGGAGAGTGGCAGAGTGGGAGTGGCAGAGTGGCAGAGTGGCAGAGAAGGAGAGGAGCAGAAGGAGAGTGTGGCAGTGGGACTGGGAGCGGTGTGGGAGAGTGGGTGAGGGCGAGGGGGAGTGGGAGAAGAGGAGTGGTCAAGTGTGAGAGTGGGAGGGAGGAGAGTGTGAGGGGGAGGGAAAGTGGAGAGGGGAGGGGGAGAGAGGGAGGGGGAGGTGGGAGAGGGAATGGGAGAGGAGGTGGGAGAGGGAGTGGGAGGGGAGGGGGAGATGGAGTGGGGGAGGGAGAGTGGGGGAGTGGGAGTGGGAGTGGAGGACAGTGGGAGTGGGAGAGGAAGAGAGAGAGAGGGAGAGGGGCTGTGGGAGTGGGGGAGTGAGAGTGGTAGAGTGGGGGAGTGGGAGAAGGGGAGGGGAGAAGGGGAGAGGGAGAAGGGGAGAGGGAGAAGGGGAGAGGGAGAAGGGGAGAGGGGAAGCAGGAGTAGGATTGGGAGAGTGGGAGAGGGAGAGTTGGAGAGTCTGGGAAGGGGGGGTGAGTGGGAGAGGAAAAGTGGAAGAGGGAGAGTGGGAGAGAGGGGGAGAGGGAGAAAGGAACAGGGGTGTTGGGGAGGGGGAGGGGTAGGGAGAGGGAGTGGGAAAGGAGGAGGGAGAGCGGGAGATTGGAAAAGGGAGAATGGGAGTGGGAGAGAGTGGGAGAGGAAGAGATGGAGAATGGTAGGGGGAGAGGGGGAGAGTGGGAGATTAGCAGATGGAGAGGGGGAGTGGAAGAGTGAGAGTGGGTGAGTGAGAGCTGGAGAGTGAGAGTGGGAGAAGGGGAGAGGAAGAGACGGAGAGTGGGAGTGGGAGAGGGGGAGTGAGGGAGAGGGAGAGTGCAGGAGAGGGAGGGAGAGAGGGAGAGTGGGAGTGGAAGTAGGAGGGGGGAGAGGAGCAGGGGGATTGGGAGAGAGGGGGAGGGGGAGAAGGAGAGCCGGAGAGTGGGAGAGGAAGAGAGGGAGAGTGGAAGAGGGAAAGGAAAAGAAGGAGAGTGGAAGAGGGGAAGAGGGAGAGCGGGAGAGGAGAGAGGGGGAGAGCGGGAGAGAGGGAGAAGGGGAGAAGGAGAGAAGGAGAATGGGAGAGGGAGGGGGGAGAGGGAGAGAGGGAGAGAGGGAGGGTGGTAGAGGGGGAGAGGGAGAGGGAGACTGGAGAGGGGGGAGTGGGAGAGTAGAGAGGGGGAGAGGAAGAGGGGTAGAGAGAGAGGGGAGATGGGAGGGGGGAGAGCGAGAGTGGGAGAGAGGGAGAAGGAGAGAAGGAGAATGGGAGAGGGAGAAGAGGGAGAGAGGGAGGGTGGGAGAGGGGGAGAGGGAGACTGGAGAGGGGGAGAGTGGGACAGGGGAGAGTGGGAAAGTGGGAGAGGGAGAGTGGGGAAGGGAGAGCAGGGAGAGGGAGATGGGGGAGCGAGAAAGGAGGAAAGGGAGAGTAGGAGAGTGCGAAAAGGGAGAGTGCGAGTGGGGCAGAGGGGAGAGGGAAGAGGGGGAGAGGAAGAGAGTGGAGAGGGAAGAGGGGGAGAGGGGGAGAAGGAGAGCCGGAGAGTGGGAGAGGAAGAGAGGGAGAGTGGAAGGGGGGAGAGTGGGAGAGTAGAGAGGGGGAGAGTGGGAAAGTGGGAGAGGGAAAGTGGGAGTGGGGGAGAGAGAGAGGGAGAGGGGGAGGGGTGAGGGGCGGAGGGGGGAGGGGGTGAGGGCAGAGGGGAGGCGGCGAGGGGGAGGGGGAGTCTGGCAGAGGGAGAGGGAGAGCGGGGAGAGAGAGAGTGGGGAAGGGAGAGCAGGGAGAGGGAGATGGGGGAGCGAGAGAGGAGGAAAGGGAGAGTAGGAGAGTGCGAAAAGGGAGAATGCGAGTGGGGCAGAGGGGAGAGGGAAGAGGGGGAGATTTGGAGAGGGGGAGAGGGGGAAATGGGGAGAGGGATAGTGGGAGAGGAAGAGAGGGCGTGTCTAAGAGGGAGAGCAGAAGGAGAGCCGGAGAATGGGAGAGTTAAAGAGGGAGAATGGAAAAGGGAGAGCGAGAGAGGGGGAGAGGGAGAGCGGGAGAAGGAGAGCGCGAGAGTGGGAGAGGAAGAGAGGGAGAGCGAGAGAGGGGGAGAGGGAGAGCGGGAGAAGGAGAGCGCGAGAGTGGGAGAGGAAGAGAGGGAGAGTGGGAGTGGGAGGGGTGAGAGGGGGAGAGGAAGAGAGTGGAGAGGGAAGAGGGGGAGAGGGGGAGGGGGAGAGGGGGAGAAGGAGAGCCAGAGAGTGGGAGAGGAAGAGAGGGAGAGTGGAAGAGGGAGAGCAGGAGAAGGAGAGCAAAAGGAGAGTGGAAGAGGGGAAGAGGAAGAGTGGGAGAGGGGAGAGGGTGAGAGGGGGAGAGTGGGAGAGAGGGAGAGGGGGACAGGGAGAGGGAGGGGAGGGGGAGGGGGAGGGGAGAGGGAGAGGGAGAGGGAGAGGGGGGAGGGGGCAGTGGGGAGGGGGAGAGGGGGAGAGTAGAGAAGGGGAGAGACGGGGAGAGAAGGGGGAGAGAGCGAGGGGGAGTGGGGGAGAGAGGGAGGGGGGGAGGGGGCGGTGGGGAGGGGGAGAGGGGGAGAGGCGGAGATGGGGAGAGGCGGAGAGGGAGAGAGGCGGAGAGGGAGAGAGGCGGAGAGGGGGGGGGAGTCTGGCAGAGGGAGAGGGACAGCGGGAGAGGGAGACGGGGGAGCGAGAGAGGGGGAAAGGGAGAGTAGGAGAGTACGAAAAGGGAGAGTGTGAGTAAGGCAGAGGGGAGAGGGAAGAGGGGAAGAGGGGGATGGGGAGAGGGCGAGACAGGGAGAGGGGGAAATGGGGAGAGGGGGATAGGGATAGTGGGAGAGGAATACAGGGAGTGTGGAAGAGGGAGAGCAGGAGAGCCGGAGAGTGGGATAGGAAAAGAGGGAGAGTGGAAAAGGGAGAGCGAGAGAGGGGGAAGGGAGAGCGGGAGAAGGAGAGCGCGAGAGTGGGAGAGGAAGAGAGGGAGAGTGGGAGTGGGAGAGGGGTGGGGGGAGGGGGGAGAGGTGGAGGGGGGAGAGAGGGAGAAGAAGAGAAGGAGAGTGGGAGAGGGAGGGGGGAGAGGTGGAGAGGGGGAGAGCTAGAGAGCAGGAGAGAAAGAGGGGGAGTCTGGGAGAGGGAGAGGGAGAGCTGGAGAGAGAGAGTGGGGAGCGGGAGAGGGGGAGAGTGCAAAAATGGAGAGTGGGAGTGGGGCAGAGTGGGGGAGCAGGAGAGGAACACGGGAGGAGGGGGAGAGAGAGTGGGAGGGAGGAGGGGGGAGGGGGAGAGGGAGAGTGGGAGAGGGGGACAGGGAGTGGGGGAGAGAGAGTGGGAGAGGGAGGGGGGAGAGTAGGAAAGTTGGAGTCAGAGAGTGAGAGTTGGAGAGAGGGACGGAGAGGGGGATTGGGGGAGTGGGAGTAGGAGAGTGAGAGTGTGGGAGGGAGGGGAAGAGGGCGAGTGGGTGAGGGGCAGGGGGAGTCTGGGAGAAGGAGAGGGAGAGCGGGAGAGAGGGAGAGAGGGGAGCGGGAGAGGTGGGAGTGAGAGAGGGGAAAAGGGAGAGTAGCAGAGTGCGAAAAGGGAGAATGGAGAGGGAAGAAGGTGAGAGGGGGAGAAGGGGAGAGGGGGAGAGTGGGAGAGGGGGAGAAGGGGAGCCGGAGAGTGGGAGAGGAAGAGAGGGAGAGTGGGAGAGGAAAAGAAGGAGAGTGGAAGAGGGGAAGAGGGAGAGCGGGAGAGAGAGAGCGCGAGAGTGGGAGAGGAAGAGAGGGAGAGTTGGAGTGGGAGGGGGAGAGCGGGAGTGGGAGAGTGGGAGAGGGAGAGTGAGAGTGGGAGAACTGGAGAGAGGGAGAGATGGAGAGGGAGAGGGAGTGTGGGAGAGGGAGAGCACGAGAGGGAGAGGAGTATGAGAGAGGGAGAGTGGGAGAGGAGGGGGAGAGGGGAGAGGGAGGAGGGGAGAGGGAAGAGGGGGAGAGGGAGGAGGGAAGAGGGGGAGAGGGAGGAGGGGAGAGGGGAGAGTGGTAGAGGGAGGAGGGGAGAGGGGAGAGTGGTAGAGGGAGAGGGAGCGAGGGAGAGAGGGAGAGTGGGAGTGGGAGTGGAAGAGTGGGAGAGTGGGAGAGGGAGAGTTGGAGAGTGAGAGTGGGGAGGGTGGGAGAGGGAGAGAGGCAGAGGAAGAGTGGGAGAGTGCGAAAGTGATAGAGGGAGAGTGGGAGAGTGATAGAGTGGGAGAGTGGAAGAGGGAGAGCAGCAGAGGGGAAAAGGGAGAGTGGGAATGGGGGAGGGTGGGAGAGGGGTAGAGGTGAAAAGGGAGACCGGGAGTGGGAAAGCAGGAGAGGGGGATGGGGAGAGGGAGAAGGAGGGGAGAGAGAGAGTGGGTGAGAGAGAGTGGGAGAGTGGGAGAGGAAGAGATGGAGAGTGGGAGTGGAGGAGGGCTGGAGAGGGGGAGGGGGAAAAAGGAGAGTGGGAGTGGGGGAGAGAGGGAGGGGGAGAGATGGATAGACGGAGAAGGGGAGAGAGGGGAGAGAGGGGGAGAAGGGGGTGAGGGGGGAGAGGGAGAGGGGGAGAGGGAGAGAGGGGGAAAGGGGAACGAGGGAGAGAGGGATTGGAAAAGGGAGAATGGGAGTGGGGGATAGTGGGAGAGAGGGGGAGAGGGAGCGGGGTGGGAGATGGAGAAGGAGAGGGAGGGGGAGGGGAGAGTGGGAGGGGGAGAGTGAGAGAGGGAGAGTGCGAGAAGGAGAGTGGGAGAGGGAGAGTGGGAGATTGTAAAAGGGAGAATGATAGTGGGGGAGAGTGGGAGAGGAAGAGACGGAGAGTGGGAGTGGGAGAGGGAGAGAGGGAAAATGGGAGGGTGCGAAAAGGGAGAGTGGAGTGGGGCAGAGTGGGAGAGGAAGAGGGGCAGGGGGGAGGGTGAGAGCGGGAGAGGGGGAGAGGGACAGTGCGAGAGGGAGAGGCAGAGGGAGAGGGGGAGAGAGAATGGGGTAGTGGGAGAGAAAGAGAGGGGGATGGGGAGAGGGGGAGGGGAGGGGGAGTGGGGGAGAGAGAAAGGGGGAGAGGGAGAGAGGGAGAGAGGGAAAGAGGAGGAGAAGGGGAGCAGGATTGGGATTGGGAGAGTTGGAGAGTCTGGGAAAGGGGAGGGGGAGCGTGGGAAAGGGAGAGTGGGAGAGGGACAGTAGAAGAGGGAGAGTGAAAATGGGAGAGGGGTAGAGGGGTAGAAGGGGAGAGGGGGAGAGGGAGAGAGAGAGGGGAGAGAGGGGGGAGAGTGGGAGAGTGGGAGAGTGGGAGAGGGGAGGGGGAGGGGGAGCGAGAGTGGGAGATTGGAAAAGGGAGAATGGGAGTGGGGGAGAGGGACAGTGGCAGAGTGGGAGTGGGAGAGTGGCAGAGTGAGAGAGAGGGAGAGGAGCACAGGGAGAGGGAGAGGGGGAGAGTTGGAGAGGGAGAGTGTGGCAGTGGGAATGGGAGCGGTGTGGGAGAGTGTGCGTCAGAGTGGGAGAGTGGGCGAGGGTGAGGGGAAGTGGGAGAGGAGGAGTGGTAAAGGGTGAGAGTGGGAGAGGGGGAGAGAGTGAGGGGGAGGGAAAGTGGAGAGGGGAGGGGGAGAGGGTGAGAGGGGGAGGTGGGAGTGGGAGTGGGAGAGGAGGGGGAGAGGAAGTGAGGGAGAGAGAGAGGGAGAGGGGCTGTGGGAGTGGGAGAGTGAGAGTGGTAGAGTGGGGGAGTGGGAGAAGGGGAGAGGGAGAAGGGGAGAGGGGGAGCAGGAATGGGATTGGGAGAGTGGGAGAGTCTTGGAAAAGGGGAGGGGGTGAGTGGGAGAGGAAAAGTAGAAGAGGGAGAGAGGAAGAGAGGGGAGTTGGGGAGGGGGAATGGTAGGAAGAGGGAGAGGGGGAGAGGGAGTGGGAAAGGGGGAGGGAGAGCGGGAGATTGGAAAAGGGAGAATGGGAGTGGGAGAGGAAGAGATGGAGAATGGTAGGGGGAGAGGGGGAGAGTGGGAGATTAGCAGACGGAGGGGGGAGAGGAGGAGAGGAGGAGAGGGGGAGAGGGGGAGAAGGAGAGCCGGAGAGTGGGAGAGGAAGAGAGAGAGCGGGAGAGTGGGAGAGGAAAAGGAGAGTGGAAGAGGGGAAGAGGGAGAGCGGGAGAGAGAGAGCGCGAGAGTGGGAGAGGAAGAGAGGGAGAGTTGGAGTGGGAGAGGGGGAGAGAGCCGGAGTGGGAAAGGGAGAGTGAGAGTGGGAGAACTGGAGAGAGGGAGCGATGGAGAGGGAGAGGGTGTGGGAGAGGGAGAGAGAGAGAAGGAGTATGAGAGAGGGAGAGTGGGAAAGGAGGGGGAAAGAGGGGAGAGGGGGAGAGGGAGGAGGGGAGAGGGGATAGGGGAGAGGGGGAGAGGGAGAGTGGGAGTGGGAGAGTGGGAGAGGGAGAGTGGGAGAGTGGGAGAGGGAGAGTAGGAGAGTGGGAGAGGAAGAGAGAGAGCGGGAGAGTGGGAGAGGAAAAGAAGGAGAGTGGAAGAGGGGAAGAGGGAGAGCGGGAGAGAGAGAGCGCGAGAGTGGGAGAGGAAGAGAGGGAGAGTTGGAGTGGGAGAGGGGGAGAGAGCCGGGGTGGGAAAGGGAGAGTGAGAGTGGGAGAACTGGAGAGAGGGAGCGATGGAGAGGGAGAGGGTGTGGGAGAGGGAGAGAGAGAGAAGGAGTATGAGAGAGGGAGAGTGGGAAAGGAGGGGGAAAGAGGGGAGGGGGAGAGGGAGGAGGGGAGAGGGGATAGGGGAGAGGGGGAGAGTGGGAGAGGGAGTGAGGGAGAGGGGGAGAGTGGGAGTGGGAGAGTGGGAGAGGGAGAGTAGGAGAGTAGGAGAGTGGGAGAGGGAGAGTGGGAGTGGGGGAGGGTGGGAGAGGGAGAGGGAGCGAGGGAGAGTGGGAGTGTGGGAGTGGGAGAGTGGGAGAGGGAGAGTGGAAGAGTGGGAGAGTGGGAGAGGGAGAGTGGCAGAGTGGGAGAGGGAGAGTGGGAGTGGGGGAGGGTGGGAGAGTGAGAGGGTGGGAGAGTGAGAGGGGGGAGAGGGGGAGAGGGAGAGAGGCAGAGGGAGAGTGGGAAAGTGATAGAGGGAGAGTGGGGGAGTGATAGAGGGAGAGTGGGAGAGTGGAAGAGGGAGAGCAGCAGAGGGGGAAAAGGGAGAGTGGGAGTGGGGGAGGGTGGGAGATTGGTAGAGGGGAAAAGGGAGAGTGGGAGTGGGAGAAAGCGGGAGAGGGGGAGGGGGAGAGGGAGAAGGAAGGGAGAGGGAGAGTGGGAGAGTGGGTGAGGGAGAGTGGGAGAGTGGGAGATTAGAAAAGGGAGAATGAGAGTCGGGGAGAGTGGGAGAGGAAGAGAGGGAGAGTGGGAGTGCAGGAGGGCTGGAGAGGGGGAGAGGGGAAAAGGGAGAGTGGGAGTGCGGGAGAGAGGGAGGGGGAGAGACGGATAGACGGAGAAGGGGAGAGGGGGGAGAGGGGAGAGAGGGAGAGAGGGAGAGAGAGATTGGAAAAGGGAGAATGGGAGTGGGGGATAGTGGGAGAGAGGGGGAGACAGAGCAGGGTGGGAGATGGAGAAGGAGACAGAGAGAGGGAGGGGGAGGGTGAGAGAGGGAGAGTGCGAGAAGGAGAGTGGGAGAGGGAGAGTGGGAGTGGGAGAGTGGGAGAGGGAGAGTGGAAGAGTGGGAGAGTGGGAGAGGGAGAGTAGGAGAGTGGGAGAGGAAGAGAGAGAGCGGGAGAGTGGGAGAGGAAAAGAAGGAGAGTGGAAGAGGGGAAGAGGGAGAGCGGGAGAGAGAGAGCGCGAGAGTGGGAGAGGAAGAGAGGGAGAGTTGGAGTGGGAGAGGGGGAGAGAGCCGGGGTGGGAAAGGGAGAGTGAGAGTGGGAGAACTGGAGAGAGGGAGCGATGGAGAGGGAGAGGGTGTGGGAGAGGGAGAGAGAGAGAAGGAGTATGAGAGAGGGAGAGTGGGAAAGGAGGGGGAAAGAGGGGAGGGGGGAGAGGGAGGAGGGGAGAGGGGATAGGGGAGAGGGGAGAGGGGGAGAGTGGGAGAGGGAGTGAGGGAGAGGGGGAGAGTGGGAGTGGGAGAGTGGGAGAGGGAGAGTAGGAGAGTGGGAGAGGGAGAGTGGGAGTGGGGGAGGGTGGGAGAGTGGGAGAGGGAGAGGGAGCGTGGGAGAGTGGGAGTGTGGGAGTGGGGGAGTGGGAGAGTGGGAGAGGGAGAGTGGAAGAGTGGGAGAGTGGGAGAGGGAGAGTGGCAGAGTGGGAGAGGGAGAGTGGGAGTGGGGGAGGGTGGGAGAGGGAGAGGGGGGAGAGGGGGAGAGGGAGAGAGGCAGAGGGAGAGTGGGAAAGTGATAGAGGGAGAGTGGGAGAGTGATAGAGGGAGAGTGGGAGAGTGGAAGAGGGAGAGCAGCAGAGGGGGAAAAGGGAGAGTGGGAGTGGGGGAGGGTGGGAGATTGGTAGAGGGGAAAAGGGAGAGTGGGAGTGGGAGAAAGCGGGAGAGGGGGAGGGGAGAGGGAGAAGGAAGGGAGAGGGAGAGTGGGAGAGTGGGTGAGGGAGAGTGGGAGAGTGGGTGAGGGAGAGTGGGAGAGTGGGAGATTAGAAAAGGGAGAATGAGAGTCGGGGAGAGTGGGAGAGGAAGAGAGGGAGAGTGGGAGTGCAGGAGGGCTGGAGAGGGGGAGAGGGGAAAAGGGAGAGTGGGAGTGCGGGAGAGAGGGAGGGGGAGAGACGGATAGACAGAGAAGGGGAGAGAGGGGGAGAGGGGAGAGAGGGAGAGAGGGAGAGAGAGATTGGAAAAGGGAGAATGGGAGTGGGGGATAGTGGGAGAGAGGGGGAGACAGAGCGGGGTGGGAGATGGAGAAGGAGACAGAGAGGGGGGGGAGGGTGAGAGAGGGAGAGTGCGAGAAGGAGAGTGGGAGAGGGAGAGTGGGAGAGGGAGAGCGGGAGATTGGAAAAGGGAGAATGGGAGTGGGAGAGAGTGGGAGAGGAAGAGATGGAGAATGCTAGGGGGAGAAAGGGAGAGTGGGAGACAAGCAGACAGAGAGGGGGAGTGGAAGAGTGAGAGTGGGTGAGTGGGAGAGTGAGAGTGGGAGAGGAAAAGATGGAGAGTGGGAGTGGGAGAGGGGGAGTGGGGGAGAGGGAGAGAGGGAGAGTGGGAGAGGGAGTGGGAGTGGGAGAGGGGGAGTGGGGGAGAGGGAGAGAGGGAGAGAGGGAGAGTGGGAGAGTGGGAGATTGGGAGTGGGAGAAGGCCAGTGGGAAGGGGGAGTGGGGGAGGGGGAGAGTGGGAGAGGGAGAGGGAGAGAGTAAGAGGGTGAGGGAGAGTGGAGGAGGGGAGAGGGAGAGGGGAGAGGGGGGAGAGGTGGAGAGGGAGGGGGAGTGGGAGTGGGAGATGGGGTAAGGGAGGGGGAGAGAGGGAGAGGGGCGAGGGGGTGAGGGAAGGAAGGAGAGTGGGAGAGGGGGAGAGAGAGTGGGAGAGGGGGGAGTGGGAGAGGGAGAGGGAGAGGGGAGGGGAAAGGAGAAGTGGGGGGGAGAGAGGGAGACTGGGAGAGGGGAGAGTGGGAGAGGGCGGAGTGGGAGATGGGAGAGGGGAGTGCGGAGAGGGGAGGGGGGAGAGGGGAGAGAGGAGAGGGGAGCAGGGAGAGGGGAGAGGGAGAGAGGTAGAGAGGGAGAGTGGGAGTGGGGGAGGGTGGGAGAGGGGAGAGGGGAGAGAGGAGAGGGGAGAAGGGAAAGGGAGAGGGAGAGAGGTAGAGAGGGAGAGTGGGAGTGGGGGAGGGTGCGAGAGGGGGAGAGGGGAAAAGGGAGAGTGGGAGTCGGGGGGAGAGGGGGAGGAGGGAGGTGGCAGAGGGGGAGAGGGAGAGAGGGAGAGGGAGAGGGAGAGGGAGAGGGAGAGAGGAAGAAAGGGAGAGAGAGAGAGAGGGTGAGGGAAAGTGGGAGACAGAGAGTGGGAGAGTGGGAGATTGGAAAAGGGAGAATGGGAGTCGGGGAGAGTGGGAGAGGAAGAGAGGGACAGTGGGAGTGGAGGAGGGCTGGAGAGGGGGCGAGGGGAAAAGGGAGAGGGGAAAGGGAGAGTGGGAGGGGGAAAGACGGATAGACGGAGAAGGGGAGAGAGGGGAGAGGGGAGAGGGAAGGGGGAGGAGGAGCGAGAACGGAAGATTGGAAAAGGGAGAATGGGAGTGGGGGGAGTGGGAGAGGAAGAGACGGAGAGTGGGAGTGGGAGAGGGGGAGAGGGAGAGTGGCAGAGTGGGAGTGGGAGAGTGGGCGAGGGCGAGGGGGAGTGGGAGAGGAGGAGTGGTAAAGGGTGAGAGTGGGAGAGGGGGAGAGTGTGAGGGGGAGGGAAAGTGGAGAGGGGAGGGGGAGAGGGCGAAAGGATGAGGGCGTGGGGGAGGGAATGGGAGGGGAGGGGGAGAGGGAGTGGGAGGGGAGGGGAGAGGGATTGGGAGTGGAGGAGAGCGGGAGTGGGAGAGGAAGAGAGAGGGAGGGAGAGGGGCTGTGGGAGTGGGAGAGTGAGAGTGGTAGAGTGGGGGAGTGGGAAAGGGGGAGTGGGAGATGGGGTAGGGGAGGGAGAGAGAGGGAGAGGGGCGAGGGGGAGGGGGAGGGAAGGAGAGAGGGGGAGGGGAGGGAAGGAGAGTGGGAGAGAGAGTGGGAGAGGGGGGAGTGGGAGAGGGAGGGGGAAAGGAGAAGTGGAGGGGGAGAGAGGAAGACTGGGAGAGGGGAGAGTGGGAGAGGGAAGAGTGAGAGAGTGGGAGAGGGCAGAGTGGGAGAGTGGGAATGTGGAGAGGGGAGGGGGAGATGGGAGAGGGGAGTGGAGAGAGGGGAGGGGGAGAGGGGCGAGTGGGAGGGTGGGAGAGGGGGAGAGGGAGAGGGGAGAGAGGAGAGGGGAGAAGGGAGAGGGAGAAGGAGAGAGGTAGAGAGGGAGAGTGGGAGAGTGGGAGTGGGGGAGGGTGGGAGAGGGGGAGGGGAAAAGGGAGAGTGGGAGTCGGGGAGGGGGGAGAGGGAGAGAGGGAGAGAGGGAGAGGGAGAGGGAGAGGGTGAGGGAAAGTGGGAGAGGGAGAGTGGGAGAGTGGGAGATTGGAAAAGGGAGAATGGGAGTCGGGGAGAGTGGGAGAGGAAGAGAGGGAGAGTGGGAGTGGAGGAGGGCTGGAGAGGGGGAGAGGGGAAAAGGGAGAGTGGGAGGGGGAAAGACAGATAGACGGAGAAGGGGAGAGAGGGGAGAGAGGGGGAGGGAGAGAGGGACAGAAGGAGAGAGGGAGAGAGAGATTGGAAAAGGGAGAATGGGAGTGGAGGATAGTGGGAGAGAGGGGAGAGGGAGTGGGGTGGGAGATGGAGAGGGAGACAGAGGGGGAGGGGGAGGGGGAGAGTGGGAGTGGGAGAGTGAGAGAGGGAGAGTGCGAGAAGGAGAGTGGGAGAAGGAGACTGGGAGATTGTGAAAGGGAGAATGATAGTGGGGGAGAGTGTGAGAGGAAGAGACGGAGAGTGGGAGAGGGGGAGAGGGAAAATGGGAGAGTGGAGTGGGGCAGAGTGGGAGAGGAAGAGGGGCAGGGGGGAGGGTGAGAGCGGGAAAGGGGGGGAGAGGGACAGAGGGGGAGAGGGAGAGTGGAAGAGTAAGAGAGGGAGAGGGAGAGTGGGAGAGAGTGAGAAAGAATGGGGTAGTGGGAGAGAAGGAGAGGGGGACCGGGAGAGGGAGTGAAAGAGAGGAGGAGAAGGGGAGCAGGATTGGGATTGGGAGAGTTGGAAAGTCGGGAAAGGGGAGAGGGGGAGAGGGGGAGAGGGAGAGTGGGAGAGTGGGAGAGAGGGGGAGGGGGAGCGAGAGCAGGAGATTGGAAAAGGGAGAATGGGAGTGGGAGAGGAAGAGACAGAGAGTGGGAGCGGAAGAGGGGGAGAGGGAGAGTGGCAGACTGGGAGAGTGACAGAGTGGGAGAGAGGGAGAGGGAGAGAGGGGGAGAGTTGGGGAGGGAGAGTGTGGCAGTGGGAATGGGAGCGGTGTGGGAGAGTGTGCGTCATAGTGGGAGAGTGGGCGAGGGCGAGGGGGAGTGGGAGAGGAGGTGTGGTAAAGGGTGAGAGTGGGAGAGGGACAGTAGAAGAGGGAGAGAGGGGGAGAGGGGGAGAGGGGAGGGGGAGGAGGAGCGAGAGCGGAAAATTGGAAAAGGGAGAATGGGAGTGGGGGGGAGTGGGAGAGGAAGAGATGGAGAGTGGGAGTGGGGGAGGGGGAGAGGCGGAGTGGGAGAGAGGGAGAGGAGCAGAGGGAGAGGGAGAGAGGGGGAGAGTGTGGCAGTGGGAATGGGAGTGGTGTGGGAGAGTGTTCATCGGAGTGGGACAGTGGGCGAGGGCGAGGGGGAGTGGGAGAGGAGGAGTGGTAAAGGGTGAGAGTGGGAGAGGGGGAGAGTGTGAGTGGGAGGGAAAGTGGAGAGGGGGGAGGGAAAGTGGAGAGGGGAGAGGGAGAGAGAGAAAGAGGGGTAGGGGGTGGGGGAGGTGGGAGAGGGAATGGGAGAGGGAATGGGAGGGGAGTGGGAGAGGGGGAGTGGGAGAGGGAGGGGGGAGGGGGAGAGGGAGAGAGAGGGGGGAAAGGAGAGGTGGAGGGGGAGAGAGCGCAACTGGGAGAGGGGAGAGTGGGAGAGGGAAGAGTGGGAGAGTGGGAGAGGGCAGAGTGGGAGAGTGGGAATGTGGAGAGGGGAGGGGGAGATGGGAGAGAGGAGGGGGGAGAAGGGAGAGGGGAGAGGGGAGAGGGGGAGAGGGAGAGAGGGGAGAGGGAGAGAGGGGAGAGGGAGAGATGGGAGAGTGGGAGTGGGGGAGGTTGGGAGAGGGGGTGAGGGGAGAGGGAGAGAGGGAGAGGGAGAGAGTGAGGGTGAGGGGAAGTGGGAGAGGGAGAGTGGGAGAGTGGAAGAGGGAGAGCAGGAGAGGGGAAAAGGGAGAGTGGGAGTGGGGGAGGCTGGGAGAGGGATGGAGGGGAAAAGGGAGAGTGGGAGGGAGAGAGCGGGAGAGGGAGAAGGAGAAAGAGAGGGAGAGGGAGAGTGGGAGAGTGGGGGAGCGGGAGATTGGAAAAGGGAGAATGGGAGTGGGGGAGAGTGGGAGAGGAAGAGAGGGAGAGTGGGAGTGGAGGAGGGTTGGAGAGGGGGAGAGGGGAAAAAGGGGAGTGGGAGGGGAAGAGATGGAGAGGGAGAAAGGAGGAGGGGAGAGAGAGTGGGATTGGAAAAGGGAGAATGGGAGTGGGGGATAGTGGGAGAGAGGGGGAGAGGGAGGGGGTGAGAGATGGAGGGGGGAGGTGAGGGGGAGGGGGAGCGGGAGGGGGGAGGGGGAGAGGGAGAGTGGGAGATTGGAAAAGGGAGAATGATAGTGGGGGAGAGTGGGAGAGGAAGAGACGGAGAGTTGGAGTGGGAGAGGGGGAGCGGGGAGAGGGAGAGTGGGAGAGTGGGAGAGAGGGAGAGCGGGAGAATGGGGGAGAGGGAGAGTGGGAGAGAGGGAGAGAAGGGGAGTGGGGGAGAGGAGCAGAGGGAGAGGGAGAGGGTGGGAGAGGAGAGGAGCAGAGGGGGAGGGGAGTGGAGCAGGGGGAGGGGGAGAGGAGCAGAGGGAGAGGGGGAGAGGGGGAAAGTGGGGGAGTGGGAATGGGAGCAGGGGTGGGAGAGTGTGCGTCGGAGTGGAAGAGTGGGAGAGGAGCAGAGGGAGATGGGGAGAGTGGGGGTGGGAGAGGGTGAGTGGGTGTGGGAGTGGAAGAGGGGTAGTCTCGGGGGAGGGGGAGGATGGGAGAGGGGGAGGGGAGGGAGGGGGAGATGGGGAGAGGGTGAGGGAGAGCGGGAGAGAGAGAGGGAGAGAGAGAACGGGAGAGCGAGAGAGGGAGAGTGGGAGAGTGGGGAGCTGGAGAGGGAGAGAGGGAGAGCGGGAGAGGGGGAGAGGGGTTGAGGGATTGAGGGGATGAGGGGGAGAGTGGGAGAGGTATATTGGGGGAGTGGGAGGGGGAGAGTGGTTGACGGGGAGAGGGGGAGAGGTGAGTGGGAGAGTGAGAGAGTGGGAGAGGTGGAGACTGGGAGAGGGGGGAGAGTGGGAGGGGGAGAGTGGGAGGGGGAGTGGGGGAGGGGGGAATGGGGGAGCCAGAGAGTGAGAGAGGGGGAGTGGTGAAGGGGGAGTGATAAAGGGGGAGAGTGGGAGAGTGGGACTGGGAGAGAGCGGGAGAGGTGGAGAGGGGGAGGGTGATGGGGAGATTGGAAGAGGGAGAGTGGGAGAGGTGGAGAGGTGGTGAGGGGGAGGGTGATGGGGAGAGTGGAAGAGGGAGAGAGTGGGAGAGGGAGAGGCGGAGAGCATGAGGGTGATGGGGAGAGGGGGAGAGAAGGTGGGAAGGGGAGGGGAGGGGGAGAGTGGAGCGGAGGAGAGTGTGAGAGTGGGATAGGGAGAATGGGAATCTGAGTGGGAGAGAGGGGAATGGGAGAGTTGGAATGCGATAGTGGGAGAGGAAGAGTCGGAAGAGGGCTGTGGTTGTGTGGGAGTGGGATAAAACGGGGCTTGTTTTGTTCTGATCTGTGTTTTACCGCATAGCGTGTGGGCACTAGAATGTGTTATGATACTTGTGGGCTGCTCCCAGCACTCCTCTAAATGTATTGGTTGTTAAAACAAATGACGCATTTCAATGTTAAATAAATCTGAATCTGTTGATGCAAACACAAATGTAAACATTGACATTTGAAACAGGAAAATAAGTTTCCCTAGCTGATTAGTTTAAAGATTAGATTTATTTGTTACATGTACATCAAAACATACAATGAAATGTGTTATTTGTGTTTGCAACTAATGGAGTCCAAGGATATGCTGGAGGCAGCCCACAATTGTTAGACCACAAGAACATTAGACATAGGAGCAGAATTAGGCCATTCAGCCCATCAAGTCTACTCTGCCATTCCATCATGACTCATCCTGGATCCCACTTGACCCCATACACCTGCCCTCTCACCATATCCAACTGATCAGGAATCTATCAACTTCCACTTTGAACATGGACTTGGCCTCTACCGCAATCTGTGGCAGAGCATTCCAGATTCATCACTCTTTGGCTAAAAACAATATTCCTCCTTACTTTGTTGTAAAAGATCACCTCTCAGTTTTGAGGCTGTGCCCTCTAGTTCTAGACACCCCACCATAGGAAACACTCGTCCCACATCCACCTTATCTCGTCCTTTCAACATTCGGTAGGTTTCAATGAGATACCGCCCCCCACCCACCCATATTCTTCTGAATTCCAGCGAGTACAGGCTCACAGTTGCCAAATGCTCCTCCTATGTTAACCACTTCATTCCTGGAATCATCCTTGTATTGTTGCCATGCTTCCAGCGGCAACACAGCATGCCCACGTCTTATTAACCCTAATCCACATCTTTGGAATATAGGAGGAAATTGAAGCACCTAGAAGAAACCCACATGGTCACAGGGAAAATGTACAAACTCCTTACATGTAGCAGCAGGAATTGAACCCTAATTGATTTTACAGGCAGCACTGTAAAACATTGCACTAATTGCTTACATTGCAGTTTTGCCTGTGCCTTCAATGCTTGTTCTGATTTTCTGACACATCCCAAAGATCAGTAGTTTAATTGGCCAGTGTAAGTTGTCCCTAGCATGTAGGTGAATTGTGGAATCTGGGGTGGGGGGAGCCAGTTAATTGGAACGTGAGGAAAATGAAATGGGGTTAATGTGGCTGATGGTCAGCAGAAACGCAGTGAGAAGGGCCTATCTCTGTGCTTTACGACTTGATCACACTAACTAGGCAGCACACAACATAGGGAGATTTCAGTTCGTCAGCCCTATCAAAGGAGGGGCCATTGTCCAGGCGCAAACTTTGTTTAAAGGTTCTAAGCCCGAGAAATCATAGGCCTGCTCCATTTCAACCCAAAAGACGAAAGGTCAGTGTACAAACGGCAATGTGTAAAGCACAGGAACAGGTCTTTCAGTCCACAATGTTGTACTGAACTGATTAAATGTCCAACTAAACAAATCTCCTCTGTCTACACAATGTCCATATCTTTACAATTCTTGCACATTCATGTGCCCAAGAGTCTCTTGAGTGTCCCATTGTGTTTGCCTCCACTACCTCATCAGGCAACGCATTCCAGGACCCCCCCCCCAATCTGTGTGTTAAAAAAAAACCCTTTGAACTTAACCCCTCTCACCTCTAGTATTACTGAAAACTGCTGTTATGTTTCACAATATAGCAACAACTGTGGTAAGGAGGTACCCCATGCTATCCAAGGAATGATGGGTTTGCAGAACCTGTTTACTTTATACCAAAGGCTAGAGTGTTCATACCTTGTACTTTCCAGGGTTTTTCAAGGCACACACTAGAGCTCCATGACCGCCCATTGAGTGGCCAAAGATAGACTTCTTCTCAGGGATCACAGGGAAATTAGCGTCAATGAGAAAAGGCAACTGGAGAAGAACACAGTAATTAGCCATTTAAAGATGAAGACATGCTTCATGCTTAATCAAGACATGCTGATACCCGACAGCAACAATGTTAACAACAGAGAGGTACACTTCACATCTGCCTGGATAGAAAATTTAGCTTTAAAATGTTTTGCTCATTAGAATGAATTTTATTGGGGTCACCAAAAGAATGGCAGCATAGGAAAAGGTCTCACGACAAAAAAGAATGTAAACTGCCCCAAAGTTGAAATTAGACAAATATTTAGTATTGTCCCCTGCAGACAGAAACAGGTGAATTGATTATGGGAAGCAAGGACATGGCAGACCAATTGAATAATTACTTTGGTTCTGTCTTCACTAAGGAGGACATAGATAATCTTCCAGAAATAGTAGGGGACAAAGGGTCCAGTGAGATGGAGGAACTGAGCGAAATACATGTTAGTAGGGAAGTGGTGTTAGGTAAATTGAAGGGATTGAAGGCAGATAAATCCCCAGGGCCAGATGGTCTGCATCCTAGAGTGCTTAAGGAAGTAGCCCAAGAAATAGTGGATGCATTAGTGATAATTTTTCAAAACTCGTTAGATTCTGGACTAGTTCCTGAGGATTGGAGGGTGGCTAATGTAACCCCACATCTTAAAAAAGGAGGGAGAGAGAAACCGGGGAATTATAGACCAGTTAGCCTAACGTCGGTGGTGGGGAAACTGCTGGAGTCAGTTATCAAGGATGTGATAACAGCACATTTGGAAAGCGGTGAAATCATCGGACAAAGTCAGCATGGATTTGTGAAAGGAAAATCATGTCTGACGAATCTTATAGAATTTTTTGAGGATGTAACTAGTAGAGTGGATAGGGGAGAACCAGTGGATGTGGTATATTTGGATTTAAAAAAGGCTTTTGACAAGGTCCCACACAGGAGATTAGTGTGCAAACTTAAAGCACACGGTATTGGGGGTAAGGTATTGGTGTGGGTGGAGAATTGGTTAGCAGACAGGAAGCAAAGAGTGGGAATAAACAGGACCTTTTCAGAATGGCAGGCGGTGACTAGTGGGGTACCGCAAGGCTCAGTGCTGGGACCCCAGTTGTTTACAATATATATTAACGACTTGGATGAGGGAATTAAATGCAGCATCTCCAAGTTTGCAGATGACACGAAGCTGGGTGGCAGTGTTGGCAGTGAGGAGGATGCTAAGAGGATGCAGGGTGACTTGGATAGGTTGGGTGAGTGGGCAAATTCATGGCAGATGCAATTTAATGTGGATAAATGTGAAGTTATCCACTTTGGTGGCAAAAATAGGAAAACAGATTATTATTTGAATGGTGGCCAATTAGGAAAAGGGGAGGTGCAACGAGACCTGGGTGTCATTATACACCAGTCATTGAAAGTGGGCATGCAGGTACAGCAGGCGGTGAAAAAGGCGAATGGTATGCTGGCATTTATAGCGAGAGGATTTGAGTACAGGAACAGGGAGGTACTACTGAAGTTGTACAAGGCCTTGGTGAGACCACACCTGGAGTATTGTGTGCAGTTTTGGTCCCCTAATCTGAGGAAAGACATCCTTGCCATAGAGGGAGTACAAAGAAGGTTCACCAGATTGATTCCTGGAATGGCAGGACTTTCATATGAAGAAAGACTGGATGAACTGGGCTTGTACTCGTTGGAATTTAGAAGATTGGGGGGGATCTGATTGAAACGTTTAAAATCCTAAAGGGATTGGACAGGCTAGATGCAGGAAGATTGTTCCCGATGTTGGGGAAGTCCAGAACGAGGGGCCACAGTTTGAGGATAGAGGGGAAGCCTTTTAGGACCGAGATTAGGAAAAACTTCTTCACACAGAGAGTGGTGAATCTGTGGAATTCTCTGCCACAGGAAACAGTTGAGGCCAGTTCATTGGCTATATTTAAGAGGGAGTTAGATTTGGCCCTTGTGGCTACGGGGGTCAGGGGGTATGGAGGGAAGGCTGGGGTGGGGTTCTGAGTTGGATGATCAGCCATGATCATAATGAATGGCGGTGCAGGCTCGAAGGGCCGAATGGCCTACTCCTGCACCTATTTTCTATGTTTCTATGGCTATATCAATAAAAAGGGGCAAGGATGGAGTCTAAGTAGAAGAATGAAAAGTCCGCTCAGAAGGCTGATAAATATAAAAAAACACAGCAAGATGAGGGGCATAGTTCCCCTACGGCTAGCCAGGATGGAGATATTGTGGAAGAATCAGTGAATCTGACTTTGATTCTTAGAGAAATTCGTGATTTCTGACAAGATATCAACAAACAGCCGGAAGATATTAATGGAGAAATAGGAAAAACTAATCTGAGGTTAGATGAAGCCAAAGCGAGGATTGTAGGGACTGAGGAGAGGCTGCAAAACGCAGAGGAGGTGATAGGAGAAATGCTGAAGCTATAAGAACAGCTCCAGTGGAAGTTAATAGACCAAGAAGGCCGCTCAAGAAGGGAAAATGTGAGGATCTATGGAGTTCCCGAAGGAGCTGAAGGTAAACCCAGACTGGTGATTCCCTTCGTGGAGAAGCTGCTTAGAGAGGACCTTGAAATACCAGACTCAAAAGACCTACAGATAGAACGGGCCCACCATGCGTTGGCACCACAACCCCCGGCAGATGCCCAACTCAGATCAATTTTAGTCAGACTTCTCATTTGCAAAATGAAGGAAGAAGTGCTTAAGCTGGCATGGCAAAGGAAAGGCTTCATGTGGAACCACTGGAAAATCAGTTTAGACCACGATTACGCATCGGGGATCCTTGCCAGATGGAAGGAATACGCAGAAACGCGGAGGGTCCTGAAGGAAAACAACATCAGATTTCAGACCCTGTATCCAGCTCGGCTAAGAGTCTTTTACGACAAAGGGACAAAAATCTACGCTACAGTGGAAGAGGCAACGTTGGATCTAGTGGTTCGGGGACTACCCATAAAAATTATCACCCAACCGGAGTCGTTACTGGAGAAGATTTGGTGGTGGACATGGCAGCCAGTGCGGCAAGGACACTCCACTAGAACCAGAGTGTCAAGTTATAAGGAAAAGCTGCAAGTATTCAGATGCGAACGTACAGAGAGTGTAGAATAATTGAGAAATGTCTGAAAAGAGTAAATCATACTTAAAGGTAAAATGAAAGCTGATAATTGAAAATAATCTTGACAGAATAACTTGAATGATAGCAACATGGTCGAGAAACAAAAAGGAGAGAATTCTCTATGACTGTTCACACTGCGGGGGGCCCTCTAACACAGACTGGAGATAGGGGTTATCCCTCTGAACTGAGGCGGGTCAGTGCTCAGGCCTCACTGTTGGAAGTCGGGAAAAATTTTCAAATGTTCTATGTTCAAAAATGCCTAGGGCTTGGTTTTATGTTCTGGTTTACTGTTGAGAAGGGATTGCTTTCTGTTGGTTTAGAAAAGGAGAGTTTTTTTTCTATTACAGAAAAATGCAAATTGAACTGCTAAAAAAAATTTCCTATAATGTAAATGGTGTTTTGAACCCAATTAAGACAATAAGACAAAGGAGCAGAAGTTGGCCATTCGGCCCATCGAGTCTGCTCTGCCATTTTATCATGAGCTGATCCATTCTCCCATTTAGTCCCATTCCCCCGCCTTCTCACCATAACCTTTGATGCCCTGGCGACTCAGATACCTATCAATCTCTGCCTTAAACACACCCAATGACTTGGACTCCACTGCCACCCATGGCAACAAATTCCATAGCTTCACCACCCTCTGGCGAAAAATATTTCTTCGCATTTCTGTTCTGAATGGGCACCCTTCAATCCTTAAGTCATGCCCTCTCGTACTAGACTCCCCCATCATGGGAAACAACTTTGCCACATCCACTCTGTCCATGCCTTTCAACATTCGAAATGTTTCTATGAGGTCTCCCCTCATTCTTCTAAACTCCAAGGAATACAGTCCAAGAGCGGACAAACATTCCTCATATGTTAACCCTCTCATTCCTGGAATCATTCTAGTGAATCTTCTCTGTACCCTCTCCAACGTCAGCACATCCTTTCTTAAATAAGGAGACCAAAATTGCCCACAGTACTCCAAGTGAGGTCTCACCAGTGCCTTATAGAGCCTCAACATCACATCCCTGCTCCTATACTGTATTCCTCTAGAAATGAAAGCCAACATTGCATTCGCCTTCTTCACCATCGACTCAACCTGGAGGTTAACCTTAAGGGTATCCTGTATGAGGACTCCCAAGTTCCGTTGCATCTCAGAACTTTGAATTCTTTCCCCATTTAAATAATAGTCTGCCCGTTTATTTCTTCTACCAAAGTGCATAACCATACACTTTCCAACATTGTAGTTCGTTTGCCACTTCTTTGCCCATTCTTCCAATCTATCCAAGTCTCTCTGCAGACTCTCTGTTTCCTCAGCACTACCGGCCCCTCCACCTATCTTCGAATCGTCAGCAAACAGCCACAAAGCCATCTATTCCATAATCCAGATCACTGATGTACAATGTAAAAAGAAGCAGCCCCAACATGGACCCCTGTAGAACACCACTGGTAACCGGCAGCCAACCAGAGAAATAACATTATGTCTAAATTGAAAAAAGAGAGGGCACAAATAGCTTTCCTTCCGGAAACGCGCATGAGCCAGTCCGAACATGCAAAACTAAAAAGAATGGGCTTTAAACATGTATTTTATTCATCATATAAATTGGGCCACAAAATAGGAGTAGCTACTTTAATATCAAGTGCTCTTAATTATGAACATATTTCAGAGACTAAAGAAGGACGATTTGTAAAAATTACAGGAAGAATAGAAGGTACTGAAATAACATTGTTGAATGCTCCACCAGGTTGTGAATGGTCATTCTATAGACACATTTTTGACCTAATGGTCAGCTCTCAAGGGTTAGTAATCTGCAGAGGGGATTTTAATATTAAATTAGACCCTGCATTCGTCTCTTCAAGAACAGTTATTCAGAATAAACCTCTGACGAGGAAAGTGAAAAATGGTGCAAGGGGGAGGGATTCAAATTTCTGGGGTATTGGAACCAGTTCTGGAGGAGGTGGGACCGGTACAAACAGGACAGTCTGCACCTGGGCTGGACTGGAACCGATGTCCTAGGGGGAGCATTTGCTACTGTTGTTCAGGAGGATTTAAACTAATGTGGCAGGGGAACAAGTGCAGAGAGACAGAGGGGTGTAAAATGAGGGTAGAAGCAAAAAGTATTAAGGTGAACAGTAAAAGTGGCAGCCCGGCAAATCCAGGGCAAAAATCAAAAAGGGCCACTTTTCAACATAATTGTCTAAGGGCTAAGAGTGTTGAAAAAGCAAGCCTGAAGGCTTTGTGTGTCAATACAAGGAGCATTCATAACAAGGTGGATGAATTAAAAGTGCAGATTAATGAATATGATATAGTTGGGATCACAGAGACATGGCTCCAGGGTGACCAAGGATGGGAGCTCAACATTCAGGGATATTCAATATTCAGGAGCGATAGACATGAAAGAAAAGGAGGTGGGGTAGCATTGCTGGTTAAAGAGGAGATTAACGCAATAGAAAGGAAGGACATTAGCCGGGAGGATGTGGAATTGATATGGGTAGAGCTGCATAACACTAAGGGTCCCCCACCCTGCTCTCATGACTATACCCCTTCCCCACACAAAACCACCACGGTGGGCTTCACAGCTGAACAGGTGAGAAGACAGCTGAAACGTCTCAACCCAAGCAAGGCTGCAGGACCGGATGGTGTCAGTACCAGGGTGCTCAAAGCCTGTGCCCCTCAGCTATGTGGAGTACATCCCCATGTATTCAACCTGAGCCTGAGGCTCCGGAGGGTTCCTTTGCTGTGGAAGACGTCCTGCCTCGTCCCTGTGCCGAAGACGCCACGCCCCAGCGGTCTCAATGACTACAGACCGGTGGCATTGACCTCCCACATCATGAAGACCCTGGAGAGACTTGTTCTGGAGCTGCTCCGGCCTATGGTCAGGCCACACTTAGATCCCCTCCAGTTCGCCTACCAGCCCCGACTAGGAGTTGAGGATGCCATCGTCTACCTGCTGAACCGTGTCTACGCCAACCTGGACAAGCCAGCGAGCACTGTGAGGGTCATGTTTTTTGACTTCTCCAGTGCGTTCAACACCATCCACCCTGCTCTGCTGGACGAGAAGCTGACAGCGATGCAAGTGGATGCTTTTCTGATGTCATGGATTCTTGATTACTTGACTGGCAGACCACAGTACGTGTGCTTGCAACACTGTGTGTCCGACAGAGTGATCAGCAGCACTGGGGCTCCACAGGGGACTGTCTTGTCTCCCTTTCTCTTCACCATTTACACCTCGGACTTCAACTACTGCACAGAGTCTTGTCATCTTCAGATTTCTGATGACTCTGCCATAGTTGGATGCATCAGCAAGGGAGATGAGGCTGAGATGGGGCTACGGTAGGAAACTTTGTCACATGGTGTGAGCAGAATTACCAGGAGCTGGTGGTAGACCTGAGGAGAGCTAAGGTGCCAGTGACCTCTGTTCCCATCCAGGGGGGCAGTGTGGACATGGTGGAGGATTACAAATACCTGGGGATACGAATTGACAATAAACTGGACTGGTCAAAGAACACTGAGGCTGTCTACAAGAAGGGTCAGAGTCATCTCTATTTCCTGAGGAGACTGAGGTCCTTTAACATCTGCCAGACGATGCTGAGGATGTTCTACGAGTTTGTGGTGGCCAGTGCTATCATGTTTGCTGTTGTGTGCTGGGGCAGCAGGCTGAGGGTAGCAGACACCAACAGAATCAACAAACTCATTCGTAAGGCCAGTGATGTTGTGGGGATGGAACTGGACTCTCTGACGGTGGTGTCTACAGAGAGGATGCTGTCCAAGTTGCATCCCACCCACTACATAACGTACTGGTTCGGCACAGGAGTACACTCAGCTAGAGACTCATTCCACCGAGATGCAACACAGAGCGTCATAGGAAGTCACTCCTGCCTGTGGCCATCAAACTTT